>NC_138727.1:24650843-24975843 GCF_965113295.1 Leuciscus leuciscus | reverse complement strand
GTTAGTTAGAAAGATGGATAGATTAGTAAGAAAGAAAGAAAGAAAGATAGATAAGTTAGTTAGAAAGATAGACTAGTTAAAACGAACGAAAGAAAGATAAATAAGTTAGTTAGAAAGATAAATAAGTTAGTTAGAAAGATAGATAAGTTAAAAAGAAAGAAAGAAAGAAAGAAAGAAAGAAAGAAAGATAAGGTAGTTAGAAAGATAGATATATTAGTAAGAAAGAAAGAAAGATAGATAAGTTAGTTAGAAAGATAGATAGATTAGTTAAAAAGAAAGAAAGAAAGATAAGTTAGTTAGAAAGATAGATAGATTAGTTAAAAAGAAAGAAAGATAGATAAGTTAAAAAGAAAGAAAGAAAGATAAGTTAGTTAGAAAGATAGATTAGTTAAAAAGAAAGAAAGATAGATAGATTAGTTAAAAAGAAAGAAAGATAGATAAGTTAGTTAGAAAGAGATAGATTAGTTAAAAAGAAAGATAGATAAGTTAGTTAGAAAGATAGATAGATTAGTTAAAAAGAAAGAAAGATAGATAAGTTAGTTAGAAAGATAGATTAGTAAGAAAGAAAGATAGATAGATAAGTTAGTTAGAAAGATAGATTAGTTAAAAAGAAATAAAGATAGATTAGTTAGTTAGAAAGATAGATTAGTTAAAAAGAAAGAAAGATGATAAGTTAGTTAGTTAGAAAGATAGATTAGTAAGAAAGAAAGAAAGATAAATTAGTTAGAAAGATAGATGGATTAGCTAGAAAGAAAGAAAGAAAGAAAGATAGATAAGTTAGTTAGAAAGATATATAGATTAGTTCAAAAGAAAGAAAGAAAGATAGATAAGTTAGTTAGAAAAAGATAGATTAGTTAAAAAGAAAGAAAGATAGATAAGTTAGTTAGAAAGATAGATAGATTAGTAAGAAAGAAAGATAGATAAGTTAGTTAGAAAGATAGATAAGTTAGTTAGAAAGATAGATTAGTTAAAAAGAAAGAAAGATAGATAAGTTAGAAAGATAGATTAGTTAAAAAGAAAGAAAGATAGATAAGTTAGAAAGATAGATTAGTTAAAAAGAAAGAAAGATAGATAAGTTAGATAGATAGATAGATACGTTAGTTAGAAAGATAGATAGATAGATAGATAGATAGATAGATAAGTTAGTTAGAAAGATAGATAGATTAGTTAGAAAGAAAGATAGATAGATAAGTTAGTTACAAAGATAGATAGATTAGAAAGAAAGATAGATAAGTTAGTTAAAAAGATAGATAGATTAGTAAGAAAGAAAGATAGATTAGTTAGTTAGAAAGAAAGATAGATTAGTAAGAAAGAAAGATAGATAGATAAGTTAGTTAGAAAGATAGATAAATTAGAAAGATAGATAAGTTAGTTAAAAAGATAGATAGATTAGTAAGAAAGAAAGAAAGATAGATTAGTTAGTTAGAAAGAAAGATTAGTTAGAAAGAAAGATAGATAGATAGATAAGTTAGTTAGAAAGATAGATAGAAAGATAAGTTAGATAGAAAGATAAGTTAGAAAGATTAGATAGATAGATAGATAGATAGATAGATAGATAGATAGATAGATAGATAGATAGATAGATAGATAATTAAATGGTAGTTTAATTGAGTCTAGGGCTTCAGGGAGTTTAGATTTGAGTTTTTGGCTTGTACACTAATGGGCCACCGTAGTCTTGGCTCAATTTGAGCGGTCTGCCATGTAAGTCTATGGGATTTTTATGGTTTTTAATATTAATTTTTAAGAAAACTGAAAGTCAAATCAGTCTGAAAAGATATAGCACACCAAGTCAGAACAGTATGAAGGTCTGACCCGAGTTTGGAGTATGTAGCTTGAACGGTCTAGGAGGAGTTAGAGTCAGAAAATTTGCGGTCAGAAAAAGAAGAAGAATAATAATAAGTTTAAATAGGATTTCAGTAAGTTGGCTTTCTCAAGCCAACTTAATAAGTTTAAATAGGATTTCAGTAAGTTGGCTTTCTCAAGCCAACTTAATAAGTTTAAATAGGATTTCAGTAAGTTGGCTTTCTCAAGCCAACTTAATAAGTTTAAATAGGATTTCAGTAAGTTGGCTTTCTCATGCCAACTTAATAATAAGTTTAAGTACAGTATCAGTAAGTTGGCTTTTCCAAGCCAACTTAATAAGTTTAAGTACAATATCAGTAAGTTGGCTTGGCTTTTCCAAGCCAACTTAATAAGTTTAAGTACAATATCAGTAAGTTGGCTTTTCCAAGCCAACTTAATTAGCAACTGAGGTTTGGAATGTTTGTGGAAGAAAGATGGATAGGGAAGTAGTTCTACACACAAGGGGACAAATCCTCAAAAATGACTTAATAAAACACCTGAAAATGTCTTGGTGCAGTAACCGTGGAATAAGAAATATAATTAACCCTAGACCATTGAATTACTGAAAAATAATGCTCACTCGAAGTGCACTACCACCAGAGTGTGCATTATTTTTAAATCATTCAACAGCCTGTAGTCAATCATTTCTTACATTGGTACCTTAACTTAGATTAATGGCATAAAATGAAAAATATTAGTACAAAGACAGTTATTTTAAAAATAAAGAACATTCAGCTAGACAAGCATATACATTAAGGCTGACCTTGGTTGAAAGGATCCTGTATGTGCTCTGTTGTGTGACAATAGGATGCAGAAGATAGACATTTAGGCAGTAATCGTCTCCTGATGGAAGCTTTACCACAGCTGTCAGCTAAGACAAAAAAGAGAACAGGCTCATTAGATTTTAATTTTGGTAGACAGAACTCAGGCTAGTTTGATATGTCATTATTTTTGGTACAGATCTTACCATATGGACACACTGAAGCTTGAGTCGCCATTGACTAGGAAATGTTTTATTTACTTATTTATAGACTTTTTTTACATGGAATGCAAGAACAATGCAAAAAAAATAAAAAACTTAAAAAAATTCTACTGTAGCGTCTGGACCAATCAAACAAACAATTATTCATATTTAATGAATAATCCAAAAGATGCCTCAAGACAGTAACAAGCAGGCGGCAAGATATCTGCTTTTCCACTGATCATTATCAGTTTTTATTCCCCCAGGCTGATACTAGTCCATCAACTAGTGGACCTCAGATACCTTGTGGATATTATTGTCTATTGTAAACATGCCTAGTAAATTAGTCAACTTGAGAGATAAAGATTAAGTGGGTGTTTCTGTTTCCCAGTTCCTGACTTATTAATTATAATATATGACAAGATAAGATTTTTATTCCTCACACTCTTGATGGATTGAAAAAAAAAAAAAGATGAAAACTTCTTGAAAGCTTGAAAACTTCTTCATGTCATTGTGTACATTTCCTGAATACACTGACCGAATCACAAACTTGGATGAGGAGATTATGGCTTTTAAAAAAACTATTTTAATCATAGTTAGTTTATGAAAAAGAAATGTCACCCTCCATGGGTTTGTGATACAAGTTCTAGTAGTGCATCAGAATTATGAGAGGTCAGCCACATTTTACTATTACTTTCAATTTAGTTTACAAAGTGTTCTGCAATTTATTCATACAAGCACATTGTGCTTAATATATGGGTTAAATTATTTTTTTATCTTTTCAAAACTGATGTAATGCATATTTTTGAATCAGGGAAAATGTGTATAAACACGTTTCAATTGTTAAATGACATTTCAAAATGTATAAATTCATTGTTTGGCTTTTTTTTTGGTGGCACATACATACTCCTAATTTATTGTGAAGTCTTAGCAAAGTAACCCTTTTAGTCTCTAGTGCCTAACGTTATTATTATTTTTTTCATATGAATGTTTAATTATTGCATTCTAGTGGCCAGTAGTTTAGAATCTTGAGAATCTCATTTTTACTTTTAAAGACAGAAAAATAATCATACAAGAATACCAGTAAATGCATGTAATAAAACTATTCACAATGTAGTTTTCAGTTATTTGTTCACTTTGACCTATTATTTGTTGGTTTAAATAAAGAATTTGCATGGTTGCATCACCTGATGAATATCAGTTGTGCCACCTGATGTCATTAATGACATGGAATATGCTAAATACTGGATTTTCCCCACCATTTCAGTTAGATATAATAAATAAAATACAAGTGTTTTAGTCATCAGTCTCTATTGAAGTAAAAGTAGTAAAAATTGATTAAAACAGAAAATATCACATGACATCACATTCCAAACTGGAAGAGGCTACAGTGCAATAGATTGGTTAAACACACTGTAATCAATTGTGATTGAACAAAGTCATGTTTTATATTGATATAAAAAGTAATCAGTTTAAGTCAATTGAGAAATTAAAATATCAAAACCAAATTGAAAGTGTATGAAAATATATTTTTTTAAAACTACCAATACTTGAAAGTAGCTATTTGTATCAGTATTTGAGAGATGAGACAAAGAGAGAAGATTTGAGAGAAGACAAACCTTCTCACTTTGCCACAGGGATCAGTTGGGGTCCTCTGGATGCCGCATTAGCATGCTTACTGTTATTACCTTTTCAATTCATAATAAAAGCCCCACGCTTGCAGTTGTGTCACCCTGACAAATTCCCATACAAAAGTTTTCAATAATCCGGACATCATTAAATCTACTGATATTTACATAATTTGTTTATTTGAAAGGTTTCAAACATAAAATTATGCTATAGTATTTTATTTTGAATTTCTTACTATTAAAACATCATTTTAAATAGGTCTTTTCATTTGTGCGGACAGTTGCGCCACCTAACATTTTGGGGGTTTAACCCTCTGGGGTCTAAGGTGTTTTTGGGGTCCTTGAGATGTTCTGACATGCCCTTACATTTGTGCTTTTTTCAGTTGCTTATAAACATATTAATGGCAAAGGTATACAGTACCAGTCAAAAGTTTGGAAACATTACTATTTTTAATGTTTTTGAAAGAAGTCTCTTATGCTCATCAAGCCTGCAGTTAAAAAAAAAACAGTAAGATTATGAAATATTATTACAATTTAAAATAATGGTTCTCTTTTTTAATATATTTTAAAATGTAATTTATTTTTGTGAGGCAAAGCTGAATTTTCATCAGCAAGTACTCCAGTCTTTGGTGTCTTATGATCCTTCAGAAATCATTATAATATGATGATTTGATACTCAGTTATTATCAATGATGGAAACAGTTGTGCTGTTTAATATATTTTTTTGGAATACTTTTTTCAGGATTCATTGATGAGTAAAATGTTAACAGCATTTATTCATTAAAACAGCATTTATTCAAAATAAAAACATTTCTAACAATATAAATCGTTACCATCACCTTTTATCAATTTAACGCATCCTTGTTGAATTAAAGTACTAATTTCTTTAAAAAAAAAAAGTTATTGTTCCCAAACTTTTGAACGGTAGTGTATATTGTTACAAAAGATTTCTATTCTAAATAAATTGTTCTTTTTAACTTTTTATTCATCAAATAATCCTGAAAAAAGTATCTCAGGTTATAAAAAAAATATTAAGCAGCACAACTGTTTCCAACATTGATCATAAATCAGCATATTAGAATGATTTCTGAAGGATAAGACACCAAAAGACTGGAGTACTTGCTGATGAAAATTCAGCTTTGCATCACAAAAATAAATTACATTTTAAAGGTGCATTGCGCAAGTCTCTGAGTTTTTGCAGAACTATGCCCCCTCTGGCGGCAAGCGAAACTGCAGCCAGAAGTGTGCACGCTCACGGACAAAAGTTTTCCTTTTTTTTTATTTTACGTGGAGTTTGCGTTGGTGTTTGAAATGAACTACAAGCCGGTCTCTTAGAATCCATCTTCTACGGAGAATGGCGGCGAATACACAGACAGCCAGGTGAGCGTGCCGTGAACGCGCATGACGTCACGCCCAGTCTAAAATTCCGGCCCGAATCCCTCTTATTTATTTTACTTTACAGGATTATAGAGACAATCTCAGTGATCAGAGAAGGGCTTATTCAGCCCATAAGGCAATTGTTTAAGCATGTATGGGTTAGAAAACGGGTATTTTTAACATGAAAAAGTTGCTTAATGCACCTTTAAAGTATATTAAAAAAGAGAACCATTATTTTAAATTGTAATAATATTTCATAATTTTACTGTTTTTTTTTGTTTTGTTTTTTAACTGCAGGCTTGATGAGCATAAGAGACTTCTTTCAAAAACATTAAAAATAGTAACGTTTCCAAACTTTTGACTGGTACTGTAATTACACTATTTAGCACAAACATGGCTACCATAATATGTGAGCAACATGTACATGTTTGTATTTTTGAGAAAATAATGTTTATGCATGGTTATTGAAAAAACTAAAAATGAAAATTTCTGAAATAAGGCCACAAAACACATACTAAATATGTGTCAATAAGACTTCTGAATAATGCATATTGTCGCCTAGAGTTTTTTCTTCAAAATGATGTGAAAATCATCCTGCCTAACCATTCACATAAAACAATACATTGATTTAAATTTTGTAACACACTTTTTGTTTGGAAAGGCAATATGCGGGTGGGCGTGGTTCACACCTGAGGAGACAATGGGGCCCACATAATGAGGCTGCATACTTAATTAGCCTTTCATTCAGGTGTGTGACTGAGCCACGAGAAAGAATGCAAGGACAATATATATATATATATATATATATATATATATATTAGGGGTGTCGCAATATACCGGTGTTGACGATAATCGTGATATTCAAAGCATGAAATATCGACATCGTGTTAATTTAGAGTGTGACAATATACCGGTATTGGCGATAACCACAATCTTTAAAATGAATAGGACTCTTATGATAACATGACACGTAAATACTCCAGCGCCAGTACCTGGTTGACCTCTCAGGTGGCAGTATTGCACCCGCTGACACCTGTCAAATAAGAAGACGACGCAGCGCTCGTCCGCGCCCGCGCAGCTAGAGTGGAATAGTCTGTCCACACCCGAAAAAAGTAAGCTCGCCAGTATTAAGAACAGAGTTCTTCGGCTTCAAAGAAAACAGCACCTTAAAGGTGGTCACACACCAGACGAGAAGCGCAGTGCCACGTCTTTAAAATTCGAACACATTCTCTATGAGTGTAACGTTACACACACCGGCGGCCGCGGCGCCCAGCAACGGCTCAGGATCATGTTCAAAATCCTGCCGCGACACAGAGCGTCATTTATCGTTTTATATTAAATTTACATTATATTTGTCTCAAATCATCGTAAATGATTTCACCCTGTGCTGCAATATACATTTAATTTTACATTAATTTACAAAAATCAGCTGCTTGAATGAAAATTGCTGATGTTATCGGATTTTCAGGTGATATTCTCAATTCATTCAGTTAACGGATGCTCTGAGGTAAAGTGTTCAGATCACAGACTCAGCAACTATTATTTAATTGTACAGTGTAATCATAACATAGTACAGACATTATCTCAATTCCATAATGTCCTTAAACAATGATATTGCTGGCCATAAACTGAGACGCGTGTGCGATACCTCGAGTTGTCATAGATGAGACGCAGCTATTATTTTACTAGTCATGGAATGGCAAATGTGACATTAACTGTTAACAGGGGGTTTCTGTGTTCATATATTAATAAAGGGTGATTATTAAAATTAAGAACCCCGTTTTCTTTACTCATCTTATTTTTGTATTTGTATTTGCACTTGATTTTTTTATTCAAATCTGCTATCTGCATGACTTTATTGGTGCCGGTGCAACAATAGGTTTAAAAGCTTTTCAGTTCTTCAGGAAACCTTCAGACAGTGTTTTGCTTCAGTTTGAAACCAGATAAACTTCACATGCTTGTCTTCCTTCACAAGAATTTGCCATAGATTGAGTACGCAAGAAGTAAAAAATGCATGTGCCTTGTCTATCAGTATCCTTATGTTTGTTGGGTAAAAAAGAAAAACTATATAAACAAAGTAAAAATTAATTTGACTGATAACTACCCGAAATCGATTCTATAGATATCGCGATATATCGATATCGTGAATTCTTTTGGCCACAATAACCGTGGTGTGAAAAATCTAACATCGTGACAGCCCTAATATATATATATATATATATATATATATATATACACACACAGTGAGGAAAATAAGTATTTGAACACCCTGCTATTTTGCAAGTTCTCCCACTTAGAAATCATGGAGGGGTCTGAAATTGTCATCGTAGGTGCATGTCCACTGTGACAGACAATCTAAAAAAAAAAATCCAGAAATCACAATGTATGATTTTTTAACTATTTATTTGTATGATACAGCTGCAAATAAGTCATTGAACACCTGAGAAAATCAATGTTAATATTTGGTACAGTAGCCTTTGTTTGCAATTACAGAGGTCAAACGTTTCCTGTAGTTTTTCACCAGGTTTGCACACACTGCCGGAGGGATTTTGGCCCACTCCTCCACACAGATCTTCTCTAGATCAGTCAGGTTTCTGGGCTGTCTCTGAGAAACACGGAGTTTGAGCTCCCTCCAAAGATTCTATATTGGATTTAGGTCTGGAGACTGGCAAGGCCACGCCAGAACCTTGATATGCTTCTTACAGAGCCACTCCTTGGTTATCCTGGCTGTGTGCTTCGGGTCATTGTCATGTTGGAAGACCCAGCCTCGACCCATCTTCAATGCTCTAACTGAGGGAAGGAGGTTGTTCCCCAAAATCTCGCAATACATGGCCCCGGTCATCCTCTCCTTAATACAGTGCAGTCGCCCTGTCCCATGTGCAGAAAAACACCCCCAAAGCATGATGCTATCACCCCCATGCTTCACAGTAGGGATGGTGTTCTTGGGATGGTACTTATCATTCTTCTTCCTCCAAACACGTTAAGTGGAATTATGACCAAAAAGTTCTATATTGGTCTCATCTGACCACACGACTTTCTCATTAGAAAATGGAAGAAGCTAAACATGACTGTCAATCTCCCTCGGACTGGGGCTCCATGCAAGATCTCACCTCGTGGGGTCTCAATGATCCTAAGAAAGGTGAGAAATCAGCCCAGAACTACACGGGAGGAGCTGGTCAATGACCTGAAAAGAGCTGGGACCACCGTTTCCAAGGTTACTGTTGGTAATACACTAAAACGTCATGGTTTGAAATCATGCATGGCACGGAAGGTTCCCCTGCTTAAACCAGCATATGTCAAGGCCCGTCTTAAGTTTGCCAATGACCATTTGGATGATCCAGAGGAGTCATGGGAGAAAGTCGTGTGGTCAGATGAGACCAAAATAGAACTTTTTGGTCATAATTCCACTAAACGTGTTTGGAGGAAGAAGAATGATGAGTACCATCCCAAGAACACCATCCCTACTGTGAAGCATGGGGGTGGTAGCATCATGCTTTGGGGGTGTTTTTCTGCACATGGGACAGGGCGACTGCACTGTATTAAGGAGAGGATGACCGGGGCCATGTATTGCAAGATTTTGGGGAACAACCTCCTTCCCTCAGTTAGAGCATTGAAGATGGGTCGAGGCTGGGTCTTCCAGCATGACAATGACCCGAAGCACACAGCCAGGATAACCAAGGAGTGGCTCTGTAAGAAGCATATCAAGGTTCTGGCGTGGCCTAGCCAGTCTCCAGACCTAAACCCAATCGAGAATCTTTGGAGGGAGCTCAAACTCCGTGTTTCTCAGCGACAGCCCAGAAACCTGACTGATCTAGAGAAGATCTGTGTGGAGGAGTGGGCCAAAATCCCTCCTGCAGTGTGTGCAAACCTGGTGAAAAACTACAGGAAACGTTTGACCTCTGTAATTGCAAACAAAGGCTACTGTACCAAATATTAACATTAATTTTCTCAGGTGTTCAAATACTTATTTGCAGCTGTATCATACAAATAAATAGTTAAAAAAAATCATACATTGTGATTTCTGGATTTTTTTTTTTAGATTATGTCTGTCACAGTGGACATGCACCTACAATGACAATTTCAGACCCCTCCATGATTTCCAAGTGGGAGAACTTGCAAAATAGCAGGGTGTTCAAATACTTATTTTTCCTCACTGTATATATACATACACACACACACACCTAAAGGATTATTAGGAACACCTGTTCAATTTCTCATTAATGCAATTATCTAATCAACCAATCACATGGCAGTTGCTTCAATGCATTTAGGGGTGTGGTCCTGGTCAAGACAATCTCCTGAACTCCAAACTGAATGTCAGAATGGGAAAGAAAGGTGATTTAAGCAATTTTGAGCGTGGCATGGTTGTTGGTGCCAGACGGGCCGGTCTGAGTATTTCATAATCTGCTCAGTTACTGGGATTTTCACGCACAACCATTTCTAGGGTTTACAAAGAATGGTGTGAAAAGGGAAAAATATCCAGAATGCCGCAGTCCTGTGGGCGAAAATGCCTTGTTGATGCTAGAGGTCAGAGGAGAATGGGCCGACTGATTCAAGCTGATAGAAGAGCAACTTTGACTGAAATAACCACTCGTTACAACCGAGGTATGCAGCAAAGCATTTGTGAAGCCACAACACACACAACCTTGAGGCGGATGGGCTACAACAGCAGAAGACCCCACCGGGTACCACTCATCTCCACTACAAATAGGAAAAAGAGGCTACAATTTGCACAAGCTCACCAAAATTGGACAGTTGAAGACTGGAAAAATGTTGCCTGGTCTGATGAGTCTCGATTTCTGTTGAGACATTCAGATGGTAGAGTCAGAATTTGGCGTAAACAGAATGAGAACATGGATCCATCAGGCCTTGTTACCACTGTGCAGGCTGGTGGTGGTGGTGTAATGGTGTGGGGGATGTTTTCTTGGCACACTTTAGGCCCCTTAGTGCCAATTGGGCATCGTTTAAATGCCACGGCCTACCTGAGCATTGTTTCTGACCATGTCCATCCCTTTATGACCACCATGTACCCATCTCCTCTGATGGCTACTTCCAGCAGGATAATGCACCATGTCACAAAGCTCGAATCATTTCAAATTGGTTTCTTGAACATGACAATGAGTTCACTGTACTAAAATGGCCCCCACAGTCACCAGATCTCAACCCAATAGAGCATCTTTGGGATGTGGTGGAACGGGAGCTTCATGCCCTGGATGTGCATCCCACAAATCTCCATCAACTACAAGATGCTATCCTATCAATATGGGCCAACATTTCTAAAGAATGCTTTCAGCACCTTGTTGAATCAATGCCACGTAGAATTAAGGCAGTTCTGAAGGCAAAAGGGGGTCAAACACAGTATTAGTATGGTGTTCCTAATAATCCTTTAGGTGAGTAAAGAAACAAATATATATATATATATATATATATATATATATATATATATATATATATATATATATATATATAAAGCAAAAGAAACGACAATGTTTAAACAAAACAAAAATAAAACATCTATTTGTAAATGCACAAGTGTGCAGGCATTTTTTGTTTTATATACTATAAGATACAATAAGAGCAAGAAAAAATAAAGTACAAACAAATGGTCAGATACGATAAATATACAATAAAACAAAGATACAAATCAAATAAACAGTGCTTCAATTTCAGGAAGGTTAACATTACTGTTCAGGTAAGTAATATGGCCTACAAAAGAAATCTAATAAAAGTAATCTAGTGTAAAATAACACTGCATAGTTGTCACTGTATAAATTGATAGATTCATGCTTATTAAAGCTAAAGTTATTCCTTCAAAATCTGTGAATAATTTTTTCTTTGCCTTTTGTAGTTTGATTCACATTAATGGCAGCATTGTCAGCAGGTTTATTAGACTGCTGCCACTTTAAGAGCAAATGCAGATCTAACCAATAAGCACCATATTTTCTCCCAACTATTTACACCCATTTAAGACATGAACTATTTAAGTGAATACTCTTCAAGTTGATACTTCTCCAATACTCGAATTTTTACCTATTTTTGTGTGTATTTGATCGTTCAGACGCACACACAACGCCTAAAGTAATTTTCAGGACTAGTTGAGGTCCGTCAAAATGATAAATGCTTATACATATTAATTTAAAATATTATTATATAATATTCTAGATACCTAATGCTTTGTTTCCACCGAGCGGTACAGGACAGCACAGTATGATTTGGGACGGTAATCCCTGATCCAGCTTGCATTTCCACTGCCAACAGTACCCTTACTTGAGTATGCCGAAAAAAGTAGCGATCGACGTTATTCTCAGAGATCACTAAAATTAACATCAAAGAGGTGTGTGAATTCGCAAGTAGGAAGTCGAACATCATTAGTGCCGATGTGAATAATAGTCAGAGAATTTATGATTAGCATTAGCCAGCACTTTTAAATTTGCTTTGATGTCAGGCACTCTGGCTCTTGGCAAACATGTTACTATGGTTGCTGGTGTCTCTATTTTCACGTTCCGTGTAATAGAATCGCCAATCACTAAGGCACATTTAACAGGATTCTCAGTGGGTGTTTCACTGAATGGTTGATGTTGTAATCGGAACGGAAGAGCAGTATTTTGTCCCTCGACTATAGCGTCTCACGGTCACCCAGTTGCCCTGCTGCACGGGCTCTACAGCCGGAACCGAACAATGCACAGAGTTCACTAAGCTAGTCGCATCCAAAGCAGTATCTAAAACCCTTGCATTCTTACAATCCTCGATAAAAGTTTGGATGCGTGTCTAGTTCTGAAATCATCTCCGTCAGCCTGACTATCTCCCTGCATTTATCACGTGGAAGACGGAGAAGGCTATACTATACATGTGGAAGGCAGTGCAAGTGACAATAACAGGAGATGACATGACTCACCGTGTTTGTTGACTGATCCAACTCACCACAGTTGTTTGAAGGACTTGTAAAAGGCACGAGCGCGAGAGACAAAAAAGACTCTAAGCACAGATGGCAGGTTAACAGACCAGTGAGATGCTAGCGTGTTGTGCTAGAGATTTAGATTAAAGCTAGCTTTGTCAGATCAATGTAACAGACAATATTAGATAATATCAGATATATTGTGATGATTAAATTATATTAAGCAATATAAACGGCAAGAGAGTTTAAAAACAAAGCTATAACGAGCTACGAACACAATTCACTTAGGCCCTTTCGTTGGGGTACCAAGCACAGTAGTCCGGTACTAAAGGGTGGAGCTAGACTCACTGCAGAACGTTGATACAGCAGAACTTGTTCTTGCTTCTCAGCATGTGGCTGTTTGTCACAAATGGTCACAAGCAGATCTTATTCTTGCTTCTCGGCATGTGGCTGTTTGTCAAAAGAAAAAACTGTATTGTGTTTCAACTATTATTGTAGCACGCACAAGTGACAATTCTGTCAACCAATCAACGTTCTGCAGTGAGTCTAGCTCCATCCTTTAATACAGGACTACTGTGCTTGGTCCCGACTGAGCCTGGTTTCTCCCAAGGTTTTTTTTTCACTATTCTTTCACCTGATGGAGTTTTGGTTCCGTGCCACTGCTGCCTTGGCTTTTGGCTTGCTTAGTTGAGGACATTTAATTAATATTATTGATCTGCCTTACTTATGGTGGACGATGACCATATTTTCTTCTAAAAACAAACTTTGTTGTATTGTTTTCATGTTATCACTGTGAAGCTGCTTTGATACAATCTGTATTATAAAAAGTGCTATATAAATAATGGTGACTTGACTTATCTCTGTAAAGCTGCTTTGAAACATTCATTGAAACATTCACTACTTTTGAAACTGTTCGCTCATTGGCCAGAGAACTGGCCCCCAACTGAGCCTGGGTTCTCCCAAGTTTTTTTTTTTTTTTTTTTTTTCATTCTGCCACCTGATGGAGTTTTGGCTCCTTGCCACTGTTGCCTTGGCATTTGGCTTGCTTAGTTGGGGACATTTAATATTCAACAATATTATTGATCTGCCTTACTTAAGGTGGACGATGATGCAATGGTCTTCTAGAAACAAACTTTGTTGTATTATTTTCATGTTAACACTGTGAAGCTGCTTTGATACAATCTGTATTGTAAAAAGTGCAATATAAATAAAGGTGACTTGACTTGAAACAATCTGTATTGTAAAAAAGCGCTATATAAATAAATGTGACTTGGCACCCTGGCGAAAGGATCCCAAAAAAGTGGAACGGATCGGAATTAGGGTACCATTCACAACTTCTGACAATGGAAATGGCAAAAATTGTGAACTGTACTATACAGCTCAGTGGAAACAAGGAATTATTATTCACGTCGGCACTAATGATGTTCGACTTCGCAAGTCGGAGATCACTAAAATGAATGTTAAAGAGGTGTGTGAACTCGCAAGTACGATGAGCTCTAAGACTATGTGCCATATTACTAGTGAGAAGAGCAGCTCCATCCCAGGAGGGATGAATACCATCTCTTTTCAACAGGTCAGGTCTGCCCCAAAAACGTTTCCAATTGTCTATGAATTCTATATTATTTTGCGGACACCAATTAGACAGCCAGCCATTGAGTGAGGACAGTCTACTAAGTATCTTATCACTCCGGTGAACAGGAAGGGGGCCAGAGCAAATTACAGTGCCTGACAATTTGCTCTGGCCCCCTTCCTGTTATCATCATATAGAGACTGTGTCTATTCTCCGAATTAGGAAATACAAAAAAAAACTCCCAAACCCATGTAAGGGTAAAAAATTTATTGATGTTCAACAAATTACTTTTTTACTTCAAAAGCACTTGTTAATGATATAAATCACAGATTATAACCTAGATGTGCTGTGTTTGACAGAAACCTGGCTAAAACCAGACGATTACATTACTTTAAATGAGTCTACCCCCCAAGATTATCATTATAAACATGAGCCTCGTCTGAAAGGCAAAGGGGGAGGTGTTGCTGTAATTTATAGTAATATCTTCAGAATTACTGAGAAGACTTTGTTTCAAATATAATTATTTTGAAGTGTTGGTGCTTAATGTAACACTATCTAATGTAAATGACAAATCACGTTTGAGATTTGTGCTGGCTACTGTATACAGGCCACCAGGGCACCATTCAGACTTTATCAAAGAATTTGCTAATTTTCTATCAGAGTTAGTACTGGCTGCAGATAAAGTCCTAATTGTTGCCGATTTTAATATACATGTAGATAACGAAAAAGATCCATTGGGATTGGCATTTAAAGACATTCTGAACTCTATTGGAGTTAGTCAACACATGTCAGGACCTACTCATTGTCGTAGTCATACTCTAGATCTAATATTATCACATGGAATCAATGTTGATGCTGTTGAAATTCTGCAGCAGAGTGATGACATCTCAGGTCATCTAGTCTCGTGTATACTTTATTTAGCCAAGGCTGCAAAGCCGACTCCGTGTTACAAATATGTTAGACCTATCACTTCTGCTACTAAACATTACTGTATTAATAATATTCCTGATCAGTTTCATCTCCTCAGCATCCCAGCTTAGAAGAACTTGATATTGCGATAGAAACTTTTGAAACTCTTTTCCAGCACTTTAGACAATTGCTCCTTTGGGCTTAGAGAAGATTAAAGAAAATAGTCCAACGCCGTGGTACAACGAGCACACTCAGGCAGAGAGCAGCCAGAAAAATGGAGTGCAACTGGAAGAAAACAAAACTAGAGTTTTTTTTCACATTTCATGGAAAGAGAGCACTATTGCGTACAGAGAGGCCTTAAAAACTGCTAGATCTGCTTATTTTTCAACCCTATTAGAAGAAAATAAACAAAACCCATATTTATTTGAAACAGTGGCAAAATTAACGAAAAATAAATCTTCAAGCCCAGACATTTCCAAGCAGCACAGCAGTAATGACTATGAATTTCTTTACTTACAAGATTGATAATATCAGGGAGAAAATTATAACTATGGAACCGTCTAGTACAGTATCACATCAGACAGTGCATTGTAGTCTCCCTGAGGAAAAATTCGATTCATTCATTGCTATAGGAGAGGAAGAATTTTCTAAACTCGTTAAATAATCTAAATCGACGTGCATGTTAGACCCTATATCGACTAAGCTATTGAAAGAGATGCTTCCAGAGGTCATAGATCCTCTTCTTAATATCATTCATTCAGAGATCACGTGACCCACCGGTAGCAATGGCCGTGTAGTTCGATTGCTCCCTGACTTGGTATCCTTAATCTACCTGTTCTCAGTAAACTATCAACACTTGGTTAGTATTGGTTGCTCTGATAACGGTGCAACAAATGAAGATGGCAAAACGTCAATTAACGTTGGCTTCCCCAGAGAAAAAGCAAGTTAAAGACCCTAATTGTGTTCCTGAGGTGGAGCTTTGCGCTATTGTTGCTGACGAGTTAAAGATGCACCTTAGATTTGTCAAGGACGAATTGGATGAACGGTTTAAGGAAGAATTCGCCACGATCACGGATAGACTTGTAGTCCTGGAAGAGGACGTTCGGCTGATAAGAAATAACTTTGACAACATGCAGGCAGCTCTTCGTAACGCAAAAAAAGACACCGTGGAGGTGAAGCTAGCAGTGGACTCCCTTCAGGAAAAGTTGATGAGAACTGAAGACAAAAGCCGCCACTCCAATGTCCGTCTAGTGGGACTAAAAGAGGGTGTAGAAGGAGATGACCCTCTGCGATTTATACAGAATAATCTTCCTAAATGGATTCCCTCTCTTGCTGGCAAAGTACTGGAGATTGAAAGAGCTCACCGTATATACAGCGGTGAGTGCGCAAAATCTAGCCCTCACGTTCATCTTTAAGATGCTGCGATATCAAGATCGGAATGCAATCCTGAATGCAGCCCGTGCTGATGGACAAATCCTTCATAATGGATCTCAATTGCTTTTCTTCCCAGACTACAGCACTCACACTGTCTAAGATGAGAGCGATGGCATTGGCAAGGAAGAAGCTAACTCAATTGGGAATGACGTCTTTTTTGTTCTATCCCACGGTGGTGAAAGTTACTCATCGAGGGAAGACATCACTTCTTGAGACACCGGCAGAGGTTGAAAAGTTCGTCCTCAATCTGGATCCCACCGCAAAATCTTCCCTGAAGGGAGCTGAGGCGGTCAAGTCACGAGAATCCGAGGTGAATGAGCATGAATCGGCAGTTCCCATGGAGGACCTTACTGAGACGGATTGTTTTGTTTTTTTTTATCCGGAAAATGACCGGGTCAGGTGTTTACGGACGAGCCGGACTGCAAGTTGGCCGTGTATCCAAAGACAGTTACATTAAGGGCAGGTAGAAGAGTGTGTTTTAACTCTTTGCTTGCAGCTTGCGTTCTTTTGCTGTTCTTGTTTGTGTTTTTCTGTTCCATGCCCGAGTCCGCCCACGTAAGTTTAATTTGTTTATTTATATATTTATGTGTGTAGTATTTGTATGTATACATGCATGTGTATAGCATATTTTTTGATTGCCGCCCGCTATCTTTCCTGGGGACTACTTTTTGGTCCTCCCGCTTTGTTTTGGTTGGTCTGCATATTGCTGTTACTTAATAACTTATGGCTATAAATATATTGTCATGGAACGTTAATGGGTTAAATAGCCCTATCAAGCGAACCAAATGCTTAGATTATCTAAGATGTAAAAAGGTCTCTTTTGCCCTTATACAAGAGTCTCATTTGAAGTCAGCTGACGTGCATCGCTTTCAAAATAGATACTTTAAAATTATTTCCTCTTCGGCCGTCAATAAATCTAAAGGGGTGCTGATATTGTCTAGGCATTCTAATTTTTCAATTATACGTTCTGGTGGGGATAAAGAAGGCCAAACCACCTATGCGGTTAGTTATTTAAATAATACTAAATACGCTTTTGTGTCTGTATATGCATCCAACGAGGGTGATCCCTTATTTTTTAAAGAATTATTATGTTTAGTTGTTTGGAAGACTGTCTCGTGGTGTTAGGGGTAGTGTTGTTTTTGGCGGCCTGTTTTAATTTTAGTTTTAGTCTAGTCTTTGTGTCAAGCTGTCATTTTAGTTTTTATTAGTTTTAGTCATGTTCATACTCTTTTTAGTCTAGTCAAGTTTCAGTAGACTAAAAGTCTGAGCATTTTAGTCTTATTTTAGTCAAAATTATCCATGACTATTTTCGTCTAGTTTTAGTCAACAAAAACTGATGACATTTTAGTCTAGTTTTAGTCAATGAAAATTGTATTTTAGTCTCTTTTTAGTAATGCAATTCTATTTAACCCAGTCAATATAGTATTTCAAACAAGGTTATCTTATTATATTTAGGGCTGTGATGGTGGCAGTTTTTTTTTACCACCGCGGTGGTAATGGACCAACTACCAGCGGTGATTGGGGGGTTGTTTAAAAAATTTAAATAAATAGCACTTAGCAATTCTGTCAAAGAAACAACACACATTTTTATACATTTAAAGCATTGAAATAAATATCAGTAAATAATGGTAACTTAAATAATATAATAAAGTTTAAATATTACGTTTTATATTTCCACACAAAGACGCTTGATATAGCTTACCGCTCTGCGCTTTGAGAGGGATGTGGGACACGAGCAGGAAAGAGACTATCGATCTCTTTTCTGATATCTTCATGTTTTCTACTTGATGTAAATGGTCTGAAGAGCGAATTTTATCCTCCACAAGGACAAGACATTTAGGCTATGTTTGATATTGCGCTGCCAGAGAAAGTGAATCTAAAGAAAGTAAAATCACCCGCGCGTGAAACACGCTTTACAAATAAACTTGACGCGCCTTACTATGTCTAATAACAATTTGACATGCAAGTACAAATGTAGGCTATCTGTCCTACAGCCTTTTTCTACTTTACCACAGTAAAGATTACAAATATAATAGGCCTAATTAAAAGCGAACCAATGAAGAAACGTTTATAATCCCCTTAGAAAACGGGTGAGATGTGAGTGATTTGGGAAAAGAAACAAGATTCCATGCAGGGATGAGTCACGATTTTTTAAATATTCGATTAGTTTATTTAATTATAGAATATCGAATAGGTTGTGCGATTATTCTGTAAAATAAAATCTCCATGTTTTCGGTGCTGATGCGGTGGTGACGCGTTCATGTAAACGGAGGGTGACGCTGCCAATAACGCACATAACCGCTGTCACAAAGAACTGGCAAAAGTAATGATTATGAATGTGTCAAAAATAGCAAGGAGACATTTGAATTGTTTACTAATAAACTAGTGTTTTCTGTGTCAGTGTCGGGCTGCAAAGATTAAGTTGACGATGCTGACTCGTCATCTTTGCAGTGAACGCTCCTTTCACGAGTTCACACTTACATATAATTTGAATGGGTAAGTTTAATGCGTATATGGCGTGCTGTCCGGAGGGAGGGCTCCGAGCTCGGAGTTCAGCCCGAACCCAGAGTACTCCCCCCGTATGTAAGTGTTTAGTACAAGAAGTGTGGAGAAGGGGTGGTGGAGGGATGCTGCAAAAACTGTCAATGGAATGAGGTGAGACTGCTGAGTATTTATACCTCTCACCATTGATTGCTGAGTGCTTTCCGCTTGTGTTAATTATCTGAACGTGCTTCTCCCGAACCTTGTTAATAAAACATCATATAGAGGAATAACTAATTGAATATTGTTAAATACGCTGATAATCGGGTGACCAGATCGCAAACCAGAATTCAAAGCCGACAAAGCTTAAATGTATGGGCTCACGCACAACTCTCTCATTCTTCGTGACGTTATAACATTTCGTCTCGTCTCCTTTTGGTCAACGAAAATGAAGAGACATTTTAGCATAGTTATTATTTTGTAAACCACATTTAGTCTCGTTTTTATTCGTCAACAATAATTGCATTATACATTTAATTATAGTCATCGTCACATGACCAGCATTTACGTTGCGTCTCGTCTCGTTTTCGTCAGGTGATAAAGGTTAGTTGACGACGATATTTAGTCATAATTTTCATTGACGAAAGCAACACTAGTTAGGGGGCGATTTTAATGCTGTGTTGGATCCTCAGCTAGACGGATCCCATGCTTCTAAGGCTGATTCAAGGATTTCTGGTTGTTTTAACTCATTTTTGCGACATTCTAACATGTGATGTCTGGCGTTTACAAAATTATGGTTCCAGGGATTATACATTATTTTCAGCTCGTCACAAGAGCTATTCAAGGATTGACTATTTACTTATGTCTCCTCCTCCAATTCCCTATATTAGTAAAGTTGATATTCTGCCACTTCTTTTATCTGATCATTCCCCAAAAAATTACTACTTTAAAAATTGATCTACTAGAGAAGGAATTAAAAGGAAAATTTTCTGAGATCAAAGCCACAGTAGTAAACGTCCTTAAATCAGAATTAAAATCTATACATTTGCATAGAGGTGGATTTTTCTTACACCGTACTAGACAATCTTATTATTTCAATGGAAAACGCCCCACTAAGCTTTTGGCTTTGAGGTTGAAGAATGGTGAATCTAAGGCCAGCATATCTGCTATTAGGCATGAGGGTTCAGTATACTCAACCTAAGGATGTAAATAGAGTATTTGAATCCTATTATAAACATTTGTATACTTAATCCAGCACTGACCCAACAAATTTTGATTTATACCTTAAGCATTTAAATCTTCCCAAATTAAATGATTCTCAGCGCGATATATTGGACAGCCCTTTGACAATTGAAGAATTTAAATCTGCCCTGGACTCCATGAGCACTAATAAAGCCCCTGGGTTAGTTGGGATTCCCCCGGAGTTATTGAAGACATTATGGGACATAGTGGCTCCCTTGATACTTAATTCTTTTAATTTGGCTTTAGAAAAAGCAGATCTGCACAGGGACCAAAACACAGCTTTAATAACTTAGCTTTTGAAGAAAGGGAAGGATTCACTTGAGTGTTCTAGCTACAGGCCAATTAACCTTCTATCCACAGATTCAAAGCTGATGGCAAAAGTCTTGGCCTTAACATTGGATCGGTGTGTAGGAGACCTGATCAAGTATGATCAGTCAGGTTTTCTAAGGGGGAGATTTGCTCCGGACAATATACGTAAGACTTCTTCATATTATTCAACAAGCAGACTCCTATACAGCTTCCTCTGCAGTCCTTTCTCTGGATGTAGAGAAAGTATTCAACAGAATTGAGTGGATTTTTTTGTGGTCTGTCCAGGAGTGTTTTGGGTTTGGTTCTTTTTTCGTGCAAGCTATCTATTTTGATTGTTCAGTTCTTACCGGTCCTCATATTTCTCCTTCCTTCCGTCTTGGCAGGGGCACTCACCAAAGATGTCCCCCGTCACCCTTGCTTTATAATTTATCATTAGAGCCTTTGGCCCAAGCGATTAGACAATGCTCTGCAATAGTCACTATAAGCTGTATGAATACGTCTCATAAGACACCTAGTTGGTACGACAGGGTCACAGAGCATTTTCTTGAAAAGGAACGTAGGGCAGAATTATATATATATATATATATATATATATATATATATATGTATGTGTGTGTGTGTGTGTGTATATATATATATTATATATTATATATTATATATATATATATATATATATATATATATATATATATATATATATATATATATATATATATGTGTGTGTAGGCTTGCTTCAAGGCTTGCACCTTGGAACCTATTTCAAGGTTTGCGTTCTCGAGCCACCAGGCACTGTTGTTGTCCGAATGAGCGGGCCGGAGCGCGTTAAGGGTTTTCTGTTAGAACGGTGTCATGTAAGTTCCCTAAATTAATAACTAATGATCTTTGCAACGGAAGTGAATTGATCAAAACTTTAGCTCGACAATAACTTTATTCTAGAGCTGCTGTAAAGCCAAAACAATCTCTGTTACTTTATTTCCTATCATCACTGTAAAGCTGCTTTGAAACAGTCCATATTGTTAAAAGCGCTATATAACTGAAGGTGACTTGACTTGACGACCACAGGTTACCGCAAGATAACATGCCATGTCACAAAGCTCAAATCATCTCAAACTAGTTTCTTGAACATGACAATTAGTTCACTATACTCAATGGCCTCACTATGGCCTCCACAGTCACAAGACCTTAATCAGATCGAGCACTTTTGGGATGTGGTGGAACCATTTGGGATGTGGTTTGAATCATAGATGTGCAGCAGACTAATCTACAGCAACTGCGTGATGCTATCATGTTAATATGGAGCAAAATCTCTGAAAAATGTTTCTAGCACCTTGTTGATTCTATTCCACAAAGAATTAAGGCAGTTTTGAAGGCAAAGGTCCAACCCAGTACTGGCAAGATGTACCTGATAAAGTGTCCGGTGAGTAATAGGTAGAAGCCACTTTAAACAAAGAGGAGACGATTTGGTTTTCCTCTATTATCTAAGCGAGGAATAAGATGGATAGAATAACTGATGATTAATGGATAATTGTTGTCATTTTCTTGCTCTCATTCCATTAATTTGTAATGTGGACTTGTAATTGTGTTCTATATTACTGAAAATTCATTATCAAGTGTTATTGAATGTGAAATGCCCAGTTGTCTCTTTCTTCAGTGAGCGTGCCAGAGCAAAATCTTCCTGCCAGCCAATTGGCTACCTAATTCATTAAAGTTTAAATGTTTTATTCATATACATTTGTTGGCCTCTTTTCAACATTTAGAACTTTAAAGTAGACTCATCTCTGTCAGTGCTATTAACATGATGAATACATAAGTGACATGAAGAAAAGCATGAACATTACCTCTCTCTCACCAAAGTTGACAGTTACATCCTCCTTCTTGGCATCTTTTACCATGATGGTCACTGCAACATGAGACTCGGTCTGGTACCAGTCATGTCTGAAGTGGAATAGGTACTTCAGACAGAATTGTGACAGAATTTTTGCACATCTTATTGTATTGGATCATAATTTGTGTAACAAAAAAGATGAACGGTATTTAAAATAAAACAATAAGCATCATCACCACACTTACTTGACAGAAAGGGTTGAAGATTGCTGCTGTTTAAATCAATTGTTTGTGCATTCCAGTTGAAACCAAAGAGAAAACGACAAACACAGCAGGGAAAATCATTTTTCACTAAAAAACAGTTTACAGACTTCTCATCTCTCCTCTCTAAGGACTGCATTTAATAAAATACAACAAACAACGGATACATACAAGATGATAAAAATCAAGCAAGAAAAAGGCAGTTCTAGGAAATGATTCTTTAATATAAGTGTATAAGTGATCATAGACTTATTACTTTTGACATGAATGTTATGTCTTCACAATACATTTCTGCACGTAAGAACTATTATTCAAGCATCATTGGTAATGCTGCAACTAATTCTAAATCTTCATTTAAGACTGCTGACAATCTTCTTAAACCAACTAAGGCCATTGTTCACTCCTCTGTTGACCAGTGTAATGAGTTTCTTTGTTATTTCGCTGGAAAGATTGAGGGCATATACAGCTCTTTAATCACTATTACCCCAGTTGAGCTAGTTTATACTCAGCCTTTAAATCCTCTGACCACTATCTTTTCGAACTTTGACATGGTTGGAGTTGATTTTATTATAAGTACATTTAAGTCCATGAATTCAACTACCAGTATTTTAGATCCGGTTCCCTGGTCGGTTATTATGAACTGCCTTGCATCAATCTGCCCTCATATGACTTCAATTGTTAATTTATCATTGAGTTCTGGAATTATTCCTCCAGATTTAAAAATAGCTGCCATTACACCAGTCCCTAATGGTGCGTTCACACCGGACGCGAATAGCGCGTCAGGCGCGAGTGATTTCAATGTTAAGTCAATGCAAAGACGCGTTACGCGTGTAAAAAATTCCTGCGGCGCGAATGAGGCGTAGAGCGCGGCGCGGTAGACGCGAATACGCCTCGTTCGCGCGAATCTTTCACATAAAAACTCGATTTCAATATATGAGAGATACTCATTTTGTATTGAATGCTATTTATTCCATATCTATTCTAGATTATATGAAACATTATTATTCTAATGTAAAGACAACAAACACAATTTAGTGTATAAAAACAAAAATCATGCTCTCCAGAGCATATACGAGCGGTGACTCTCTCGATTAATGCTAATGCTAATGCTCGATAAACATCTAAAAAAGATGGCCGCCAACGGGTTTCGAAACTTTCGCCTCTGACGAGCGTAAATTTTGCTTCAAACTTTTGTTTTTACGCGCGTCAATTTCGCTCTTGACACGCGAATTAACACAAAAGTGGTCAAGCGTCAAACTAGACGCGGCAGGCGCGAATTTGACGCGCTATTCGCGTCCGGTGTGAACGCTGCATAAGAAGTCTGGTTGTGATGTTTCTGATTTGCCCAATTACAGGCCTATTTCAAACCTTCCTTTCTTGGCTAAAGTTCTGGAGCGCATTGTGGCTATTCAGCTGAACAGTCTTTTTGAACCTTTTCAAATCTGAGTTCAAAAAAGCGCATAGTACTGAGACAGCTCCAGTGAGGGTCGTAAATGATCTGATGATCTTATTGCGGCAGATTCTGGTGGATGCAGTATTTTGGTCTTATTAGACCTCATTGATGCTTTTGATACTATATCACTCTCTTCTGCTAGATAGGCTGGAAAATTGGCTGGGTCTTTCTGGAGCAGTATTCAGTTGGTTTCGGCCTTATTTAACAAATCGTGCCCAGTTTGTAAGCTTGGGTAATTACACATCTGACACCGTGCCTGTTTGACAGGGAGTCCCTCAGGGTTCAGTGTTGGGTCCAATTTTATTTAACATGTACATGCTTCCACTTGGGCAGATCATCAGGAAATATGGTCTTGGATATCACTGCAATGCGGATGATACGCAGATTTACATCACCACTAGTCCTGATGTCCATTGCTCATTAAAGGTGAACCAAGTAACTTTTTTACCTTAACTGAACAGCTTCGGAGTCATTGGAATGGTTATATTACTTATTTCGGGTTGAATGGTGGTCGTTTCGCACCCCCCTGGTGCCCGTGAGCGGAAAATCCGCACTTGCAACTTTGAGCCGGCGGGCCGCCGGCCGCCGCGTCAGGAAGTATCACGTGATATCAGGCCTCGCGATGTAAACAATTGCTTTACGGCCAAAAGAAATCTGCTAAAATGCTGTCATTGTTGCGCTCCCTCACGCTGTTCGAACCCGAATGAAGAAGACGTTTTAAAGAATGTCCCATCTGCTTTGATGTCATTGATCTACTAGCCTCTGGTGTCTGAAAATTGGCAACGAGTTTTTACAACAGTGTTGTCAAATATCTATTCCGAAGCTGTGGGGGGAGCTCTAGAGAGAAACCTGCGAGCAAAAAGCGAGAATACAGCGAAGAAATCCCGAAACTACTGAGTCCTGCTTTAATACCTTTGCGTAGTTGTCTAGCAGAGATCAGTATATGGATGCAGAATAACTTCCTGAAGCTGAACGGCTCCAAAACTGAATTGAAACAGATTGGTACAGTTGCTAAGGCCGAGCAAATTAGTTTGATTGTTGACTCCAGCATGGTAAGTCCTACTTCACAGGTGTAGCGTCTGGACGAAATCACGATGACTTATTCATTCAGAAAGCTTTTAACCTATTGACTCATTTCATGTAAATCACAGCTTAGCGCCAATGAGTCTGGATTGAATTGCTCCCTTTGACACGTTTGTGGCATGATAGAAATGAAACAGAAACACCTCCAAGCTCCTTCGTGAGCTTCAAACAGATCGTAATCACCCCAACTCCCCTCTCCTGCTAAGCAAGGAGTCCAGGTGGCATGGAGAGACCTCTCCGAGACGCCACAATACACATACACAAACATTCTTTGCATTTAACTCAGAATATTAGTAATTCCAAAAGGTATATGATATATTCCTGTGTGTATGTATGTTTCCCACCTAATAGTAGCCTAGTTATAACTTTCTAGTTGTGTTAGGTGAACTCTAAGTGCTTATATTCAAAAATAAGAATGTATCTCTACTGTTGTATCTTCCAGACATATCCATCTTGGTACCGAATTAAACCTCTCGGTCCCGAATTAAACCTCTCGGTCTGCCTAAGCTAAATATATATAGTAGGTTACAATAACATGTATTATACTATGTTTACCATCCTTTGCAGTAGAAATGACGAATTCTAACATCATCATAAACCATGCAAATTAGGCTGTCAAGAGGAGACAAAGAGACTCTCTCCCGCTCAAAGTTTTCTGATTTTTATTGGTTGGTTCACCCCAAAAAATTGTGGACTGAGATTCCCTTAAAGGACGATGAAGGTGGCTCATCATCTCCTCTCTTCAAGTTCTCTTCTCTCCAAGTTTGTCCTCTCTAAGTTTTGTTTTGTGTCTTACCTTTGTTTTCTTAGCTTTTTGTCTTAGTCTTATCTCCGGCTTCTTGCCTTGTTTTAGTCTCGGGCTCATTCATTTCTATCTACGAATGAAATGGACTTAGCCTGAATTTCCGGCAACTCTGCTTACAAGTAAACTGTTTGAACTTCCCGCGAACGACACGCGCTACGGAAGAACCGAAAGAACGCTTCAAACTAACGGACACACCGAGGACGGACACTCACACACACGCATTCTTGCTCAGCACCAAAGATCCATGCAAGTATTATTTCTATCGAGATTTAAATGTGTTTAAGATTGTCTGCCCCTGCTTTAAAGGTGATTTGATTCTTTGCTGGCTCTCAAAGGTTAACTGTTTGTGATATTTTGACATTCTGTGATCTGTTCTTTCTTTCTTTCTTTACTTTCATTATTCTGTTTATATATATAGTCTTTGTTTAAATGTAGCCATATGATTTTATAGCCACATTTATTAAAACCCATTATACACTTGATTGTCTCTGTCTGCTGCTCACTGAACAAAGTCTCTTAAATGTGTGATCTTAAGCTACAAGCTTTATATTGTTGAGTAGCCTACAAGTTAGTAATCTTATAGAACAGGAAAGTTATTCTTCATGAACAGAAGAATAGCCTTTCTTGAGAGTTTATAAGAAGAATAATCCTCCTTGAGAGTTGATAAGAAGATCGTGTGGTCGGTTCGGTGGACGAACGGATAATTCGATGTGAAATTAATTCTGTAGGTTATTCTGAAATTTGATCTATAGCCTATCTGTATATTCATAATTGATTATAATTTGTTGTGGTTAATTATCTATATATAGAGATACAAATATACGGGCTATGTTTACCCTTTTTGGGCGATTTAAAATGTGCAGGTAACTAGATGTACCGCATCGCGGTACAAAATATGACCGCCGCTCAGGCCTGCACTGGCTTTCCACAAAAATAAATGACGTGGAGTAATTTGGCTGTATTGCGTGTTTATGTATATACCTAAAAAAAGTAATAGTATGTGCATGTCTGTCTGTGTGTGTGTGTGTGTGTGTGTGTGTGTGTGTGTGTGTGTGTGTGTGTGTGTGTGTGTGTGTGTGTATGTGTGTGTGTTTGTGTATGTGTGTGTCTGTGTCTGTGTGTGTGTGTGTGTGTGTGTGTCTGTGCGTGTATGTATGTGGCGAGTGGCCCCCGGGGCCAACGAAATTTTTCCGTATAAGTCTAGTGGGGCTACATGCCCACCAAATTTCATGTTCCCCGGTGTTTCGGTGTCCCTGGTATCGTTGACGAAAAATTTCCGGGGGCCCCAGCGCAGGGGGGGGGAAGTGGCCCCCGGGGACCAAACGAAATTTTTCCGTAAAAGTCTAGTAGACCAACATACCATAAAAATGTCTTCATCCTCGGTGCCACGGTTCAGGTAGTTATTTAGGAAAAACTGCATTTTTTTGGGTTTGGGGGGGCCCAGCGCGGGGGGGAGTGGCCCCCGGGGACCAAACGAAATTTTTCCGTAGAAGTGTAGTGGGGCTACATGCTCACCAAATTTCATGTTCCCCGGTGCTTCGGTGTCCCTGGTATCGTTGACGAAAAATTTACGGGGGCCCCAGCGCGGGGGGGGAAGTGGCCCCCGGGGACCAAACGAAATTTTTCCGTAAAAGTCTAGTAGACCAACATACCATAAAAATTTCTTCATCCTCGGTGCCACGGTTCAGGTAGTTATTTAGAAAAACTGAATTTTTTTGGTTTTGGGGGGGCCCAGCGCGGGGGGGGAGTGGCCCCCGGGGACCAAACAAAATTTTTCCGTAGAAGTCTAGTGGGGCTACATGCCCACCAAATTTCATGTTCCCCCGTGTTTCGGTGTCCCTGGTATGGTTGACGAAAAATTTACGGGGGCCCCAGCGCGGGGGGGGGAAGTGGCCCCCGGGGACCAAATGAAATTTTTCCGTAAAAGTCTAGTAGACCAACATACCACAAAAATTTCTTCATCCTCGGTGCCACGGTTCAGGTATTTAGGAAAAACTGCATTTTTTGGGGTTTGGGGGGGCCCAGCGCGGGGGGGGGGAGTGGCCCCCGGGGACCAAACGAAATTTTTCCTTAGAAGTCTAGTGGGGCTACATGCCCACCAAATTTCATGTTCCCCGGTGTTTCGGTGTCCCTGGTATCGTTGACGAAAAATTTACGGGGGCCCCAGCGCGGGGGGGGAAGTGGCCCCCGGGGACCAAACGAAATGCCACGGTTCAGGTAGTTATTTAGAAAAACTGAATTTTTTTGGTTTTGGGGGGGCCCAGCGCGGGGGGGGAGTGGTTATGATCATAATAATTGATCATAACCAGTATGATTAATTATTAATTATATATTCCCCTCATTTGAGCTAATTCGCTACACAGGTGTACAATCTTGGTGCAATTTTTGATCCTCAGTTAACATTTGAAGCACATACATCTCTAAAACTGCTTTTTACCATCTGAGAAACATTGCTTGACTCAGACCTTTTCTCTCGTTTGCAGACACAGAAAGGCTTATACATGCCTTAATTACAACTAGGTTAGATTACTGTTACCTTGTTCTCTGGCCTTCCAGCTAAATCTCTGAGCAGGCTACAGTATATTAAAAATTCTGCTGCCCGTGTGCTCACTCGTACTTCTCCTCGTGAAAATTACACCAGTGCTTTCACAGTTGCACTGGCTTCCCATAAATGCGAGAATTGATTTTAAAATTCTTATTTTAACATATGGGCACTATATGGGACTGCACCAGAGTATCTTTGTGATCTCATTAGCCCTTACATTCCATCACGTTCTCTCCGTTCTGCTAACTCTCTTTTGCTACATCAGCCTTCATGTAAGCTCAAGACCATGGAGGAAAGAGCCTTTTCATACAAAGCCCCCAAGCTATGGAATGTGCTTCTTCTTACCATCAGAAATGCACCAACGTTGGGACACTTTAAAAAGTTGATTAAGACATCTATTTAAGGCTGTTTTTCTTTAATTGTTGTACTGCCTTTGTTGTTTCTGTTTATTTCACTGTACCGCTTTGGGTTTAAGAAAAGCGCATTACAAATAAAATGTATTATTATTATTACTTAAGGGAAAGACAACAAACACGCTTACCAAATCTGAAGTTTTGTTTGGAACGTGTGCTGAAAATTCAGAGAAAAAGAGGGTATTAGTTCAAGCAATAAACAAAAAAAAAAGCACTTCATATTTACTAGTGTAGAACATTTATTTGACACATGGGTGGAAAGGCCTGGTGAAATTATACATACTTGCCATTTTGTTCTCACAGTGCTGGATCCATGTTTGAAATCCTTCAATAGAGCCTTTGTAAGACAAATACATGTCAAAATGCAGTATTTTACACGGAACATTTATGAAGATCACTCTGTAAAAATGACCAATCCAACTAAAATTCAACAATATCTGATTCTCTGTCATAGTGTCTATAAATGGACACAGCAATCTTACATCTCACATTTAATGCACTTCATTTTGTAAAACCTCTTACATGAATTTAGATGACATGAATAGATTTGCTCCAATTACTCTTCAACTGCATTATTCCCATTTAGACCTGGCATCTTTTTTTTTTTTTTTTTTTTACAGAATCATACACATATTTTAGTTACAGTTTAAGGTGAAGTCACAGTAGATGATTTTACAGCCATTTTCCACTCAAAAGCCTTGTTTATATTATCACTGCAGATACAGAAGGAGCCTGTAGGCTTGGCTGCATCTCTTTCGGGAAGGGTTAACAGCAACAATGACCATTTCCAATGAGCTTCAAAAGAAATTACCAGCAGTTGACCTGCTAACGTCTGGTTCTTTTGCAATTGAAAAGCCACAGCGCAAATTTATTTTTTCTTGATGACAGTGTGTGCAATCAATAAAACAAGAAATTGGAGAACGAACAGTCTGTTTGTTGTATTCAGTTCTTTGTTTTCTCACATAAGCTGCTTGGATCTATGATTCCTACAGCAAATTCACTATTTTTCTCCAGGACATGAAATGCATCCTAATTCAGTCCAAAACAAAAGTGTATGTTGGTGTGGCATTCTTATTGCGGTGATCGCCATGCGGCAGGGAAAAAGTATGAAAAATCAGAGGAAGCTATTTTAATCCATCACCGTCTGCGGTTTTTTATTTATTTTATTTAAAGGAGCTTCGACAGTAAAAATGGCAGGTGATCTTATTTCATCATAAGTTTGTATCACAATAATCACACTATAATACTACAATATCATTTATTTTGTTGGAAACAACTGGTGATTGTTACAAAATCAACATTTTTGATACCAGTAAAATTTCACAAATTATAAGAATTAAAGACAAAAATAAGAAATAACACTACTACTGTGATATTTCCCAAACAAAGTAAAAGCAAACACCACCATGCAGCCGTTTCTAAAGATTTTACTGGTCAATGATTAAACAAATACTAATCCTTATTCTTAGTATACTGTTGGTTGCACATGCTAATAGACAAACTGTTTGACGCTATTACTTCTAATATGTTAAATAAGTCAGAACTTTGCTGACTGCTGTGATGGATTTTTTTTTTTTTTGGTTCATTTAATCATATTGGTTCATATAAATGAGTTGTGTTTGGTAATCCTGTGCAGTAACAATAGGATCACTAAAGATTATAGCAGCCACAATGGTTGAAGCAAGTGATAGTGGCGTTAAACTACTGTCAGGATTTACTAAAGACACGCTGTGAGAAATTAGAGTCGAAAAGGCATGGACAGTTATTTTTACAGCAGACCTTATTGCATATGCGTTTGTAGGAGTCTCCCTTTCAGATGCTTAATTTACGGGACAGTATTTAAATAGATCATGCAACATGATTTACTAAGGTTTGAGGTAGTCATTTTACTGCCATTTGCACCATTATTTACCATCCAAAATCATCAAACATCCTTTTATAGGATTGAAGTCTCATGCTAATTTGCCCGTTGTAATAAATCTGTCCCTAAGGCTTCAAAATATACTTAATGGTGCATTGCGCAAGTCTCTGAGTTTTTGCAGAACTATGCCCCCTCTGGCGGCAAGCGAAACTGCAACAACAAAAGTTTTCTTTTTTTTTAATCTTACGTGGAGTTTGCGTTGGTGTCCATCTTCCATCTTCTACGGAGAATGGCGGCGAATACACAAACCTGCCAGACATAGCCAGGTGAGCGTGCCGTGAACGCGCATGACGTCACGCCCAGTCTCAAATTCCGACCCGAATCCCTCTTATTTATTTTACTGTACAGGATTATAGAGACAATCGCAGTGATCAGAGAAGGGCTCATTCAGCCCATCAGGCAATTGTTTAAGCATGTATGGGTTAGAAAACGGGTATTTTTAACATGAAAAGTTGCGCAATGCACCTTTAAAGGAAAATTAAAGAACAAACTTGTGTGACGTCATTTAAAACAAAATTAGTCCAAAATAAAGTTTGTTTCAGGAGTTTGAAACAGCTTGCCAAAGCAAACTACAGAAAGGTTTTGTTGTTTATCTTGTTATTGGGAGGATGGAGCACAGCACATATTTACATGGATGGTGGATTAACATTTTCATATCGCCCAGTCTTACCCATAACCACAATAGAGTAATTATGAATCATGTAATGAAACACCACCTTTAAACTGTACACTTATAAGCCCAGACATGAACTCATTGACACTCACAATCAAGCTCTTTTCCAGATGTGAGGGCCTGAAGAGCAGTAATGAAGTTATGTAGATGATACTCTGCAATTCTTCAAAAAGAACAACACATTAGACATTAAACACATTAGTCCAGTTATTTATAGTTATTCTATGGAATGGCATGCAGTAAAAGATGTCACTGAATTAGCTGTCCTCAAATGTCACACCTCTCTCTTTGACAGCAAACAAAAAATTGACCGCTCTGTTCTGATTATGTAAATATCTTATGTAAATATACTCTCTTTGACCTTAAAGGCATAGTATGAACGTTTCACCGGTAGAGGCTGCTTTTTCAGAACAATAATAAAGGCGTAGTTAGATGACGCAGTGAATGAGCGTGGAATCATGGGAGTTGTCGTCTTCATCTTCACAGCAGATGGAAAGCAATCTGACGGGAGTCAGGCAGAAATCATGTTCATTGGTGAGCTAATGTATTAATGTTTTATTAATGTTACTGTGGTAAGAAGCAGTATGATTAAAGTTGTTTAACGTCCACCTCCTTCGTCCCTTAACTTGAACTTTGTTATTCATTTTTGATCACTTAAATTCACATTATTTTATTTCATTCTAATGAAACCGTAGCGAATGCTGAATTACTACTCAAACAGGTCACTTTATCTGACAAATTAAAGTCGTGGGGTAATGCAGCGCTGTTTTACTTCAACAAAACAATCATACTAAAATACATTTGAGTGTGTTGAAAGTTTTTATAACATGACTCTCTGCATTAGCTTGGTGGCTGGTATGAGACGCTTGTTGCACACTGCAGTAAGCTAGAGCGATATTAGGATATCATATTAATAAAAGCTGGATGACTTGTGTTCGTAAATGGAATGCAATTCAATATATTGTATGGTGTAGAAAATGCTGCATTTACTGTTACTACAAATAAAGCTCTTTCTGATCATGCTATGTTAGCTATGTGACAAAATAGTGTTGTCTATGAGGCATGCTACAAACAAAACCGAGAAATCAATAGATTCAAACAATAAGACTGTGTTGAGCTATATAATAATGATTAGTTTTCTGTCAATAAAAGTATCCAAACAGTAGCATATTAAAACGTCTTTAGTCTTTCCATGGTTTCTACGGAAATCAAGGTTAGAGCAGAAATAACGTCATCGACGCAATGACACAGGCTGTTACACTGGTTAAAATGGCTGATTTCTCTGGATTTAAACATTGTTGAAACATTTGGTTTAACATAAGTACACAAGTCAAAAAATATATATAACATTGTTTTAGTGGTTTTTGGATATTTTAATCCCAAAAAAACCTTACATACTATGTCTTTAGAGTGTGAGTTGATATCCGAAGGTGAGCATGGTCTGCTTTTGACTCAGAAAGCCTGGATTTAACACTGAGATTTAAACAGATCAATAATGAAACCACGCAGTGTAGTTCCACACACAGAAAGGAGAAATTCAATGTTTCACTACATTTTTCTAAAAATCCTAAACTGTTTTAAAATGAGATATTCATGTGTTTGCACTGGAATGCCAAATCTGAAATGGTTTGCAAATTAATGGTAATTGGATTCTAAAGTTCACATAGTTTTTTTTTTTGACATTTGCTCACATCACACAAGGAATACTGGCCATTGAAATGCTTAAGACAAGGCTCAGGTCAAGGTCAAGTGCAGGACAAAACATTCAGTCAGACAACACAGTCATAAAATATACAGAAAAAGCTATTTAGACATAGATAGAATAATAATAGTATGAAACATGTAATATACTATGTAGCGATAAAAATGCACTGTTGAGGTAAGGATGTAGAGCTACAACGATTTAAAAATATAAATTACTGTAAAATCAAACTGGTACAGTAGTGGTTTAATAAAGTGTAGTAGTGCGTACTGTGTAATAGGGCTGCAACAACTAATAAATAAAAACGATTACTTTCATTATCGATAATAATCAACAACTAAATTGATTATCGATTAGTCGCTTTTGCGGGTTGTGCCAGTCAGTCAATCAGCCAGTCACGTCACTTTAAAGTAGTGATAAGCCCATTTCTTTGGACAAAACGAATTATGGAAAATAGTGGAGGACACAGAGTGAGCTGCTCTGGGAAAGGTACATGGTCCAAGCTGTCCGAAACAATAGACAATAGACTATTGTTTATTTGTTTATTGTTTAGACTATTTTCTACTGTCCATAGACAATTGGAAAAGTTTCTGGGCCAGACCTGACCTGTTGAAAAGAGATGGTATTCATCCCTTCTGGGATGGTGCTGCTCTTCTCTCAAGTAATATGGCACATAGTCTTAGAGCTCAAACATGAATTGGGGCACAGGTCAGGAAGCAGACAGACTGGCTAAACCGACCGTCTGCTAGCTGACTCACGTCACCGAGGCCAGATAAATCCCATCACATAGAGCCTATTTCACCTAGATGTCATCATATAGAGACTGTGTCTGTTCCTCGAATTAGGAAATACAAAAAACTTCGAAACCCATCTAAGTGTAAAAATGTAATTGATGTTCAACAAATAAAAAACAGATATAATTCAAATGAGCAAATGATAAAGCTTGGGCTGCTGAATATTCAATCCCTTACTTCAGAAGCACTTATTGCTAATGATATGTTAACAGACTATAACCTAGATGTGCTGTTTCTCACAGAAACCTGGCTAAAACCAAACAATTACATTAAAGCAGCACTCAGTAGCTTCGGGACTTCTTCGCTGTATTCTCGCTTTTTGCTCGCAGGTTTCTCTCTAGAGCTCCCCCCACAGCTTCGGAATAGATATTTGACAACACTGTTGTAAAAACTCGTTGTTGATTCTCAGACACCAGAGGCTATAGATCAACGACATCAACGGGTTCGGACAGCGTGAGGGAGCGCAATAATGACAGCATTTTAGCAGATTTCTTTTGGCCGTAAAGCAATTGTTTACATCGCGAGACCTGATATCACGCAAGACTTCCTGACGCAGCGGCCGGTGGCCCGCCGGCTCAAAGTTGCAAGTGCATATTTTCCGCTCACGGGCACCAGGGGAGTGCGAAAGGACCACCATTCAACCCGAAATAAGTAATATAATAGGGATGCACCGAAATGAAAATTCTTGGCCGAAACCGAAAACCGAAAAAGAGGAAACTAAGGCCGAAAACCGAAACACCGAAATAAATTATGCCAATTATTAGTAGGCCTACCATTGCATTTATGGCTATGACTGTGTACTAACTTTACTATAATCAAGGCATTGCATAAATTAATATTAAAGTTTCAAAGAATAAATCAATTAAAATTGTATGCAAATATTTATTTAGCACATTGCAAAGTATAAAATTAAATGTTTAACTTGACCCCACTCATGTGTACATTAAAGCTGCCGTCGGCAAGTCTGGCAGATTGGGTCGATTAGCCAAAATTTTGAATGTTTACAACTCTCATGCCCCTCCCCACTACCAGCGAGCACCCTCCCATCGAGGTCGTGCTCGTCAGTGCGTCACTGTGCGTGTGTACCTGATTTTCTGTGAACGCGTCCGTCTCTTCAGCATCTATCAACACCATGGACTCGGAGGTAGGCTGCCCTGGCTAATCTATCCATAGATAACCGAGGAATTGGAAGCTTGTTAGTAGATTTTCTCTCCGCCATCACGCTTCATGCAATCTCCAGGCGAACTTCAGGCGTGGCGTGTGCATGTGATATTAACGTGCGCGAGTGAGGGGGGATCTGTGGCGTGTGCACGACCTGTGATTGACAGTCAGATCTCACACCCCCCTGCGCTGATTGGACCTGATGAAGCGGGAGCGCTGGATTTTTGCAAAACAAATAACACGCTCCAGGTGGAGTTAGAAGCTCGGGTTTTTTTCTAAAACCACCTTATTTATGTTGTTCGGTCGGATTATAGTGTCGATTACACTGAATGTGATCAAAAAAATGTTGCCGACGGCAGCTTTAAATAATTATGTAAAAGCCTACTGGCCTGCAGAAAGGTTTAAAAATTAAATGTTCTCTCATAAAAACAAAGTGCATTTAGGTCAATACTGCCATAGCCCATAATAATATCTGCAGCTATATGCTCATGGACGTGAGTTGCAAAAACCATAAACAGCTAAGGTAAACACACACACCTCTGATAAATGACGGCTGCTCTGCACACACACGCAAGGTCTCTCGCTCCCTCTCTCTCTGCCGCGCGCGCGCTACGTATGCGCGCTCATGCTCGCTCGCGATTCCGGGAGATTTAAACTAATTTGCGGGCATCAGGGAGCCGCTATCAATACGCGGGAGACTCCCGGAACTTCCGGAACACTTGGGACGTCTGTGTTTTAAAAATCGCTGTCCGTGGGTCACTCTCAGATATATTGAAATCGTTTATATACTGTCTGTGATTGAAATACGTCCACACCGCAGATATGTTGCTTCAGACAAGCACGTACAGGTCGCGGTATCTGCTGTTTGCGTCATCACAACATTTCGGCCGTATTGTTTCGGTGATAAAAGTCTTTCGGCCGAAAACCGAAAATGCACTTTTGGCCCATTTTCGGCCGAAAATTTTCGGTGGCCGAATATTCGGTGCATCCCTATAATATAACCATTCCAATGACTCCGAAGCTGTTCAGTTAAGGTAAAAAAAAGTTACTTAGTTCACCTTTAAATGAGTCCACCCCCCAAGATTAAAGGTTATAAACATGAACCTTGTCTGAAAGGCAAAGGGGGAGGTGTTGCTGTAATTTATAGTAATATTTTCAAAATTACTAAGAAGTCCAGTTTCAAATATAATTATTTTAAAGTGTAAGTGCTTAATGTAGCAATATATAGTGTAAATGATAAATCACGTTTAGGGGTGCAACGGATCAAAAAACTCACGGTTCGGATCGTTTCTCGGATCAGAGTCACGGATCGGATCATTTTTCGGATCAGCAAAAAAAAAAAATATTTTTTTATTAACACTTTTAAATTATTAAATTAAAATATATAAAATCAACTTAAAGTGCACAAGGCATAATATCTTCTTTTTAACATAATTAATGAAAAACAACTTAAAGTGCAACATAAAAAGGCATCTCCTTCCTTTAAACATGGACCAATGCTTTATGCGTTTCCACTGTCATATAGGGCTGTCAAAATTGCTCAAAAATGACGTTCGAATATTCCCTCTAAAAAACACATATTCGAATTATTCGAACATCTGGTTGCGCATTTTGTCAATGACGCGCATTAGGCCTATGTCAATAACAGGACAAATTAATACAAAGAGACATAACTACTTGTATATTATGTAGTTCATTTAAGTTTAAACATATTTGACAACGTATTACCTTGCTCGCTCGCACTCGCAGGCACTCTTTCTCTCTCTCTCGCCGTCACCCATGCTGCGTTCACACCCAAACGCGAATAGAGCGTCTGGCGCGAGTGATTTCAATGTGAAGTCAATGTAAAGAAAGACGCGTTTACGCACGTCGGGAGGTTTTGCGGCGCGAATGAGGCGTCACGCTCTCTGCGGTTCATAACGCTCGCCATGACCACGCTGTGTGTGGACTGAACATGCGCACAACTTTTTTTTCATAAATCAATCCGCGGATCACGTGAGTGCCGAACCGAAGATATTGATCCGAACGGATCACGGATCAATGATGATCCGTTGCACCACTAATCACGTTTGAGATTTGTGCTGGCTACTGTATACAGGCCACCAGGGCACCATACAGACTTTATCAAAGAATTTTCTAACTTTCTATCAGAGTTAGTACTGGCTGCAGATAAAGTCCTAATTGTTGGTGATTTTAACATACATATAGATAATGAAAAAGGTGCATTGGGATTGGCATTTAAAGACATTCTTAACTCTATTGGAGTTAGACAACACGTGTCAGGACCCACTCATTGTCGTAATCATACTCTAGATCTAATATTATCACATGGAATCAATGTTGATGCCGTTGAAATTCTGCAGCAGAGCGATGACATTTCAGATCATTATCTAGTCTTGTGTAAACTTCATTTAGCCAAGGTTGCAAAGCCGACTCAGTGTTACAAATATGTTAGACCTATCACATCTGCCACTAAAGATTGCTTTATTAATAATATTCCTGATCAGTTTCATCATCTCAGCATCCCAGATAGCTTAGAAGAACTCGATATTGGGACAGAAACTTTTAACTCTCTCTTTCCCAGCACTTTATACAGTTGCTCCTTTTCGCTTAAAGAAGATTAAAGAAAATAGTCCAATGCCGTGGTACAACGAGCACACTCAGGCCCTTAAGAGAGCAGCCAGAAAAATGGAGCGCAACTGGAAGAAAACAAAACTAGAGGTATTTTGCATTTAATGGAAAGAGAGCACGATTGCATACAGAGAGGCCTTAAAAGCTGCTAGATCGGCTTATTTTTCAACCCTATTAGAAGAAAATAAACAAAACCCTAGGAATTCATCTGAAACAGTGGCTAAACTAACAAAAAATAAAGCTTCAATCCCAGACGTTTCCAAGCAGCAAGGCAGTAGTGACTTTATGAACTTCTTCACTTATAAGATTGATAATATCAGTGAGAAAATTATAACTATGCAACCGTCTACTACAGTATCACATCAGGCAGTGCATTGTTTTGATTGATTGATAGCACTTTATTGTCCGTGTACACGGAAATTTGTCTTGCAATACAAGCTCCAACAGTTACAACCTACAAAAAAAAAAAAAAAAGCTAAAAACATAAGCATCAGTAACAACATAAATAAATAGTTAATATGATGGGGGCCCTGCCCTGCAAGAGTGGTCTTCAATAGCCATACAAATATAGATGAAAGTGGGTAGGAATTAACACTTCTTTACTCTCCCGTATTGATTCAGCAGAGATATAGACAGAGGAACAAATGAGTGTTTATATTTGTTCTTTCTGCATTCTGGGACCCTATAACGCCTGCCGGAGGGCAGGAGTTGATACTCCCGCTGCAACACATGGGAAGAGTCCTGGGAGATTTTGTCAGCCAGTCTGATGGTGTGCAGTAAATGGCTTTCAATGAATGCATTCTCCACTGAGTGTCCCACCAATTTGGAGCAGATTCCCAGGAGCCGTAGAATCCTGGCCTTCAGATGAGCGGAGAGACCCCCAAACCACACTGCGCCTCCATACTGCAGAATGCTTTGAATTGATGACACAAAGAAAAGAGACAGGATTTCACTGCTCGCTCCGAATGACCTAAGTCTCCTTAAAAAATAAATTATCTGCTGTACTTTGCTGCAGATATAGTCTACATGATAAGCCCAGGAAAAGTCACTATCCCCGTACACTCCGAGATATTTGAACGATGATTTTTGTTTTATGGTTTGATTGTGAACGATTAAATGGTGTAATGTTGCACTCATGAGAGGCGCCAAAAGACAATCTCCTCAGTTTTCTGTGTGTTATTGACCCTGACCAGCTGTTGCCTGTTAGTGAGGAAAGAACAGTACCAGTGAATGAGATATGGGTTTATACCCATTTGAGCCATTTTGGATAACAATATGTCCGGTTTTATTGTATTAAATGCAGAGGAGAAGTCGATGAACAGTACCCTGGCATATGGCTTTATTTTTGGAGCGTCCAGATGTTTTGAGACCAAATGCATGAGCGTGCCAACAGCATCCTCCATGCTGCGCTGTTGCCTGTATGCGAACTGGAACGGATCCAGTTTGTCCTGTACAGACTGAGAGAGTACATAGGATATGATTTTTTCCAATGACTTCATTAATACCGATGTTAATGCCACAGGTCTGAAGTCATTGCACTCCTTGGGGCATGATTTCTTTGGTAGGGGGATGATGTGCGATGTCTTCCAGGCCATGGGGACAGTGTGTGTATCCATGGACTGTTGGAAGATGGGTTGCCACCATAGACTGTAAAAAATATGGACATAGCGTCTGTGACGTCACCCATAGACTTCTGAAGAACGGTTTTGAGGCCGTTTATGGGGGGTATGGGCGGCGCCATATTTCAATACAAATGTTCAGAAAGGATAACTTACAGGTATGATGTGTTGTGTCAGATCATGGCCGAGACGTCAAATTTCAGGAATTCCACTCGGCGCAGCCTATGCTCGTTGTCAGCTGTCAATCAAGCTGTCAATCGCGCCCTTATTTGTCATACATTTTATATCTAAATACGATCTAAACTAACGAGTTAGAAAAAAATTCACCCCCCTCACAGTTGTCAGGCACTCGGAACCTATCGAAAAATACAATAAAAGTCCATGGGACCAACCTGTAAAAACATGAATTTATGCTGTGAAAAAGGACATTTTAACATGGGGGTGTATGGACATTTGCTCCCTTTTGGGACCTGCCCCTAGCGGATTTTCGATGTATTGCAGTTTTTCGCACTTCCGGGTAGGCTTCATTTTTCAGATTAGAATGTTGCCGCTTGGTTGCCACACTGGGGCTAGCTCCTTACAGTAAGTTTTCAGGATAGAGGCACTGATGTTATCCGGGCCGGTGGCCTTACGTGAATTAAGCTGACGAAAGACGTTTTCCACCTGACCCCCTGTAATTGTCACTCTATCCTCAGAACCCACCGTGACTGACTCCAACACCTCCCTGCATCTCTCCATACTCCCAGAGGTTTCAAACCTAGTAAAGGTGTTCAATTCAATAGCAGAGGTTAACTCATCACTTGTCACAATAGGTCTCCTGTTTTTACCTGGCATGCCTGTCATGCATTTCATTGTATCCCACATTTTACGTGGGTTGCCAGACTTGAAGGCTTCCTCCGGGTGTTTATTGTGTGCCTCCTTCGCCTTCCTCAATTTTTCTCTCAGTTCTTTGTCTGTTTTTTGTAGCTCCCTTCTATCTTTATTTTTAAAAGCCAATTTCCTCAAATTCATTACTTGTTTAATGTCTTTGGTTACATACATTTTATTATTGGGATACACCTTAACCATTTTTGTAGGTATAATAGACTGTACGCAAAAGTTAATATAGTCTGTTGTTACAGTGCAAGTTTCTTCCAATGTGTCCCCCCCTCAGCACTTGCCAATCTGTGCAGTCAAAGCAAGCTCCCAATTCCTCTCTACTGTCATCAGTCCACTGTCGAACAACCTTGTTCTCTGGTTTACGACTTTTTAATTTTGATGTGTACGTCGGGATAAGATGTACTACATTATTGTCGGAATTAGAAATTGGTGGTTTGCTCCTGGATTGATAGGCATTGGGGAGATTAATGTAGCATTTATCCAGTATGTTCTCCTTTCTTGTTTCACATTTCACAACCTGTTGAAATCCTGGCAAAGTTTTCTCTAGATTGCAGTTGTTAAAATCACCCAGAACAATAGCAGGAGCATCTGGAAATTGTTGTTGTTGATTATGTACACAATCAGCTATTGATGCAGCGGCACGATGTATTTTGCTGCTTGGGGGGACATAAACAACAAATAGCAAAATGCATCCAAACTCCCGGGGAAGATAAAATGCCCAGCCCAATACCCAGCAATTCAAAATCTCTGTTACATATCATATGCTTGATTGTGTACGGACGACACCATCGTTCGTTTAAGTAAACACAAATCCCTCCTCCTCGACTCTTCCCCGAGTTTTCATTTCTATCCGCCCTTATGAGTGAAAAACCACTGATGTCATAAAGTGAGTCTGGAGCGTCTGTGTGCAGCCATGATTCAGTGAAGCAGAGAAGAGCAGCCTCGCGAAATTCAAAAGAATACCTTGCAAGTGCCCGTATGTCGTCAATTTTATTGTTGATAGAGCGCAGGTTGGCCAGGATCACAGCAGGTAGAGCCGGTCTGGACTTTCGCTGCCGCAGTCTCCTCCTTATTCCACCCCATCTCCCTCGCTTCCTTCTCTGTCCTTTCAGCCGCTCCGGATCCCCCTCCCTTGCAGCCAGCTGTAATTGCTTCCCTCTCCACCGGCGTGCAGATCGTATCAATTCTCCCGGGATACTAGCCAGCAGCCCTCGTTCTTCAACTCCCACTTTGTTGAGTTTTAGGAGTGCGATACGAGCGTATATACATTTACATTTTACATTTATTCATTTAGCTGACGCTTATATCCGAAGCGACTTACAATTGCTATATATGTCAGAGGTCGCACGCCTCTGGAGCAACTAGGGGTTAAGTGTCTTGCTCAGGGACACATTGGTGTCTCACAGTGGATTCGAACCCGGGTCTCTCACACCAAAGGCATGTGTCTTATCCATTGCGCCACACCACCACCGTATATAAGCGTTGGTCGGCTGTCACTGCGCCATTCCTCCATCCTCTCCGCACGTGAATGCACAAGCAGACCAGATACGATTAAAAGTCCAATAAAAAGTCAGATAAAAAGTCCAATAAAACAAGGAATATCCACCACTCTTTGCTCAGACTGTAACACCCACATATCAAGAAGGTACTGTTACTTAGTTCGATGACAGACGAGTACAAACAATAAACACAAGTTGTTTGGAGCGAGCTGCGTGTCGCCAGCTGAGCAGCGCCACGTTTTAATGGATGTCCTATTGTAGTCTCCCAAAGGAAAAATTGTATTCATTCATTGCTATAGGAGAGGAAGAATTTTCTAAACTCGTTAAATCATCTAAATAGACAACATGTATGTTAGACCCTATACCGACTAAGCTACTGAAAGAGATGCTTCCATAGATCCTCTTAATATCATTAATTCATCTTTATCATTAGAATACGTACCAAAAACTTTTAAGCTGGCTATGATTAAACTGCTTGTAAAAAAAACACAACTTGATCCTACAGAATTAGTCAATTACAGGCCGATCTCAAATCTACCTTTTCGGTCAAAGATACTAGAAAAGGCAGTATCTTCACAACTATGTTCCTTTGTTCCTTTTTAGAAATAAATTATATCTGTAAGGATTTTCAGTCAGGATTTAGACCGTACCATAGTACGGAGACAGCTCTCATTAGAGTCACAAATTATTTGCTCTTATCATCCGATCGTGGTTGTATCTCTCTATTAGTGTTACTCGATCTTAGTGCTGCATTTGACACTTTCGACCACAACATTCTTTTAAATAGACTCGAAAATTATGTTGGCATGAGTGGAATTGCATTGGCATGGTTTAAATCATACTTATCTGACCGTTATCAGTTTGTAGCAGTAAATGAAGAGATGTCTTATCGATCAAAAGTTCAGTATGGTGTACCACAAGGCTCAGTACTAGGACCGTTGCTGTTCACTCTGTACATGCTACCCTTGGGAGATATCACTAGGAAGCATAGCATTAGTTTTCACTGTTATGCTGATGACATGCAGCTCTATATTTCTTCACACCCTGATGAAACTTACCAATTCACAAAATTAACGGAATGCATAGCTGATATAAAAAACTGGATGACAAGCAATTTCCTACTTCTTAATTCTGAAAAAACAGAGATTCTAATTATTGGACAAAAAACATTCCCATGTAATAACCTTGAATACTGTCTAACACTTGATGGCTGCTCTGTCAAGTCCTCGTCGTCGGTTAGGAACCTGGGTGTGCTCTTTGATACCAATCTTTCACTTGAAAGTCACGTGTCTAGTGTCTGTAAAACCGCTTTTTTTCATCTTAAAAAAATATATATACATTACGTCATATGCTCTCAATGAAAAATGCAGAACAATTAGTTAGTGTTCATGGCTAGATTATTGTAATGCTATTAAGGGTGTAAATCGAAATCGATCGAAAATCGTGCTAATCGAAATTTATGCTCAATCTCGATTATCGAATCAAAAAATGGAATCGTCGATGCTGCCACGCCCCATATGTCACGTCAGCTCGGCTTGCCTGTAATAGGTAAAACTCCTTTTCTCGAGAATATTGAAATATTGAATATTGAAAACTCGCCAAAGGACTTTAGGTTTAAATCGACTGAAGCAAAGTACCTGATATGAGCGAAATAGCACGGCAAGGCAACGCAGTACTCGTTCCCTTATCTCTAAGGGAACCGAGGTTACGCAAGTAACCAAGTACGTTCCCTTACGAGAACGTTCTCTCGTACTGCGTTGCAAACGCTGTGGGAACCCAATTTAAAACGCCGTGCTATTCGCCTGTGACAGCTCTGAGGAGTCCAGGGAACCCCAGGACTATAATAGGTAATAGGTTATATTGTTTAAGTTTCCAATTGACTGAAGATATAAGTTATTGTTACATTATGTTGTTAATAAACGTTTTAAATTTGACAATGTAGTGTGTGGTACATTGCGAACAAAGGTCAGATATTATTATATTGCATAAAAGTCTAAAAATGGCATTGCTTGTGCTTTCAACATTTTTTTTTTTTTTTTGAGAATCGAATCGTGACTTTAGAATCGAAAATGTAATCGAATCGAGGATTTTGGAGAATCATGACACTCTTAAATGCTATTATGGCTGGATTATTGAAAATGCTATTATGGGTGGTTGCCCTGCACGCTTAACCCTCTGGGATCGGCAAACGCGCCGGCGTGTTTTGCCTGATTTTCTTAACATATTAGCACAATATACTTAAACTAGATGCGAAAGTTCGTCGAGACAAACTTTAAGTTGGCTTGAGAAAATTTGGAGCAGAACGTTTTTTGCTAGGCGGTTGCTAGGATGTTATGGGTGGTTGCTATGGTGTTGCTAGGGTATTTTGGGTGGTTGCTAGGGTGTTCTGGGTGGTTGCTAGGTGGTTGCTAAGGTGTCCTGGGTGGTTGCTAGGGTCTTTTGGGTGGTTGCTAGGGTATTTTGGGTGGTTGCTAGGGTGTTTTGGGCGGTTGCTAAGATATTTCTGGTGGTTGCTAGGGTCTTTTGGGTGGTTGCTAGGCGGTTGCTAGGGTATTTTGGGTGGTTGCTAGGTTTGCTAGTATATTTTGTGTGGTTGCTAGGGTCTTTTGTGGGGTTGCTAGGCGGTTGCTAGGGTATTTTGGATGGTTGCTAAGGTGTTTTGGGTGGTTGCTAGGGTATTCTGGGTGGTTGCTAGGCGGTTGCTAGGGTCTTTTGGGTGGTTGCTAGGCGGTTGCTAGGGTATTCTGGGTGGTTGCTAGGGTGTTCTGGGTGGTTGCTAGGCGGTTGCAAAGGTATTCTGGGTGGTTGCTAGGTGGTTGCTAGAGTGTTCTGGGTGGTTGCTAGGCGGTTGCTAGGGTGTTCTGGGTGGTTGCTAGGGTATTCTGGGTGGTTGTAGGCGGTTGCTAGGATATTTTGGGTGGTTGCAAGGCGGTTGCTAGGGTGTTCTGGATGGTTGCTAGGGTCTTTTGGGTGGTTGCTAGGGTATTCTGGGTGGTTGCTAGGCGGTTGCTAGGATTGCTAGGATATTTTGGGTGGTTGCTAGGGTATTTTGGGTGGTTACAAGGGTGGTTGCTAGGGAGTTGCTAGGACATTCTGGGTGGTTGCTAGGCGGTTACTAGGGTGTTCTGGATGGTTGCTATGGTGTTGTTAGGCGGTTGCTAAGGTATTCTGGGTGGTTGCTAGGCGGTTGCTAGGGTATTCTGGGTGGTTGCTAGGCTGTTTTGGGTGGTTGCTAGGGTATTCTGGGTGGTTGATGGGCAGTTGCTAGGATATTTTGGGTGGTTGCTAGGGTATTTTGGGTGGTTGCTAAGGTGTTTTGGGTGGTTTGGAGTTTATGACAGAGATAAATAAGTTAGATAGATACACACACGCACACACACACTCAGTTATTAAATTTAAGTTAATTAGTTTAGAAGTATATGAGTTTAGAGTTTATTCATTTAAATGAGTCTCATTGGCTAATATAGTATATAGAACGGCAGTTTGGTTTAGTCTTCAAGCTGTTTAGATTTGAATTTTTGTCGGTTGGTGAGTTTGAATTTTTTTAGAATGCCCAATGTTAAGTCAATGGGAGTTTTTCCGAGTTTTGATCGTCATTTGTAGGAAAACCGTAAGTCTGATCAGTCTGAAAAGATATAGCAACTAACTTCAGATCAGTTTGAGTGTCTGAGCCGAGTTTGGAGTATGTAGAGTTAAAGCTCTAGGACGAGTTTGAGTCAACAGTTTTTCACAGTACAATATCAGTAAGTTGGCTTTCTCAAGCCAACTTAATTACTCCGCCATTTATTGTCATACAGAAAAAAGAAATATGAAAAAAGAATCTGTGAGATGTGTACTTTTGTATGTGTCCACTTACAATCAAAACAAAACATTATGCTTTTGTAAAATAAAGAAAATAAACAGGGAATGCTTTCTGCCTCTCCGTCTCTGTGAACTTTTTTTTTCTTGTGCAAGTCTATACTGAAACAAAACTCAGCGAATACTTGTCACACATTTATGAGCCATATATCTTTATAAACATTTAAGTGTGTACTTTTAAATGATCTTATTCAAAACAAAAACAAATATTCTCTGTTTAAGTAATTTGTATAAAACCAACAAGATGTCCAGTTTCTCAAACCCTTGCTCATTAGTTTTAAAACGCGCTCATTACCTCAAAAACAAAGCACCAAACTTCAGTCCTCTGCTTTTCGTCGAGTTTGGGAGACACGCTGTGAGCTTACATTGGATTTACCTCAGAAGAAGAAGAACGCGATTTGAAGACAAGAAAGATTTTAAGATGAGAAATGGATTCTAAATTATATTAGTTAGTGTTATTGTTGCATAAACTTCACATTGCAGTTGAACTTTTGCCAGACTACAATGTATGAAATCGACAGAAACATGTTTAAATATGAACTATAGACAGGCAGGCTACCTTTTAATGCGAAATTTATATTCATGTACGACACGAGGATGTTTTTATGTTCGATAAAACAGCATGATATAAAAGTAGGCTAGTATGAGTGTTTCTATTATGGTGAATATTATAATGTTTAGACCCGTGTTTACTGTTAAATACAGTTTTTGTGGATATCTGCTCAAACGTAGATATGTATAATATGGTAAAAATAATGTTTCATAGTTTGGAGCGGCTCGATTGCTTCAGTAAATGTTTGAGTCAGTCGCGCTGTGCGTTCGAAAAGCAAAACGCACCAAACATTAGGCTTCATGTTTTTACTCCAATCTCATTTCATAACGTCATAACGATTGAAAATATTTAAAGTAACATATGATAATTAATATATTTGTCTCTAGTGTAGGGTTCCTGAAGTGCTCCTTTTTAACGATTGATAGGCCGCCTGCTATAGGCTATTGTTATTATTTTATGCTGCACTGCACATATATGCTTACAAGGCACAACAAACCCGGTGTTCATTTTTATATATACAGTACAGGTCAAAAGTTTGGAAACATTACCGTATTTTCCGGACTATAAGTCGCTTCGGAGTATAAGTCGCATCAGTCAAAAAATGCGTCATGAAGAGGAAAAAAACATATATAAGTCGCACTGGACTATAAGTCGCATTTATTCAACTACACAGAACAACAGGCTGAATAGGTGTCCGGTGTGTTAACGCAACACATTAACAGTTATTCAGCTACACAATAGCATAAAGAACATATACCTGGGAGGCTGAATAGGCTAAATTAACATAAGCCAGCGAGTCCAACAAGCAAGTTACCAGTAAACAAGTTCACCAAGCTCCCGCGATCTCATTCCACATCATTTTCTTCATCCTTGGTGTCGCTTCTGAACAACTCCGCCAACTAGAGCGCCCTCCCGTGGCTGTAGACGGTAATGTTTTCTCTTGGTTCATCTCAGTCTGAATTAATTTTGATATATAAGTCGCACCTGAATATAAGTCGCAGGACCAGCCAAACTATGAAAAAAAGTGCGACTTATAGTCCGGAAAATACGGTACTATTTTTTATGTTTTTGAAAGAAGTTTCTTCTGCTCATCAAGCCTGCTAGCCTGACTACATCAGACTTCATACTTCCACTCAATTTCAGTTCGCTTCTGTACTCAGTCTGATATAGCGACCTATCTCCCAGTTTTCCTCCGGCCTCAAAACAGCCGGCCAATCAACGAACAGAGGGCGGGCTGAGAGCCGTGACGTAGACGCTAAGTGCCGAGTTTAAGATTGTAGTTTAGGTTCGGGAAATCGAAAACGACCGCGGATATGGAGACAAGGGATGCAATTCGCTCTGTTGTGGAGAATATTCCCGGCATTTGCAAACTGAAGCCCGAAAAAAAAGTGACGGAATACAAATGCTGATTTTAAATTTAGTAGATTTGCAAACAGGTAAAAGTACTGGACCTATTTCAAACCTAGCATTGTAGTGTTTAACCCACCTCGGTGAGACTGCTACGAGATGGCAAGTCCATGGCCTTCCTCTGCTTTTTTATGGTCCTTGGAGTTTTAGAGGGTGTATCTCGGTCTCTTTTATCTGTCGAGCTCGAACTGGCACGCTTTTGACAGGTCAGTGTCTCCTTTTTTTTCCAGTCCTTAAATATTGCCATGTCATGCTGTAATCTTGCAATTAAGTTGCAGCATTTCCGACTGACTCGAGATGAACAAAGAGCTGTTTTTAACAGAACTAATCCTAACTTTGACAGTTGGCTGCAAATATTTTCTTGTTTCTCTCTACTGTCAAATATTAGTTTAGAGGCCCTGATTGTACCGTGGATGCGTAGATTTACTTCACATAATCTGCAAAAGTCGTTCACAGCCAACGTCACGCCGGTATTTCGCTCAATGGTTTTGTTTTCGCATCATACATGTCTTTACAGTGGAAGTTCGATGCGGCTGAGCCGGCGCATAACACACGTCATAACCAAACGTTATGTGATTGGCTTACGGGTAACCAATGATTTTAAACTTCAGACAAGCGGGCGGGCGGGCTCTAGAGTGTGACCAATTTGGAGTGCAAATAAACATTTTCCTAGGTTGCACCGGTGCACCTAACGTCCTCGCATCCGCTGAGAATCTCCACGAACGAAGCACTTGTTCGCCCTGACGGAACTCACACCCATGGTTGGATCATGTCGTGGTCAAAACCAATCAGAGATTGCCTCTGATTGGATGTGGTCCAGATATTCCTGTACGCCTACCAGTGTTGCCAACTTAGCGACTTTGTCGCTATTTTTAGCGACTTTTCAGACCCCATTTTTTTCAAAAAAGCGACTAGCGACAAATCTAGCGACTTTTTGGACAAACCTCAGTAACCTCCTAATGTTGCCAGTTCTGTCCTGCGAGCGCGAGGTCTTGCTTTCTCCCCGCCGTCACTCTCTCTAGCTGCGTCTACCCTGTTCAGCGAATGGCTGAGAGGAGCAGCAGCACGTTCATCTGTTGAGCGCACGGCTGCTGACAGACTGAATGAGTAGTGTTTTTCCACAGACTTATCACTTATCTGCTTTTCTTTTGATTTATATTTAAAGAATTTAGTTTGACCATTTTAATTTCCTTTCTTTTCTTGAAAGAAAAGATAGGAAATGAGAACAGCTTTATTTGACATTCGGCTATATTATATTATATTATATTATATTATATTATATTATATTATATTATATTATATTATATTAAATACAGTTATGTGAGCATTAATTTAGAGAGAAAACACATTAGGCAGCCAGAATGCAAGTACGAAGCATTGACGTCATGAATATGCTAATTGACGTATGACGTCACCTAACGACATTTAGCGACTTTTAGGGAAGGCGTTAGCTACTTTCCTGTGAAAATAGTTGGCAACACTACACTGCTCCGTGCTGTGTGATTGAAATTGCGACCTGAGCCCTCGTTTACACTGTCAGTGAAATGTGACCCAATTCCGATTTTTTTGCTCATATGTGTCACAGATCGGATGTTTTCTATGACCGTGTAAACAGGAAAAAAAACGCATGCATTCGGATATTTCGAGATCGGTTTCAGGTAGGGATGTGCACAAATATTAGAATATTCGATATGTAATTATTATTCGAAAAATAAAATACTATTAGAATTTTATCGAATTTATGAAGCCGTAAATGATTTGCTGGCTGTAAATGCAGTGAATCCCTGATAAATCCCAAGCACTAACTCGCAGTTATAATTAAATCCTCTGGGTGGCGCGTGTTTAACAAGTTGTTTGCATTTGATCACATAATGTCGTCGTCTGCATCGAGAAGTTTGGAATTACTAGCTGAAAATGATGTTACTAAACGATCAAATTAATTAGTTATAATATCATCAACACAATGAGAAATCACATGAAATCCAAACAGCAGTCAACTGAGGAAAGACAGCTGTCCAACACTGCATCAAGACTGCAGGTAAGCAAAGCTGTAGCACGAGTGATCCGAGATGATAACTTTTATCTAATAGCAAAATTATTGAGACATATACTTCCCTTAAGTTTTTTTTTTATTTATTTTTTTACCTTTATTTATCCAGGAACAATAAAACAATGAAACAATAAAAACACGATAATCATATGCTGACTCGAGTGTATGTGAACGTTTTGTACGATAACTCGCTCAGTCTGCTTTATTAGGCGTTATTTTCCGTTCGCGCTGCTTGAGCTTAAATCCTTTTTTTCTTTATATTTTGTTTACACATGGGCCAACTGTTTAATGTTTTCAACTAAAAGAAAACTTTAACATATATTGTAAGCTTGTTGTGTATATTGCCTAATCGTAAGCTTGTTCAGAAATGGTGACAAAAATGTAAAAAAAGATTAACTTAAATAACGTATTTTTCGTATGTCATTTAAATAAACGAATATTTGATTTTTATGAGCCCGAATATTCGAATGCAATATTTTTGAAAAATGCCCATCCCTAGTTTCAGGCCTCGTTCATATGTGCAAAATTAATCAGATATGTGCCAATGCGACTCATGTAAACAGGCAGATCAGATTTTCTGAGGCATTAGGCTACGTCTCCGCGGTTTAATGACGAGAGCAACCCCGACGCGCATCTGCAAAGGGACGGATGACCCGACGAAACATCGTAGGAGAGGAATGTGGACAAACGTTGACAACATATCAAAGGTTGGCTTGCTCATCCTAAAATGTCGGACCCACTGCTCCTCGTTAAAGCCCGCCACGATCTCATGAAAGTGCGTATCTATAGCACGAATTTTATTTATCGTGCCATTTACGGCAAAAAATATTTTTGCCACCAGTCCTGAGATCTCTCTCGCTGCACGTTCGTCCATCTGTGCAAGAATAACCCCCTTTAAACATGCGATGTTTCAGATCTATGTCAAGTGTAAACACATGAATCTGATATGGGTCACAATTTAAAGAACGTGTAAACGGACGGTCAAAAAAATCAGATATAGGCAACAAATCAGAATTGGGCATCAAGACCTGCAGTGTAAACGAGGCCACAACAATCAGCATCAGCAAAATAAACACAAGAAAACAGATGACGAACAATGAAAAGAAATAGAGTTTTTTCTTTAAGAAAAGTAGGCCTGTTCCCCCCAAACACTCTCCCCAATGCTCCGGCAACTGCCCAGACATGGAGCTACTTCAGCCGTCAGTTCAGGGAAGCACTTTTAAACAGTAGCACTTTCTATTTATATTTATATTTTGAAATGTTTTATTTTGCTTAATGTTTTAGTTTGGCATCTCAGTGAAGCACTTGTAAAAAAATGTTGTTTTTTTTTAAAGATTTTTATTTTTATATACAGTATAACTGTGCTTAAAAAAACGATTTACCTACACTTTATTCTTGTTTAAAATCATGTACATAATATATATAAATATATATAGAGCGTGATAAAAAGGTGACTTTGAAATTCTGCCGTTAAAGGCGACGCGAGCCGATAAAAAAAATTGGGTGCACCTACATTTTGTGCTGGTGCACCTAAATAAAAAAGTTAGGCGCACCAGTGCAACCAAAGCAAAAAGTTAGTCTGGAGCCCTGGTTAATAAACTAGTCAAGTCATCTTCATTTATATAGCGCTTTTAACAATGTAGATTGTTTCAAAGCAGCTTTACAGAGATAAGCGTATAATTTAAGGTAACAGAGATTGTTTTGGCTTTATAGCGGTTCTTTAACCCTCTGAGGTCTAAGCTGTTTTCTGGGCCCTGGAGGTGTTCTGACATGCTCTGACATTTGTGCTTATTTCTGTTACTTGTGACATTGTCATGGCTAAAGTCTTATTACACTGTATTTAGCACAAACTCTGCTACAATAATATATCAGCAGCATGTGTGTAAAAGTTTGTAGTTTTGAGATAATGACATTTATGCGTGGTTTGTGAAAATACAAAAAAAAATTGTCACTGAAATAAGGCCATGAAACCCATACTGATTATTTCTTCACAAGACTTTTGAAAATTGTATCACGTAGCCTAGAATATTTGCTCCAAAACTATGTGAAAATCACCCTGACCGCTCATTCAGATAAGACAATATATTGATTTAAAATTTCTAAGACGTGTTTTGTGTGAAAAAGCCTTATGCGAAGAGGCGTGATCATCTCATTAATATGCAAGTCTTTAACACCTGAGAAAGACAAAGACACTCCCCTAACAGCCCTATTAGGAGCGATCAGGCCCTGTCATTCAGGGCAACCTTGCACAAAGAATGAGGAGATTTAAAAAATAATGGCTTTTAGATTGTTTGGATTTATTTACAACACAACATAATCCAAAGATACACAACAAATGACAAAAGAGCACATTGAAAACAATGATCCAAAGACAGAGACCTTTGTGCCATTCCTAAAAACATTGTACATACCTTTCATTTCCAAGGTGTTTGATTTTCACTTTACCATGTTCATGTACAGAGACTCATGTGAATGTTGAAGTCAGCAGGACTCAGTGGAGCATCTGGTCCCTGAAAGAAAAGAAAAAAGGTGAACATACTGGTATCAAGAGAAACTAGGGCTGCACGGTTTTGGGAATACATTTTAGATTTTTCTGGTTAAAATAGCTTTTTAAAATTCACAGAATACACACACACACACAAATGTTTCCAACAATATATAATATAATGAAATTGCTTTTTAAAATTCACAGAATACACACACAAATGTTTCCAACAATATATAATATAATGAACACCATGTTTGTTGTGCCTTGTAGGCATAAGCTATGTGCAGTACTGCATAAAATAATAATAACAATAACCTATAGCAGCCTATAAATCTTCCAAAAGATTTCAGTAACAATGCTAGAGAAAAATATATTGATTATCATATGTTACTTCAAATGTTTCCATTCGTTATGATGATATGCAATGAGATAATAGTAAAAACATAAAGCCTAATGTTTGGTGCATTTTTCCTTTCAAACGCGATCGCGCTCCAAAATATGATACATTCAAACGGGATCGCGCTCCAAAATATGATACATTCAAACCCACAGCGCGCTCCAAAATATGATACATTCAAACACGATCGCGCTCCAAAATATTAAACATTATGGTTACCATATTATACATGTTTGAGCAGATATCCACAAACAGTATTTAACAGTAAACACGGGTAGTATAATATTCACCATATATCTAGCAACAGTTCAACTGCAATGTGAAGTTTATGCAACATACAAACATATGATACATTCAAACGAGATCGCGCTCCAAAATATGATATATTTTGGAGCGCGATCCCGTTTGAATGTATCATATTTTGGAGCGCAATCCCGTTTGAATGTGATACATTCAAATGCGATCGCGCTCCAAAATATGATACATTCAAACACGATCGCGCTCCAAAATATTAAACATTATGGTTACCATATTATACATGTTTGAGCAGATATCCACAAACAGTATTTAACAGTAAACACGGGTAGTATAATATTCACCATATATCTAGCAACAGTTCAACTGCAATGTGAAGTTTATGCAACAATACCATAAACTAATAAGTTAGAATTTCTTACCTTACATCTTTCTTGTCTTCAAATCGCGTTCTTCTTCTTCTGAGGTAAATCCAATGTAAGCTCAGACGTGTCTTCCAAACTCGACGAAAAGCAGAGACGTGAAGTTTTTTGGTGTTTTGTGTTTGAGGTAACGAGGGCGTTCGCGTTCCATGTGGACGATTTGCATGTGAATCACTTTTGTGTGAGTGGTCAAATTAAAAATAATTAGCAAGCGTTTGAGATACTGGACATCCTGTTGGTTTTATACAAATTACTTAAAGGTATAGCGGAGGATCTTTCCAAATTTTAGATAAGACCCGCCCTCTCCACTTTTTGAAAAGTTTGATTGATTCACCAGAATGATTGACAATTAGGAGGACCAATAGTTTAGACTACCCACCAGGAAGTAAAACATCCTCCGCTATACCTTTAAACAGAGAATATTTGTTTTCAGTTTGAATCCGATCATTTAAAAGTACACACTTAAATGTGTATAAAGGTATATGGCTCATAAATGTGTGATAAGTATTCGCTGAGTTTTGTTTCAGTTTATAGACGTGCTCAAGAAAAAAAAGTTCACCGCGACGGAGAGGCAGAACGCACACCCTGTTTATTTTCTTTATTTTACAAAAGTACAACGTTTTGATTTGATTGTAAGTGGACACATACAAAAGTAGAAATATCACAGATTCTTTTTTTATATTTCTTTTTTATGTATGACCATAAATGACAGAGTAATTTAAGTTTATTGTGCTACAATGTGAAGAAAATCCAGCAAAGCGCAGGGGCGCGTTTGCCGACCTCAGAGGGTTAATAAAGTTATTTTCCAGCTAAAGTTAGTTTTGATTGATTCACTTCCGTCGCAACGATCAATTGTTATTAAATTAGGGGCCGCTAAGACAACACCATTCTCTCAACACAGACTTTAAACGCGAACCTGTGATAAACGATGATGGCGTTCACATGCGCATTAAGAATTGGTTCTATAGTTATGTGCGTTTGAATATATGTGCGCAGGTTTGTAATTCCCTACAAACCAAGCCTAAACAAAGTATTGGTCTTTCCTTATAAATTTTGATACAGAATTTTATTTTGTCACTTCGGGGTAGGTACGCAAAACGAATTTTCCCGACAACGCTTTATCTGGAGTGGTAAACTACAGCTGGTCCAAAACGCAGCAGCTAGAGTTCTTACCAGCACCAGGAAGAATGACCATATTAGCCCGGTTCTGTCAACACTGCATTGGCTCCCTATTAAACGACGTATACATTTAAAAATATTGCTAATTACTTACAAAGCACTAAATGGTTTAGCTCCCCAGTACTTGAGCGAGCTCTTAACGCATTATAGTCCTTCACGTCTATTGCGATCTCAAAATACCGGCCAGTTGATAATACCTAGAATATCAAAATCGACTGCTGGCGGTAGATCCTTTTCATATTTAGCACCAAAACTTTGGAACAATCTTCCTAACATTGTTCGGGAAGCAGACAAGCTCTGTCAGTTCAAATCTAGACTAAAAACACTTCTCTTTGACCTAGCATACACATAACACATTATAGACTTCTATAATTCAATGTTAGGCTGCATAGATTAGGTCAGCCGGAACCAGGAACACTTCCCCTAAATCCTGATGTACTTGTTACATCATAAGTTACATCATTTCAGTCAGGATTCAGACTGCATCATAGCACAGAAACTGCGCTCGTTAAAATTACAAATGATTTACTTCTAGCTTCTGACCAAGGCTGTATCTCAATACTAGTTTTACTCGATCTTAGCGCTGCGTTCGACACTATAGATCACAAAATACTCTTAGATCGACTACAAAACTACACTGGTGTTCATGGACAGGCATTAAGCTGGTTTAGATCGTACTTATGAGACCGCTACCATTTTGTCTGTTTAACCCCCTGAGGTCGGCGGTATCGCCGGCGATACCAGCTCGCTTTTTTTTTATTAGTGTAAAAGAAACTCATAAATACTCTGTTGACTTTGATTTTCCATAGGAGTTTCATACATCAATCGATTCTGTTAAATGTGTATTATTTTTGTGTATACTCACAATAAAAACAAAGTGTTGTGCTTTTTGCCAAATAAAGAAAAATAAACACGAAGCGAGTTCTGCCTTCTCTCTGCCAGTGAAGTCCATTCTGAAACGCGTCCGAAAATGAACAATAACTCAGCGAATAATCAGTCAAACAGGCATACAGACACACAGGCATGAAGCTTGAATTCTCTTCTTTTAAATGAAGTAATTTATATAAAAAACAAATATTCTCATCTTGTGAAATCTGTATTAAAAGAGAGCGATTCCAGTCAAGCTCATCTCAGCTCATTACGTTTTAATCGGCCCCGCCCACGGAGAGCGCGCGCTATTCAAACGCAAATGACTGAGACGATCCCATACAAACTGTGAACGCCCCCATATCAGCTCGAGAAAACACATCAAGTTGATTCAGATCATTACTTGTCTACACTGTCCCTTATAGATAAAAAAAAATAAAAAAATAAAAAAATAAAATAAAATCCTTTCCCTTCGAAACATCACTTATCAGGCTTATGCTACTCTGAATAATACCTGAACTTCGTATTTTGAGCACTTCCTGCGTTGTTGTTGCTTTTGCCTCTTTATGATGACTCGCTGAACTTAGTCCTAATTTGTAAGTCGCTTTGGATAAGGGCGTCTGCTAAATGACTAAATGTAAATGTAAATGTCTCGCAGCGCTGTGAGGAATAATAATAATGGAAAACGTACCTCAGAAGTGCTGGTATTTCGAGGAGCAACGGATGGAATACTGTAGTAAGTTTTTTTTTCATTCTCAAGTAAATCGCGTTTCTGTGTGAATGAATGAACGGCAGAGATGCGCTGTTTACCACAACTCGCAAAAACTTGCGTTTCTGTGTGTGAATGAATGATCTGCTTTTAGCAAACTATTTTGCTATACTGAGTAAAAATCGACTGAAATGTGTTGAAATAAAATGTATTTGTATAAGCAACGTATTAAACTGCAAATTAACATTTATATTCCTTATAATAAAAACGAAAGACCTATGTTACAGACAAATGAAAGACAACATTTCGTTGATTAGTTTTGGATAGATTACACATTTTTACTGTAAAATATCTGCCACCTCAAATAAGTTTTTGTTTGTCAATTTTTGCTAATATGTTAAATATAGTATGTTTTGTCAATGTAAGCTATATTCGAAGTAATGAATCCTTAACTTTGAAATATGTATGATAAAATGTATACTTTAGTTTTTACAAAGAAAGATTACACTTCAATTGTTGTTGTAATTGTAACCTTTTTAATAAAAAATATATATTTACAAGGTAGATGTAAACAAATTTTAAAAGGTAAATATAAGCCTTTTCTTTAAATAATTTTTATTGTGTTTTATTATTGACAAATTTGGGGAGAGGATACATATTCCAAAACTGAAAATACAGTATGAGAATTAACTGCACAATTACTAGACATGTTTTCCTTGGATATTATACAATTTGCAAGCAAAATTTGTAAAAAAAAAAAAAAAAAATGAACATGCTTCCAACTGTGAATCAATTTGGTAGAATATATATATATATATATATATATATATATATATATATATATATATATATATATATATATATATATATATATATATGCGGGCCCCATTGTCTCCTCAGGTGTGAATCACTACATATGCATGATGCTGTTGAATTGTTGACGCCCCTTGCGCATATTGTCTTTACAAACAAAAAGTGTTTTACAAGATTTAAATCAATGTATTGTGTTATGTGAATGATAAGGACAGGATGATTTTCACATCATTTTGAAGAAAAAACTCTAGGCAACGACATCCATAAGTCAAAAGTCCTATTGTCACATATTTAGTATGTGTTTTGTGACCTTATTTCAGAAACTTTAGTTTTTAGTTTTTTCAATAACCATGCATAAACATTATTCTCTCAAAAATACAAACATGTACATGCATGTTGCTCACATATTATGATAGCCATGTTTGTGCTAAATAGAGTGTAATTATACCTTTGCCATTAATATGTTTATAAGCAACTGAAAAAAAGCACAAATGTCAGGGCATGTCAGAACATCTCAAGGACCCCAAAAACCACTCAGACCCCAGAGGGTTAAATGGGGAAAATCGAAGATAACGTCAGTAAACTATGGAGTGCCGCAAGGATCTGTGTTAGGCCCTCTGCTATTCTCAATATATATGCTGCCACTTGGTAATATTATAAGAAAACATGGAATTAATTTCCACTGTTATGCTGATGACACTCAATTATATATTTCATCACGACCAGATGAAAACAATAAATTAGTGTGTTAGTGTGTTAAAGATATAAAATACTGGATGACGTGTAATTTTCTGCTATTAAATTCAGATAAAACGGAGGTATTACTTATTGGTCAAAAAAACTGCCCACAAAACCTCTTACAATACAACTTTAATTTAGAAGGATGTCCTGTTACTTTATCCACTACAGTAAAAGACCTGGGAGTTATACTAGATCGCAACTTGTCTTTCGAAAATCATATTTCATATGTTAAAAGAACAGCCTTTTTCCACCTTAGAAACATTGCTAAGCTACGTAACATGCTATCTGTTTCTGATGCAGAAAAGTTAGTTCATGCATTCATGACCCCGAGACTAGATTACTGTAATGCTTTATTAGCTGGTTGTCCTGCATCCTCAATAAACAAGCTACAGTTAGTCCAAAATGCGGCTGCTAGAGTTCTTACTAGGTCAAGAAAATATGATCATATAACACCAATTCTATCATCTCTACACTGGTTACCTATTAAGTTCCGTATCAATTACAAAGTATTACTAATGACCTATAAAGCCCTAAATGGTTTAGCTCCTGGGTATTTAACGGAACTTCTATCGCCCAACAATCCATCGCGCTCTTTAAGATCACTAAATTCTAGGCTTCTGGTCATTCCTAGGATATCTAAGTCCACTAAAGGAGGGAGGGCGTTTTCACATTTAGCTCCTAAACTCTGGAATGGCCTACCTGATATCGTTCGAGGCTCAGACTCGCTGTCCCAGTTTAAAACTAGATTCACATAATACTTACCTTTTATACTACAGTTGAATAAGATTGAATGCATTAATATTATGAACAGCAGCTACACTAATTATTTCCCATCTGCTTTTCTGTCATTATCTCGGGACGCTAGTAAATAGAGTTCGTCAGCTCCAGTTTGTATCCAGCCTCTCATGGAAACTTCAGATGCCCCAACACCCGTCAAGAGACGACTCCGCGCCTGTCAAGAGACGACTCCGCGCCTGTCAAGAGACGACTCCGCGCCTGTCAAGAGACGACTCCGCGCCTGTCAAGAGACGACTCCGCGCCTGTCAAGAGACGACTCCGCGCCTGTCAAGAGACGACTCCGCGCCTGTCAAGAGACGACTCCGCGCCTGTCAAGAGACGACTCCGCGCCTGTCAAGAGACGACTCCGCGCCTGTCAAGAGACGACTCCGCGCCTGTCAAGAGACGACTCCGCGCCTGTCAAGAGACGACTCCGCGCCTGTCAAGAGACGACTCCGCGCCTGTCAAGAGACGACTCCACGCCGGCGATATGTTATGCCCAAATTAATACATGATTAACTAACTGTATTTTTCTATGTACATTTCTGAAATGCACTTTCTGTAAAGCTGCTTTGAAACAATATGTATTGTGAAAAGCGCTATACAAATAAATTTGAATTGAATTGAATAAGAAGGATGGCGTCTACGCTAATATTAGTCTATCTGTTTATCCGAGGTTGACTGAGTATTCGCTGAGTTATTGTTCATTTTCGGACGCGTTTCAGAATGGACTACACTGGCAGAGAGAAGGCAGAACTCGCTTCGTGTTTATTTTTCTTTATTTGGCAAAAAGCACAACACTTTGTTTTTATTGTGAGTATACACAAAAATAATACACATTTAACAGAATCGATTGATGTATGAAACTCCTATGGAAAATCAAAGTCAACAGAGTATTTATGAGTTTCTTTTACACTGATAAAAAAAAAAAGCGAGCTGGTATCGCCGGCGATACCGTAGACCTCAGGGGGTTAAACTAATAAACTCTAAACTCATACACTTATAAACTAATTAACTTTTAAACTCATGAATTCATAGACTTATGAACTCTTAAACTCATAAATTAATAAACTCTGAACTCTTAAACTCATTTAAACGTATAAACTCTAAACTCGTACACTAATAAACAATTTATATACTTTTAAACTCTAAACTCAAACTCTGAGCGTGTGTGTATCTGAGTGTGTGTGTGCGTGTCTGTCTGTCTGTCTGTCTAACTTATTTATCTATCTATCATAAACTTCAAACTACTTCAGACTAGGGCTGGGCGATATGACCAAAATCTCATATCACGATATAAGTCATCTTATATCCCGATAACGATATCACGATATAGTACCTTTTCTGTAAATTCAATCCATTAATAGTTTAAATATTTACCACATGGAAAATACTTTCTTTTAATATATATATATATATATATATATATATATATATATATATATATATATATATATATATATATATATAGAGTATAGAATATAAATATGTACTCAAAAATGTACTCTTTCATATGTGATTATTTTTCTCCCTTTATTTAGAACTTCTGGGCAAATGTTTGATTAAGAATGTAGAAATATAAAATATGAATGAAATATAAAAGCCCAACATAAAATATTGATATATAAAATGCCAAATGTAAACATTGTACTTTCAAGTTTAAAATGTAGCAGCAATCAGGGCTCTGAATCTGTTCAATGAACAAAAACAAATGAACAAAATTTTGACAGGAAAATAACCAGAAAAGGAAACAAAATCGAATTTAATCGTTCACAGACACACTTATTTGAAAAGGCCATTAACCGGTTATTAACGTTATTTGATCATTCTGTTAAATATCTTAATTTGGCAGTCAACCAATCACGAATTCAAACAGTAGGCTAGGCTACTATGCAAATGTGATATTGACGCATAGCCAGAATCAACGTGAGTGAAATGCCCGCGCTCAGCTGTCAAGTCATAGGTAGCCTAAGTCGCAATGGCAATGCGCTGGCGTTAGTTTTCCCGAGGATGTATATGCTACTGTATATGTCACCAAATGTCAAACAATTAGGCCTACATTTCAGTGAAAATGAATAGCAGGTAATATGTAACTTTTTGTTTTTGAAACCAGCGAAAATTGCAGGATAGTGTAGAACATTGATTCAAACAATGTCACATCACGCACTTAAAGCTCTTCTGTGAACGGAGGAAACAGAATAAAACTAAATATATAAAACTAATATATAGGCCTATACGCAAAATATAGGCTATTTCACTTAAATAATTACAGATTAACAAAACAAAAGGAACATTTTTGCTGGCCTCGGTTCATGCAATGGGATCCAAAGTTCACGTAAAGGAAACCGAGACGGCAGAAAACGGCATCGTGCTTGTTTTCTGTATTACACAAAAACTATACCGTCTTGAATAATTTTTTTGTTGTTGTTGTTGCTTCTATCCGTATGACCATATGGAGTAACAGGACCCTCAGAAGGACAAAAAATCATGTGATCGCGCCGACGCCTCACACGCGCACACGTTCTAGCATTGCTAACTTGACATCGCAGCATGTTCATTATCAAAATAAAATAGTCAACCAAACATATAGAAAGTTAACCAAACCATGTCCATGCTACAGAGGTAGCCCCTCGTTTAGGAACAAGCTCCTCGGTTTGTCTTGGCTGGTCCTTCTGCTCGGAGCCACACGGTTCTGTCTCCCCTTCACTCACCATTATTCACGTTTCTGCCTGCGTCCCCGTGGTTGCGTGTAAGATTGCAGTCATCCAAATGATGAAAAAGTTGTGTCATAAACAATGTTTTTTGCGACATCACGATATAAATGATAGAGCATAATATGAAACAATATACTTTTTATATCGTCCATACGATATATATCGTCATATCACACAGCCCTACTTCAGACTACTTTAAACTAACCCTAACCGCCCAGAACACCATAGCAACCATCCAGAGTACCCTAGCAATCGCCTAGCAACCACCCAGAACACCTTAGCAACTGCCTAGCAACCACCCAGAACACCCTAGCAACTGCCTAGCAATGCCCTAGCAACCACCCAGAATCCCATAGCAACTGCCTAGCAACCGCCTAGCAACCACCCAGAACACCCTAGCAACCACCCATAATACCATAGCAACTGCCTAACACCATAGCAACCACCCAGAAACGCCCTAGCAACCACCAAGAATACCATAGCAACCACCTAACAATTCTTGAGATAATAGGCTCATTAGACTCCATTAGCTGCCATTCTATGTACTATTTCTAATCCATTAAGACTCATTTAAGCTTCCATTCTTTCTATCTATCTATCTATGTATCTATCTATCTATCTATATCTTTTTAACTAATCATTCTTTTTAACTAATCTTCCCTTCTCTCTTTCTGTCATTCTTTCATTCTTACTCCAAACTAAATGCAAATTTTGACAGTTGGAGAGGCCCATTAGACTCCATTAGCTGCTGTTCTATGTACTATTTCTAATCAATCAAGACTCATTTAAGCTTCCATTCTATGTAATATTTCTAAACTGAAAACCTTCCCAACTTCTACAAACTTTTAAAACTACTAAACTAAAACTTCAACTATTAAAACTGAAAACATTCAAACTTTTAAAACTACTAAACTAAAACTTCAAGCTTTTGAAAATTCTTAAAACTTTCTGGCAAGGCTTTTTCATGCCAACTTAAAGTTCGTCTACAAACTTTTTTTTTTTAATCTAGTTTCCTATTATCACTGTAAAGCTGCTTTGAAACAATCCATATTGTTAAAAGCGCTAAATAAATGAAGGTGACTAGACTTTATATTTAAGCGCTTCAAACAAAAGCATAAGCTTTTACCAAGTCTTGCCCTCTCGTGCTTTGACAGATGTGTGTGCTGTTTAATGCCTCTGACACGTGTTTTCCTCAGCGCATAACTTACATTTTATGGCTATATTCTTATTTGTAAATGTTAGAAGGTCACGCAAGTATTTCCATTTTGCATACTCTGACAAGTGAGTCTTGTTAAACTTCAATGAACGAGCACCAGTGGGCATATGCGAGTCAAACAGACGGAGCACAGTAGAAGAGCGGAGCAATAATTCTGACTAAATACACATTTTGCTAAAATATTTTTTTGTTCGAAATTAAGTGCAAGTTCAAAAATACACGTGTAACACGAGTAATCATATTTATGAGAGCACTAACAGTAAATGCAGGAATAGCCCATTAATGTAATAATTATTATGTTCATATGAGTGAATGTGTATGTTCATCATGCCTCATACAAGTTAACATTTTGTGATTTTGTTTTTGTTTATCATCATTTTTAATTTAGTCGTTTTAATTGTAAAATAGTAAGCAATCAGTTGTTTTTAGATTTAGAATGCATTTTAACCTTTTTTTTTTTGCTTATAATGTACAGCATAGCCTACATTGATACATTCACTATATTTGTTTTCATAGGCTTTACATTACACATTGTTTGGAGGACAGCACTGGGTAGGATTTGGAATAATATCGTTTAAAATAATAAAGTAAAATTAATGTAATTAAATTTTTTTTTTTCATCTGATTTATCAAAAAAAAAAAAAAAAAAAATCAAAAGATTAATCGATTATCAAAATAATCGTTAGTTGCAGCTCTACTATGTAGTAAAGTGTAGGCGTGCAGGAGATGATTAGAGGCTGTCGAGTAACCTGATGGTTTGAAGAAAAAAAAAAAATCTTAAATCTGGTAATTTGTGGTTTGCTGTTACTATGTAAATGTTACTATTTTATGTATTTTTTCTAGAAGATGCTCTGATAGGGCTTTTCTACAGATCAGCGATAGCCATTCAAGGGACTGCTAAGGATCTTGCAGCAGCATGATTTGCAATAAAGCAATAATGATGATTGAATGGGTCATGAATTACATTTTTCTTTGTATTTTGTATTCATCCCTCTATCTCTATTATGTAATAAAGAGGAATAAGTACAGAATGTTTTGTTTTGGCATATTAAAGTCATTTATTTTATGTTGGATATTAAAAGTATTTATTTGTTGATGGAAAAGGCGGACAATTTGTAAAGAAAGCATTTCTTTTTTGGGTGTAAAGTTAGACTGAATATGTTGCTGTCTGTTGGTCCGTGGAACTGGGCAGTGTGATATGATTTTTTTCTTCAACAAAATCTGATTTGATCTGGTGATTGTCACTATTGGTTGGCCCCTTTTCATGATTTTCAACTTTGGTCTAAAATAAATACTCTACCTTTCTGCTCTACTTTCCTATGTGGCCACATTCTCGGTATTGCAAATAATGGCGCTTTTCCATTACCAGTACCAGCTCAACTCGACTCGACTCGTCTCGGCTCGGCTCGCTTTTCGCTCCGTTTTCCATTGCAGATAGTACCTCCACAATAGTACCTGGTCGTCATAGCGACGCCGCAGGAAACTGCCGTGACTTAATCTTTTACGCGAGACGCGCGAGATACACCCGCTACCCACACACACAGGACAATGGAGGAAATCGAGTGTATGCTGTTTTTGGATGTTTTTGTTTTTGCTGTTTTTTATTCAGGATACTCCGTCTGGCGCGTGCAATGATGACGCAGTGAATAGTGACGATTCTCTCTGACCAATCAGCAGTCTGCCTTGTTTTCACGTCACATTTTAGTATCGCTGTCGGTACACGATCCGTTCCACCTGCACGATCCGTTTCACGCATGCGTAGTAGACGCAGTAGAAAACGCACATGCGCAAATGATAATTCTGTTTTGCGACGATTTACGACACTGCACGATCTGTTCCACGTAGTTCTTTCTTCATGTAAGTGCAGATTGTCTAGGCAGAAATGCATATTATGTTCCTTATTGTCTTCTGTAAACAACATTGAAGGGATCATTTTCCTCATTTAGATTATATAGACCCATACCATACTAATACAAAATTACTCAACTTAAAAGTTAACTAATATTAGCAGCTTTTAATAATAAAAAAACGACACAAACCGTCTTTGACAATACTACTGACCTCAGACCAAAACACGGCAAGTTAAGCCTAATACCATACAGCAGTGAATCGCAAAGGAGAGTAGCCTATGGAGGAAACTGATCATGTATGTTAATGTAACAACTCACAACTCCTTTATTATTTTTGGATTGGCAACCACGTAAACACATCGTAATGCATAGCGTAAGCTACATTTAAAAGCATCAAAATAGACCCGCTGTGAAATGTTAAACACAATACAACGTTACACAAATATGCCGCAAGTTGTGCCATCGCATGCGTGGTTCCGATAGTGTAGGAAAACCGTGACGTTTTCTACTACGTAATTACGCGCATGCGTGTACGGATCGTGCAGGTGGAACGGATCGTGTACCGACAATCGCCTCAGCTCGCTTAGAACCTCGCCGGAGGTGGTACGAAAAAAAGTACCTGGAAGCAGGTACAGGTACAACTTTTACACAGTGGAAAACCAAACAGAGCCGAGTCGAGTCGAGGCGAGCTGGTACTGTGTAGTGAAAAGCGGCATAAGATTACCCTCTGTATAAATGATTCGACAAAGAACAATAAGATGACCTCTGCTGCAGCTCTCTTGCTACACCTCTGATTATAATGGTCTCACTGTTTCAACAGTACATTTGAAAAGTATTCCAGTATTCCAGAATGCACAGCATTTCAATGACTTATTAATGATGCAGAGGCATACAAATACAACAGGTTTGTGTTTTATGTGAGAAAACTATATTGTGAACTTACCCTGTTCTTAAGAAGGCAAGTGCAAGACCTGGCTGCAGCTGCTGGGCTTTCTTGGCATCATCAATTGCTTCTAAAAGACAAAGAGAGATACATTTCACCTAAAAAAACAAAAACAATCTATCCAGTATTAAAGAATTGTATGATAAAGTTCTTTAAAAAAAAAATCCTAGACCATAATACACAATCATAAAGGCACTTTCCACATACATGGTACAAAATAGAGCTTGATGAACTCAAACCCAGACCCAAGAGATGACATACCCAAACTAAAAGTTCATGAAGCCTTTGGACAACAAGCATAATTGAGGTCCTTTTCGAAAGAAGACAGTTGGTGGTCTGTTGTTATCCATTCATAATTTATTACAATCATAAACAGGGTATCTGCTGGTTACCACGCATAATTAAATTTAAGGCCAATTTCATAGTAACATTTGCAAAGAGAACAGATTTCCATCCTTAAAACACATTGTCTGACATAGAGTGTACACTGCATTCCATTAACCTGATCAATGAGTTTCTTATACATGATCCAAGTTCTTGTCTCAATTTGTTGTGATTAATCCGTTTTTTTCCTTCCTCAGCATGTTAGATTTTGTGATGTGTTGTTCCATCAAAGTGCCAGCTTTTCGTTCAGCTTCTTCTGTGCTTGGACATCAGTGAATTTCTTACTATTTTGCTGACCGAGGTGGCCAGCAGCTTCTTAGAGACAGGGACATTGAGGAGCCAAACAAAGATGTTGACAATCACATCAGTCAACAAGTGATCACTGTAGTCTCCTGCATATTCTTCTTTGTTTATGGAGAACCCTCTCGCCCCCGTAGCCTGCCAATGGGACAGGAGAAGCAGTTTCTTGCAAAAGCCCATAGCTCATAATAGCGCTGGCCCCCAACACTGTGCAGGAATAGATCTAGCCTTGTCTGAGGGTTGGCAAGAGAGGATGGTCTCATTTTCAACAGATAAGAAGTCACTAAACTGCTGGATTTTCACATCACCTGCAGAAAATATATGAATATACAGTACATTATTGATGAATATTTACACAATTAGTTGATTAAATATGATACAACTAAAAAGGACATTTGACACAGGACCAAGAACAAATAATAAAAGGCTGACAAAATTAACACTGTTGTTTTAAACCCATAAAACCTTCGTTCATCTTCAAAAAACAAAGACATTTTAATGAAACCTAACAGATTTCTGTCCCTCTATTGAAGGTCTATTCATCCAAAACTCTGACACTTAAAATTGTTCATGAAGTTTCTGTCAAACAAATTAAATGTATTAAAAGGATTTTCATACAGGACAACACTATCCCCATGATAAAAAAATAAATAAAAAAAACACCTCGGCAATAAAACTGTATTTCTACACCCACTGTAAAGTGGGCATGTTCCTCAGCATGTTAGATTTTGTGATGTGTTGTTCCATCAAAGTGCCAGCTTTTCGTTCAGCTTCTTCTGTGCTTGGACATCAGTGAATTTCTTACTATTTTGCTGACCGAGGTGGCCAGCAGCTTCTTAGAGACAGGGACATTGAGGAGCCAAACAAAGATGTTGACAATCACATCAGTCAACAAGTGATCACTGTAGTCTCCTGCATATTCTTCTTTGTTTATGGAGAACCCTCTCGCCCCCGTAGCCTGCCAATGGGACAGGAGAAGCAGTTTCTTGCAAAAGCCCATAGCTCATAATAGCGCTGGCCCCCAACACTGTGCAGGAATAGATCTAGCCTTGTCTGAGGGTTGGCAAGAGAGGATGGTCTCATTTTCAACAGATAAGAAGTCACTAAACTGCTGGATTTTCACATCACCTGCAGAAAATATATGAATATACAGTACATTATTGATGAATATTTACACAATTAGTTGATTAAATATGATACAACTAAAAAGGACATTTGACACAGGACCAAGAACAAATAATAAAAGGCTGACAAAATTAACACTGTTGTTTTAAACCCATAAAACCTTCGTTCATCTTCAAAAAACAAAGACATTTTAATGAAACCTAACAGATTTCTGTCCCTCTATTGAAGGTCTATTCATCCAAAACTCTGACACTTAAAATTGTTCATGAAGTTTCTGTCAAACAAATTAAATGTATTAAAAGGATTTTCATACAGGACAACACTATCCCCATGATAAAAAAATAAATAAAAAAAACACCTCGGCAATAAAACTGTATTTCTACACCCACTGTAAAAAACAAACAAAAAAACAATCAGTTTGGTGCAGTTATGGGAGTTTCATAACTGTAAACTATAAATTTTATGCAGCCAAAAATGTAAATCAATGAGATATTTATATGCTGATAATTTGGAGTCCTTAAACATTAAACATGATACAGTAGGCTTTCCAGGGTTAAGAGGACAAAACTTAAGTTTCTATTTTTATAAATTTCAGACCCAATGTTTCTTGAGGTCAAAAAAGTAATAAAAATGTTAGAAGAATGTTGTCTGTGGTATATTGTCACAGCACAAGAAATGCCACAAATATTGCTGCACAAAAAAAGTGCAGTCCTGCACAACTCTGGAAAGACTGAAAAGACTGATTAGTGATGGCTAACTTGAGAACTTTGAAATGAAGCAAACCCAGAGCTGCCACTTGTCGAATGAATTGCAACCCTAGGTATCTTAACTCAACATGATCTTCTCCTCAATATCGGATATCGGCTTCTTTTTGGATGTTACATAGAATGGAACAATATACTTAAAGCGAAATTGAAAAAACAAAATAGTGTGACATTTTGAACAAAATTAGGTCAAATGAGGTCCATTTGGAGTTGGCTCCGGCTGGTAAACACCCTCAAACTACTATTGGTCTGTGGCGATGGAAATCAAGCGTAGCGTTAGTTCTGGTAGGTCACGTTTGTCAAGCTCACATCAGCTGACTCTCAGCTGATCCACATCTACCTATAGGAATAATATGATGCCTTTCACAGCATCCATATACAGACCCTTTTCAAAAAATTAGAATATATCATGGAAAAGTTTATTTATTTCCATAATTCCATTCAAAACGTTAAACTTTCATAGATTATAGATTCAGGGCCCACAACTTAAACGATTTCAAGTATTTAGTTGTTTATTTGTACATAATTTGGGCTTCCAGCTCATAAAACCCACAAAAACAGGATTTCAAAAAAATTGAATATTACATGAAATCACACAGTAATTACACAGTAATACCATGGTCATTGAACCAGGTTTTGGTTCTTTTGGCAGTGTGGGCAGGTGAAAATCCTGCTGGAAAATGAAGGAAGCATGAAGTGCTCTGAAAATGTCCTGGTAGATGGCTGCGTTGACTCTGGATTTAATAAAGCACAGTGGACACAGTGGTCCTCTTTTCTGATGAGAGCAAATTTTGCATCTCATTTGGAAACCAAGGTCCCAGAGTCTGGAGGAAGAATGGAGAGGCACACAATCCAAGATGCTTGAAATCCAGTGTGAAGTTTCCACAGTCTGTGTTGGTTTGGGGAGCCATGTCATCGGCTGGTGTTGGTCCACTGTGCTGTCCACTCAACGCAGCCGTCTACCAGGACATTTTCAGAGCACTTCATGCTTCCTTCAGCAGACAAGCTTTATGGAGATGCTGACTTCATTTTCCAGCAGGATTTGCACCTGCCCACACTGCTAAAAGAACCAAAACCTGGTTCAATGACCATGGTATTACTGTGTGATTTCATGTAATATTCTAATTTTTTGAAATCCTGTTTTCGTGGGTTTTATGAGCTGGAAGCCCAAATGATGTACAAATAAACAACTAAATACTTGAAATCATTTAGGTTGTGGGCCCTGAATCTATAATCTATGGAAGTTTAACGTTTTGAATGGAATTATGGAAATAAACAAACTTTTCCATGATATTCTAATTTTTTGGAAAGGGTCTGTATAAGCTCCTTCGGTATTATCAGCAGCTATCGCGTTTCTCAGGACCTAATCACCCTCCTCCATCCCCAGCTCCTCCTCTCATCCAGTCAGGATTTGGTATTCTGATTCCCCTTTGAATCAGACTAAATTCTCAAAATTTGTACATTAAAATATCAAATTAATGATATCTGCAATACATTCATGTTAGTTCTGTTCTGTTTACCCTAAGGGGGGTTATGCTGCTCTCCCTGCTCTTATCCATGCTGGGCTGCATGGATGCGCAGGGAGTTCTTGGCCAGAACAGAACTATACCACCAATCCAAACTGTATGCTAACTGTCAATCGTATTTGACGATAGTGGTCCTGACAGAATAATAGGTAGGTGTCATAGATATGGAAGCTTATGGGTACCAATATTCAATTTGAAATGTAATATGCAAAATTACAATGCAATATGTAAAATGGCAATGCATTTCTGTATTTAAATTTAAATTTTTCCATCATTTGTACAACGTTTGGTGCAAAATGAAAATGAAAATTCAATTATATAATTTACATTTGCCATTTCATACACTACTTTTAATATGGAAATTGAATACATATTTTAACGCTTTATAAGTTGCAAAATTAAAATTGAAATGTATTACAGAAATGATTAGATATGTTTAACATGTTCAAGCAAAAACTGTGGCAAAATTGTAATTTAAATGTAATTTTTTTCTTAATTGCATTTACACTCACAGTTAAGACACTTGCGATTGCATTTCCATTAAATGTACAATATGTAAGAATTTTGCATTAAAATATCCCAAAATCTCAAGGCCAGTGTTATATATTTTGTTAAGTTGATTACTTACAATATCCCAAATGTTTCCAACTATTTTTAAAAATAATGAGAAAATTGCGATTTTAACCAAGGAAACGGGGCGTTAGAGCAGGGGGGAGCTGGGAGTCGCCAGTCAATTGCGTCATATCCGCGTTACCCTCGGTTTCCGCTCGTACTGCGTGGAGTCCTGGACAAATGTGGAAGTTGTAGGCCTAGTTGTAGCGTCTATCAAGCAACAAACGTTAGCTTGTTTCATGCTGTCGTTATGGAACACAATTATTATTTACTGATTGCAGCTGGTTGTGTCGACAAAGCATGCTTAATTTTATATTTTCCAAATGTAGCATTCGGTAATAGTTATGTTTATGCAAGGAAAGTATTATTGCTTTAGGTTTGTGTTTAGTTTATTGTAGGGATGGGACGATTACCGGTTTCACTATAAACCACGATAAAATGTACTGACGGTTAGTATTATCGTTCAAAATTTAATTATCATTAAAACCGTGTTTGATTATCGCGATTTTAATAACTCACTGTAAATCTTGTCCAGCCAGCAACAGTCTGACGCAGCGCGCAATGTTGTTTTTTCTATTCGAGAAGGAATGGCGAAAGGCAGTGACCGTACTCGGGAGATTTTTCAGCGTTTTAAGAGGACCAAATCTGAGGTGTGGTCATATTTTGGCTTTTACAAAAAAGTTGCTTAAAACTTTATCAAGGATGGTCACTACAATAGGGGGGAAACACTTCAGATCTGCCGAGTCCTCTTGTGTGACCATCACCCACTGTTTATAGCGAACGTAAGGGCAAGTTAACTTACCAAAAACAACGTCTGGGAAATAATTGGGCACAAAATGTTGTTTTGAGTTGAAATATTTTAATCGCACTCACTTGAAATAAACGTGAAGCTTCCGCGAAGAAAAGTTCGCAGCAAGTGGCTTTGAGCCAAAGACGAACAAGTTCAAACAACACTATCATTGTACACTTATTAGACCGATTTTATTTATTTTTTTACCACACAATTACAGGGACATATTGAATTGAGATTAATGTTTTAAATCTTACCTGTTTTAGCGTACAAAACAATCGCCCAAGAACGGAGACGCAAGACGGCAAGTTGTATTTGAATGAAACGAGAGAGCGTGTGCGCGTCCCTTGCGATACATGGATGTGCGCGGTGTTATAATGCGTTGCTATTGACGACGGTCATTATAAGGAAGGAAATGCCACAGAATATAATCTTGCTTAAAAAAGTGCATAGAGCTGCTTGTTTTATTTTTTGTTTGTTGATTTTCAAATATTAAACTGTTTTTAGTGTGAGCATCAGTTCTTTTTGAACACTTTCATCTCGTTTTTAACAAAACCGTGATAATATTCATAATCACGATCATTTTGGTCACTATAATCGTGATATGAAATTTTCATACCGTCCCATCCCTAGTTTATTGACATTGTTTATCACGTCTGGTGTTTATGGCCATGTAAATAAATATAGCATGTGTTATACATAAAGATTAATCAGTATTTTGGCAAATTATGTGGGTATGTTTGAATGTACTTTTACAACAATTGTTTAGAACACGTAAAACTGCGCCGCGTTATCACAACAATGAATTCGACAAATACAGTAACATCTATGATAACCAATTTAGTATTAAACCTTACTTTTCTTGCTGTTAATTCATTTTAATGAAATAAAAGTGTGATGAGGTTCAAGAGTCAGGAAGAAGACGGGTCGGCGTGACTGGGACTCGTACTTTATTAAAATAAAACAAAACAAACAAAAGTCGCGCACAACGCACATTCACCGTGGCGACGGCACAAAACAGTTCAAAAATGAGAGCTCGGATCCACCGGTTTTCTTTCTCTGCGTCCAATTTTCTCTCCAGTCTCTGATTCCAGCACGGTCTCTCCACGCCAATAATACTGCAAAAAGACACAGGTGTTCGTCATTTGCACTTGACCTACTTACGTCCCACTCGTCTTGTTTCTATCTCTCCCGTTACAGACCGCGCTGAACCACGCCCCCCCTCGCCACAAAAAGCATGTCATTAAACGCAACATTTATAAAAATAGAACATCCATGAACATGATTTTTCGATTCCCGTCTGACTGATTTACATCCACGGTGGAGTTGAAAACAACAGTTCCCATCATTCTACGCTCCTTTACATCGTCATCAAGCTACGCCGTTGTTGTTGTTTGGAATGTAGCGCCCTCTAGCGGCAGAAAATGTTGCATATTGTACCTTTAAGTGTCCCGCAATGAATGTAGCAAAATTCAATGTGCAATTTGAAAATGCATTCTGAGCCGATCACGTGCCCATCCCGCCCTGTCAATCACTGCGTGAAGGCGGGGCTCGGCAACAGGTAAACATAGGCTTTGGTGCGTATTTTGAGGTGTTGGAAGGAAACACAGCGGCGGCAGAGCTGATACTAGCGTTAAATTCACTAGCAGATGAAGTGGAGCGTGGACAGAGAAATGTATTCCCGAAGATTATTACGCGCCTGCAGGTGATAGAACCAGTACTATGTTGGACCGTCTGGGTCTGGGAGAATGTTCTGCCTATCAAGCGTCGACACCCATGTCAACATTCTGCTGCGCTGCTGTTGTCTGATGCTGGACTGTGTTGATGTTTTCGTTTTGTATAAAATATTATCATTGTCTGATACATGCTAATCTTTATTCTTATTAGCCTACTATTAACTGTAATACCCAATAATGTTGGAGATCCTATAGTTTTTCCTTACAAATGCATAGGCCTATTACTCTGAGATCACAAAGCTCCGTTGGTATTCGGTATTCATAACTTAGCTACCGAAAAATGTGACCGCTCTTTATTTATTTATAACTGACTGTAATGTTCAATAAAGTGACGAATGTGATGTGTGACCATCTCTGTTTATTCGGCTGTATAATCATAAAATATGAGGCATACATGCGAGTCCCTTTCCATTTTATAAAGCATATTGATAAGGTATTAATACATACATGGTCACGGAATCTGATGGGTCAAATTCATCGACCTAGCCTTTTTTGGGTGAATGTGGAGCATGTCGAGGGCTGGTGACGTCATCCTCTATAATTCAGTGTCTAATATTTTAAACAACGAAGCAGCACACGAAACTTTAACCGGCACAAACTATCGCACAAACAAACGAGACTATTTTGGGTGAATGTGGAACAGGTAGGGGGGCTGAGTGACCTCAGAATGACCAATAAATATTATTTTAATATTTAAGAAACCGAAGCAGCACAAAATAAACGTTTATCGGCACAAATTAGAACAAACATATGAGTCTATTTTGGGTGAATGTGGACTAGTTTGCCGACGTTTTGCATTGGATTGGGGGCGGGGCCAACTTCACGCAGTGATTGACAGGGCGGGGCGGGCACGTGATCGGCTCAGAATGCATTTTCAAATTGCACATTGAATTTTGCTACATTCATTGCGGGACACTTAATGGAAATGCAATCGCAAGTGTCTTGACTGAAAGTGTAAATGCAATTAAGAAAAAATAACATTTAAATTACAATTTTGCCACAGTTTTTGCTTGAACATGTTAAACATATCTAATGATTTCTGTAATACATTTAAATTTTAATTTTGCAACTTATAAAGCGTTAAATTATGTATTCAATTCACATATTAAAACTAGTGTATGAAATGGCAAATGTAAATTTTATAATTGAATTTTCATTTTGCACCAAACGTTGCACAAATGATGGGAAATTTTTAATTTAAATACAGAAATGCATTGCCATTTTACATATTGCATTGTCATTTTGCATATTACATTTCAAATTTAAATTTGCTACTCATATGCTTCCATACATAGATACATAATCCTGCCAATATTGAGAATCGAACCAACAACCTTGGGGTTACAAGTCTGACTGTCTAACCATTAGGCCACAACTAATACATACATATCATACTGTATGTATATGGAACAACAAAGGTGAGTGAATTTTTTTTTTTTTTTTTATAAAATATTTGTATAATATCTTAGTGTAATGATAATCAAAACAGTCCTGAGCACACACTCACCTCTCACCGCTTCCATCTCCTCTCCTGCCGCAATGTTTCCACTTTAATGTTCCACCATGAATGTTATGCTCCCCTCCAACGCCAGTTCCATATCTCACATTTATATAGAATAGGGCAATAGTATAGTTACATTTTGCAGGGGAAAAAACAGATTTGCAGCGCTAATGTAAAGGCAAGGCTGATTACATCAGAGATATCGGAGAGAATGGAGACTCGCATTGCGTTTTTAGTGAATTATTTATTCCAGTGTGTCCTTTGCTTTAAAACACAAGCTCTGTCATATTCTGTGATTGTGTCTGAAGAGCACAATTTTGGTGATGTACGTACTGTAAGTGAGAGACTGTTATATTGATGCACAAACAACAAACCGTGTATGTGTCCTCTCGATCACTGATCGCACGCTGCATTTATGAAAAAAAAAAATGAAAAAAATTATTACATTACAAAAAATATAGAGTACACAGAGCATAGACAATTTTTTCCCTTGCAAAATATAACTATACTATTGCCCTGCTCTTTAAAATATATAAATAATATATATAAATTTGATATATAAAGCTGCAATAATACAGTTTATACATTTTAAACAACGCATGTTTAAACAAATCTGTCATGAAAAATTAGGACAGGCACTGTTTAAATGTTTATATTTTAACAACGAATTGGAGTAGAGACAATTATATAAGTTGATATAAAAACTGCCTTATGTGCAATTTAAATTATTGTATACACCCCAGTGTTGTATTTGAGTGTTGAATATTATATCTAAAAACAAATAGCAATTTAAAGGGTTAGTTCACCCAAAAATGAAAATTCTGTCATTACTCACTCACCCTCATGTCGTTCCAAACCCGTAAGACCTTCGTTCATCTTTGGAACACAAATCAAGACATCTTTACTACCTTTGTTTTTGGGCCTTGAAAGAGGTCATTACGTTGCAGTCTATGAGGGGTCAGAACCTCGGATTTCATCAAAAATAGCTTAATTTGTGTTCCGAAGATGAACAAAGGTCTCACAGGTTCGGAACGACATGAGGGTGAGTAATTAATGACATAATTTTCATTTTTGGGTGAAACCCTTTAATGCAATAAAATCCTTAAAGTCCCTATAAAGGCAAAAAAAAAAATTATTCTAAACACATTAGAAATGTTAGAAATGTATTGCTAAAACACATTACAAAGACTGTGAACTGTGAAGTACTGAATTGTGGAGTTAGACCATTAAACAGTTTTTCTCCATTGCTGTGTTCAGGATTTTTTGGGCGGGGCTAAAACGGTGGCACGATGACGCACTGGAGCCGCTGAGCTCCTGGCCCCGCCCCTACTGTCGATGACGCACTGGAGCCACCGAAGCTGCCCCCTCCCCTATCAGTTCGCCGCTCAATTGCGAGTTACTATAAGTACTATTTACTACAGCCTACAGTTTGCTAGCTAGCTATGCCTCCGTCACGGAAATGCGTATTACCTGGATGCGATCACTTACAAAACAGATCGGTGTCCTTATTTACATTTCCGAACAACGATCATATCAACAAGAGGTGGATTAATTTTGTTTAGAGCCACCTTGATGGAGAGCTGAGGATCACCACCAACACCCGCCTCTGTAGTGATCATTTTACTAAGGATAGTTTTATAAACTTTCGTCGGAGACAACTGGGATTCACTGATAATCCGCTGTTACTGGTGAATGGGGCCGAACCGACTATCTCCTGCCTTGGCGTTCAACCTCCCGTCGCGCGACAACTGGTGCCATGATCGGCAACGCGTGCCCGTGAGTCAACTTTCCCGCGAGTGGGCGTGGTTTCAGCGCATCCAGCGGATGAGAGCAGAGACCATTGCTAATTTTTTCAAGATTTTGATAGCTTATTTTATTTACTTGGCTGCCTTTTTTATCATTCAAATTTGGCTGGGTGGCTAATAACACATTTTTCTGTGGTGTGACAAACTCAGAACACATACTTAATTTTGACTTTACAGGGACTTCAATAAAAATTATATGAACTAGGGCTAAGCAATGATACCAAAAAAAAGTAAAGATAAAATGTTTCATATCAGTCGATATTGATAATCACAATAAATGTCTTATCTTTATTTCTTAGTTTAAAGGCAGATTGTTGCTCCTGAGAGAAAGTTGTTGAAACCAGACCCAACTGTGGTTTTATCATCAAAGGTGAACATTTCACAAATTAATATTATATTTTGTCTCTTAGAAATGCACATTTGTAGGGCTGCAACTAACGATTATTTTGTTAATTAATCTATATTTGTTCAATTAATCGGATAAAAAAAAAAAAAAAAAAAAAAAAAATATATATATATTATACATTATACATTTTTTAAAAAGCACAAAAAGTTAACTTGTACGAAGTATGAAGAACACACATTCACTTGTCTGAACATAGTAATTATATTAAATGAATGGGCTATTCCAACAATAGTGCCTTTACTGTTTGTTAGTGCTCTCATAATTATTCGCTACTGTAAAGCGATGTGACTGGTTGATGGTTTCCGAGCACAGCGCGCAGACGTAACTAATCGATAATCAAATTCGTTGTTGATTATTTTCATTATCGATTTTATAAATTAGTTGTTGCAGCCCGACACCATTGACAGTAGCTTGAGTTGAGAGACAGTAGCAGAAGCTTGGGATGCAGATGTAAATGTATTTTACATTTTATAGGGTATATACACTACTGTTCAAAAGTTTGGGGTCAGTAAGATTTTTTATGTTTTTAAAAGAAGTATCTTCTGCTCACCCAGGCTGAATTTATTTGATTAAAAATACAAACAAAAACAGTAATATTGTGAAATATTATTCCAATTTAAAACAGCTGTTTTCTATGTGAATATATAGTAAAGTGTAATTCATTCCTGTGATCAAAGCTGAATTTTCAACATCATTACTCCAATCTTCAGAAATCATTCTAATTTGATGATTTGATGCTCAAGAAACACTTATGATTATTATCAATGTTGAAAAGAGTTATTTACATTTTTATTTCATGATGCTATGATGAATAGAAAGTTCAAAAGAACAGCATTTATCTGAAATCTAAAGCTTTTGTAACATTAAACACTACCGTTCAAAAGTTTGGGGTCAGTAAGAATTGTAATTTTATTTTTGGGGAAAATAAATCAAATCAATACTTTTATTCATCAAGGACGAGTTAAACTGATCAAAAGTTACAGTAAATACATTTATAATGTTAGAAAATATTCTATTTTAAATAAACGCTGTTCTTTTGAACTTTCTATTCATCAAAGAATTTTGAAAAAAATTTGTACACAACTGTTTTCAACATTGATAATAATAATGAATGTTTCTTGAGCATCAAATCATCATATTAGAATGATTTCTGAAGGATCATGTGACACTGAAGATTGGAGTAATGATGCTGAAAATTCAGCTTTGATCACAGGAATAAATTACAGTTTAAAATATATTAAAATAGAAAACAGTCATTTTAAATTGTCATAATATTTCACAATAATACTTTTTTTATATATTATAGTTTTTTATCAAATAAATGCAGCCTTGGTGAGCAGAAGATACTTATTTTTGATAACATTAAAAATTCTTACTGACCCCAAACTTTTGAACGGTAGTGTATGTCAATTAATGTAAATGATATGCGTTATATAGTTAGTTTTATCCAAGGCTCAGCATACTGTATTTATAAAGTATAATTCACCCAAAAATTTTAATTCTGTCATCATGTACCCTTCATGTCGTTTCGATAAAAAAAAACTATGATTTTTGTTTAAAGGTCCCATTGCATGGATTAGTTTATTCTTTTAGAATGTTTCCTGGGGTGCCCTTATAATGTTAGTATGTTTTTTAGATCAAAAGTTGTTATAATTTAGAAATAAAAGGCATATTTCCTAGCCTGATTTTAGGCTCTGATTTGAACGCTCTGTTTGAAGGGGCGTGTCTGCTGTGAGACTTCAGTGTAAACGCCCACTGCTGTGATTGGCTGACATGCTTGCATTTTAAATATCTCGCATTACATGTGGAACTCTCTCGAAAACTTTTACTATTATAGCTATTATACGTTTTTACTATTACAGCTATCGGGATTAACGAATCGTGAGAAGTTTAAGTATTTAGATCTATTTCCATCACATAAAAGGTTGCAGTGATGAGCATTGAGCAGATGACAGCCTGTTGATCGCGTGAATGAAGATCTTATCATTGCAACGCAGTTTCTGCACTCTCACTAATGATTTCACCAATGCAAACATGAGGTAAGTACAGTATGAGCTTCGTTGTACAGCGTAACAGCGTCATTGATTTAATAACGAGTTTTGGCAAGTGTCCAGATAAACTTGCGCTGTGTGATTGACAGCTTGGGCGATTGGAAAGGGATTGTTCTTTGATTGCTTTCTGTATATATTAATCACAGTTTAAGTAAGATTATTTTCATCCTACTAAGAGAAACGACGTGAAGTTGATCGTTTAGTCACTGGCTTGATTTACTGATGCATAAACAGTACTGAACGACTTTGAGAGAAAGATTATCTGTCTGAACTTGAACAATTACACATCAGAAATTCACATAACCCACTGGTTCTTCAGAGGCTCGGGTGAAGGAACTAAAAAAATACTTTTGTGTTAATTTGTACATCCAAACACTGAGCAACTGCCATGCTTCACTCGTTTGCAAGCCATGATGTCTCTCGAGGAAAAACCAATATCGCGCTTGCGCAGCTCATTTTCTCATGGGCGGGCCAAATTCTTTTTGCGGCAAAGAAGAGAAAGGGGAGGTAACCTTTCCCCTTATGACGACATAAGGGGAAGATTTCTAGATTCGCCCGTCTGAGCTTTCATTTTCTCAAAAATACCCAGGGCTTGGTTTACACCCATCAAAACGTCTAGCCACTGGGGGACCATAGGCAGGCAAGAGAAACTCATATTAAGGTTAAAGGGGTCATATAATGGTACATGCACTTTTACAAGTTGATTTTACTGAAATGTGTGTTGGCAGTGCCTGTACACAACCATCATAAAATGATAAAAATCCATCCAGTGTTTTTTTTTTTTATCTCCTTATATGTTTTCCCCTTTCTCAAATCAAGCTGTTCGATTTTGTGACGTCACAAAATCGACGCTCCTCCCACGATTGTTGATTGACAGCAGCGTTTCAACACAGACCCGCCCTCGCTCGTGAGCAAGCTGTCTGTCATCATAGTCCGCGCAACAGCAATGCTTTCATGTTTGCGCGAATCATTTCACCAGACTGCTTTATAAACGAGAACATTGAAAAAAGTATTAACTCCTGTCCGAGTATGTGTTGTTTATGTGCCTAATGACTGTCAGTCTCACAGACTGGTTATTTTTTAAACAGATCAGTAAAATGTTAGTGCTTCAGCCCTGACAGTTGTAACACTGCATAGATAACGCTACGCATCACTGACAAGCCTACATTTACTGGAAAAAAGTTTTTCATGACCATTAGCTGTAACATCAATCTGTCAATGAACTACCGTATACATCAGTAACACATAGCGTTCGTATCTCACTACTCTACCCTGCCAGTACATACAAAGATAGATCAAAGTGACATTACGTTAACCAACCATTCAGAAACGTCCTGTTTTCCAACTCCGGTTCAAATTGATACGGTTGCACAGTGTCCTCAGAGACTCCCGCTGCCATTCTTCAAAATATAACGTTACCCTCAACTGTTGTCAAGGCAACACTCCACGTGTGCTGTTGTGGCAAAACGGCCACAACCGTTTTCTTACAATACTAATGAGAATTTTTAATTAAAGTATATTACAAACTTTTAATTTAGACCCTAAAGAATCATATTAGCTTGTACAAAAATGACATTATATGACCCTTTTAAAAAACCTCATAAAGTGACATTTTCATGCAATTGGACCTTTATCTTCCAAACACAAATTAAGATATTTTTTATGAAACCTGAGAGATATGTCCCTCCATTTAAAGTCCATTCCTCTAATACATAAAAGATCCAAAGAAAGGTCATAAATGCATCGTAAAAATAAACAATCGAGTGTCTAATCCAAATCCAAGTCTTCCGAAGAGACACGGTGGCTTTATATGATGAACAGATTTACAACAACGCACATAACCTAAACTCAGACGTTCAAATGCTTTTGTGACGTGCAAAAACAACGTGACAGTGAGTAAACAAGAATAAACATTTTTGGATGAACTAATCTTACAGTTTGGGAATAGTAATTTTGACACTTTCTTGCGATTAGAACTGTAATAGATTGCACTGATCATCTGAAGCACACATGCTGGAACAGCACTCCTCAAAGTGAAAGCGCAAAAATAATTTCTCTCACCATATCACATTTAGTATTAGTAGTATAATTATTCAAAGCGTTTTAGATGGTTCATTATTATATGTATAGTGCATTAATAGTGGGAGAGGCAGGTCATAGCAAGCACCGGGAGAGTCTGTGCGTGCGTAAAGAGATTTGTCTGTGTAAAGAGATTCAACGAATATCTGCATTGAAAGTGTGAGTACTGCATGAGGAAAAAAAACTTAGAGTTTCAGTGACATTACTACATTAACCTAACCCCCATGCACTGTCCGGTTCCTGGCGTCAGCCTGTAAGGCCCGGGTCAAATTGTCCCAAACTGGATTCAATATAATTACCCAAAAATCACACTATGAAAAAAAAATATTACATTATTAATTAAACAGTTGCTTTTGAATAGCTGTCTATGGATTAAATTGACCCACGAAAAGCAAGATCGTAAATTTCTGAATGCACATTTAACAACACATCAGCGTGTTGAAACTTTGCATGCATGTTCATGACCCTAAAAGACAATTTAATTGTATTTCAGATAGATTGAAAAAAGAAAAGATAGCTCATTTTTAGCATATGTGGCTGACAAAATATTATTCTGTACTGAAATAATTGGGGAAAAGCACCTTTTTTAGCTTCATTGTGAAACTGCAGCGTCATGCTAATGCAAAATAAATAGGATCTGTATTCTTCTGACTTCCATTTTTCCACGCTTACACTTTTGGCATGTTTTTTGCGCACAAATACGGCCAAAAATATCGCAGGCATGTGAACAGCAATTTGCAACTGAAAGCAACAGAGTCAGGAATTGCAAAACAGATTAATTGCGTAAAATCCAACTTTGTGTAAAAAAATAATCTATTGCAAATGTCTAAATGACTTCTTGTGTGCATGGGGCAAAAAAAGTTCCCGAAATAACCCGATTTGTACAGTTGCTTCTTTCTTTTACCTGCGCTTCCAGTTTTGGCACGATTCTCTCACTGATTGAGTTTTGCAAGCGTGAAGAGGAGGGCGGGTCCACCTTCTTCATGTAGCCAATCAAATTATCTTCTCACTGACTCAATTTATTCTTATCTGATTGGTTCAATAAACACGCCAGTCACCAGAACACATCTTATTCTTCATTTGGCTCAGAAACGTTCTTGTTGCCGAAATGGTACTTTTAATGCACTCATGGGCCTACATGCTAAATAAATAAACAAATAAATCATGATTGCTTAATAGGCTGTGCACCATTAGGCTACCTATATGAGTCCTTACTGAATTTCGAGCTGGTGTGTGAAGTGTTATGGAACTGCTGAAATTATAGTTTAAAGCTGCCGTCGGCAAAATTTTTTTGATCATATTCAGTGTAATCGACACTATAATCCGACAGAACAACATAAATAAGGTGGTTTTAGAAAAAAACCCGAGCTTCTAACTCCACCTGGAGCGTGTTATTTGTTTTGCAAAAATCCAGCGCTCCCGCTTCATCAGGTCCAATCAGCGCAGGGGGGTGTGAGATCTGACTGTCAATCACAGGTCGTGCACACGCCACAGATCCCCCCTCACTCGCGCACGTTAATATCACATGCACACGCCATGCCTGAAGTTCGCCTGGAGATTGCATGAAGCGTGATGGCTGAGAGAAAATCTACTAACAAGCTTCCAATTCCTCGGTTATTGCTATCTATGGATAGATTAGCCAGGGCAGCCTACCTCCGAGTCCATGGTGTTGATAGATGCTGAAGAGACGGACGCGTTCACAGAAAATCAGGTACACACGCACAGTGACGCACTGACGAGCACGACCTCGATGGGAGGGTGCTCGCTGGTAGTGGGGAGGGGCATGAGAGTTGTAAACATTCAAAATTTTGGCTAATCGACCCAATCTGCCAGACTTGCCGACGGCAGCTTTAAGCTTCAATCTCCTCCCGAAGATACATGAAAAAAAGTCAGTTGGTGCCTAAGTGACTACTTCACTCAGAGAAGCGGTCGATCATGACGTCACACCTACGTTTTAATAGCATCAAATAACTAACAAAAAACAAACTTACATCGGCGTGATAAAAACTGCCTAAATGACTAAAAACCGTCTTTGGGAAAAAATTATTTGAAGTGTAATTTGATTGTTCAGTTTGTCTCATGTCCCATTACATTACATTCATTACATTATTTTCCTATTATCAATGTAAAGCCGCTTTGGAACAATCTACATTGTTAAAAGCGCTATATGATGAAGATGACTTGACATGGAGAGTATATGACCTATACTGCATCCAGCCACCTAGGGGCGATCGAGATGATTTGGCTTCACTTTTCAGGACTTGTGTGGCCCGCTTGGTAAATACCCAATAAATACCTAGGCTATTTAAGCAAAGATTTTAGAAAGAATTATACATTTCACATGACAATAGTATATAGAAAAATAAGTGCTAAATTCTGCAGAATTGTATTCTGTAGTCTTTCAGTAGCATGCAAGTAAAAAAATAGACAAGTAAAGGAGTGCTTACTAGTGTACTCTTTCAATAGTATATAGGCATAAGCCCGCTGACAGAGCCATTCAGCATTTTCAGCTTTCTCTCCCAATGCCTCATTTAGCTCCTATAAGACAAGACAGATATACATTATTATTAGAGAAATTATATACACAAACACATTGACCCAGATTTATTTTCTCTAATATTGTGAGAATTAAATGATATATGTATGATGATGACGTGTTGGATGATGAACTATATATATGCAAAAAATTAAGGGGATAAACTTCTCTGTCACCCCAAAAACACTCTTATAGTGAAAACATACACACTTGGGTCAACTACTTTTTGAATATTGTGCAATTGAAAACTTGAGCAAATAAAAGATACATCAAACTTTTGTATTTTACCACCAAACTCTAGTGATGTCAAATGTACCTGTACACTGGTGCAAAGTGATAAAAAAAAACTGAGCGCGAATAAGTCTGTAAGTCATAATTGAATTGACACTCTTGAATTGAAACAATAGCCGCGTTTCCACCGCAGGAACTTTCCCCAGGAACTAGGAACTTTGGGCTGGTACTCGATGTGTTTACACCGCAGGAACCAGGGTCTAAATGAAGTTCCGGGTAAATATTTCCCCCTCCGATAGTCCCTGCTCATGAGGTAGTACTTTTTCAAAGTTCAGGAACTTTCAGGGGTGGGACTTGTGCGCTGCACAAGCTGATTGGTTGTGTTCACGCCGCATTTTGGTTGGATGACTCCACGCAGCATTTATTTATTTTTAACCTCCCTTTTTAAAAAATCTATTGCAGTTCATGTCGTGGCTTCATGCAGTAAGAGTTGTCTGTCTGCAAATATGGAATTTAATAAAAAAAAACTGGTGGACTGGCGACGAGTTTCAGGCTTTATTAAGGGAATTTGTGGAAGAGGAAACTTTCTGCACGTTCGTCCCAGCCATCTCACGGTCAATGTCCGCAATAGCTGATAACATACAAATTTTATATCTAACGTTAGCATTGCGAGCTTACTGAACACGCTTTATCAGTGCTCGTCTCTTTTCTGCCACAGCTTTTATTATTAAGTCATTATGTTTACACATTGTCATCTATTGCAAGGCACTCCAAACCATGTTACAAATTTACTATAACAGGATTGAAATAGCGCTTTGAGGTTAGTAACAAACAACTATTTACAAGACTGTCACTATTTATGATTGATAGACGGGGTTAAGGCTTTTTTTTAAGCGTATTTGCGAAAGAGGAAATTTTTGCGCGTTCGTCCCAGGCATCTCACAATAACTGATAACATACGTTGTCTAATTTTATACGCATACGAGCTTTCTGAACACGCTTTAGTATCAGTGCTCGTCTATTTTGTTTTGTTAATTACCTCGTTAGTAAACCAATACATAACTGCAGCAGAGTTTGAATCTCCTCCATACTTATTATAAATGTGGTGCTCAAAACTGATTACTGTCCGTCGCAGACTGGGAGGAGCAGTTGCGCGCAGTTTACCTTCCCGGTACTTTAGACCGCGGTGTAAACGCAGAAAGCAACCGGTCTGGGGCAAAAAAAGTTCCTGGGAAAAAAGTTCCTGGGACAAATTGTTCCGGGTAATTTCGGTGGAAACGCGGCTAATATATCCCTATGGAGCTATTCACACCAGGCATGATCAATCACAGCCACCACATATGAAAACTAAAGACTGTAAGCTTTCAAATGATATATAGTTTGTCAATATTACTTCAGGTTTTTACTAAGATATTATTGTTCTAAATATATATGGCCGACACTTAAGAGGTTAACTAGCCTAAGAATTTTTTTTTTTTAATGGGATGGCAGACAGCAGTGTAAGTAAAATAATAGATATACTAGATGTAAATAGTCTATTTACAACATGTTTTGGAAGCATTGATCATCGTAGCCAATTACAGACATAGTGTATATGTTGAAAGCGTGAACACAATGGCCAATCAGAGATGTTTAACCCTCTGATGGTCTTTATTTATGTCTACACTCGTGTTTTTTGGGGTCTCCAGAGACCCCAGACAATAACATTTAATTTTGTAACAAGATAAAAGTTCTTGTTTTTTTTACAAATGTAATTTTATTCTGTTTGTTAATGTTTTTACTCAACATTTGTGCAGTTTTTGGAGAATTTATGATATCTTTTAAATTTCTATAAATAAATAAATAAATATTTATTTAAATAAGCTTTTTACAAAAAAACAGCATTTGATGTAAAATTCACTTTATAAAAGACCCAGATTTCTAACTTTCATTCATGGGGATAACATGGATCATTTTAAATGGTTTAATGTAACATTTATGCCCATTTTTTGGAAAATTCAGTTAAAAAAAAAAAAAAAAAAAATCACTTTAACCACTAGATGGCCATAGAGCTCCACTATATGCTATTCGCTATTTGACTACCTGAAAGATATCTTTTCACAAGTTGGATTCAGTTGGATTCATATCTAAATATTATAAAATCACAATTATAACAAAAATAAAATATTTTTGTCAAAGTTTAGCATTTTTTTGTACAGTTTTTTTTGTATTTAGTTTCCATAGTTCGACAGATATCGTGATGTATCATTCTACGATTGTCTAGCAATATATAATGATTATTGCAAAATTGCTGTATCGTGACATTATTGGTATTGTGAGCCATGTATCGTGTATCGTATCGTGAGGTGATATCCACCCCTATTAAACAAAAGGATAAAAACTAATTACACAAAATTACATTTTATTGTGCATTATGTCCTTCGGATGAGACGTTAAACCGAGGTCCTGACTCTCTGTGGTCATTAAAAATCCCAGGATGTCTTTCGAAAGAGTAGGGGTGTAACCCCGGCATCCTGGCCAAATTTGCCCAGTGGCCTCTGTCCATCATGGCCTCCTAATCATCCCCATACTGATTGGCTTCATCACTGTCTCCTCTCCACCAGTAAGCTGGTGTGTGGTGGGCGTTCTGGCGCAATATGGCTGCCGTCGCATCATCCAGGTGGATGCTGCACATTGGTGGTGGTTGAGGAGATTCCCCTTCTATGTAAAGCGCTTTGAGTGCAGAGAAAAGCGCAATATAAATGTAATTAATTATTATTATTATTATTATTATTAATGAATTATGTATTTATTATGCAAAAGCACATACTCTCTTTCTCCTGCTCTCTCGCCCACTCAAACGGACACACTGACACATGAACATTGTCAGCGCTGCTCTGACGATTTCATCAGTAAAATAGTTTAATAACTTAAAAGCTACGTGACATATCTCACTACTAGCGAGGTAATAACAGGGCTGTTCTTGGAGCAGATATTGATGCTGGTGTTGATGGTATTGATGACAATGTTGAGAGATGCATAGATTCAGGTAATTCAGACTCTCTCTCTCGCTCTCTAATAACTGCATTAATAACTGCATTACTCTGCTATCTGTGGCTCAAACCTACTAGCTCTAAAATTATGTTTTGGAATTAGCAAAGGAGGACTGGGATTAGATGTGCAAGAAATTAGTCCTACACACAAGAGCGTTTTAAAAAACAAAAACCTGACAAACATCTTGAAATACATCATATGAACAAAACATTTTCGAGTCGTGGCTGCGTTACCACCTTGTGTATGCATTATTTTTCTAATAATTCAACAGTCCGTCGTCAATTATTCTTTGCATGAGTTTTTAAGAAGAAATATAACAATATAATAATTAGAAAATAATAATATTTTTATTTTACAGAAAACGACACTCAGTTACTAACGTAACCTCGGTTCTCTCTAGAGAGGGAACGAGTGTTGCGCAAGTTTAGCTTACGCTACGGGAAAACTCCTTTTCTCGAGAATACTGAAGAAAAAAATGATCCTTAATTTTTTATAATTTAAAACGCATTTGCTGCAGCAGCAGACCTAGGCTCTGCTGCTCTGCTGCAACCTATCAGTGCGTCTGCCATGACTTCAGCGCCAATGGGAAGCTCTCCCTGCGCTACGTCATGGCCCGCCAATATGGGTGTGGCCTAGGCCTATAAATACCCATCACTATGATTTCAGTCGACTGGAAGCGAAACCATGACGCAGCACAAGCACGGCAGGTTACGCAACACTCGTTCCCTTCTCTAGAGAGAACCGAGGTTACGTTAGTAACCGAGTGTCATTCTCTTACGAGAGTACTCTCGTGTTGCATAAGTTTAGCTTACGCTACGGGAACCCCATGTAAAACGCTGCGCGTGCTAAGATTCCAACACAAATGTCCCAAGGGCAGTTTGCCCGGGGCTTATGTATAAGTGGAATAAACGCATAGCGGCAGAACGACTCGGGTATTATGAAGATAGGTGCTTACACGTATACAGTTAAGGCAATATATTGACTGATATATTGACGGCAATATATTGACAGATTGACTGTTATTATAGAAACAACTGTTTACATATGCATCTTGCACTACTACCTTGACTGGAATATGCTCAATTTGCACTGCCGACTGTTTATTTACAGTACCGACTGTTTACATATACATTTGCAATACCGTACTTTAACTGTAATATGCAATTACTTCCACTGCACTTTCACTCGGATAGCTTCTGTCCAAACTTTATTTGCACTACTTTAAATCCATTGTTATACTGCTCATTTTAGCCTAACTTATACATATATCTATTTGTAAAATTCTGTTTATAGTAATAGCCATCTGTATATTATGCTCACATTCTGTTTATAGTAACACCCATCTGTATATATATTCATAGTACATATCTATCTGTAAAATTCTGTTTATAGTAATAGCCATCTGTATATTATGCTCACATTCTGTTTATAGTAACAGCCATCTGTATATATATTCATAGTACATATCTATCTGTAAAATTCTGTTTATAGTAACAGTCATCTGTATATTATATTCAGTACATATCTATCTGTAAAAATTATGTTTATAGTAACAGTCATCTGTATATTATATTCAGTACATATCTAGCTGTAAATTCTGTTCACAGTAATAGTTATCTGTATATTATATTCATAGGACAAATCTATCTGTAAATTTTTGTTTATAATAGTATTCAACTCTATATTTATTCAGTACATATCCATGTTCTGCACTTATGGAACCACTGTATATCCTGCACTTGCTGCTATTGCACTTCTGGTTAGACCTAAACTGCATTTCGTTGCCTTGTACCTGTACTTGTGTAATGACAATAAAGTTGAATCTAATCTAATCTAATATATCAACCTTGAAACTGCATAGGCCCACAGGATGTTGCAATATATCAACAGTCTAAGCAAACTGAGTTGGGTAGACGTTGTTAATATAGCATATTCAGACTGAGAACAGCCTAGCCTGTAGGGCAAGCACTTCTAGGTTGTAAAACCTTATAAATGTAGACAGGAAGGCCCAGCCTGCTGCCATACAAATATCTTGAAGTGAGACCCCACTTGTCCAGGCCATACCTCTAGTAGAGTGGGCCCTAACACCCAAGGGGCAATCCAGGCCCTTGGAAGCGTAAGCCGACGCAATAGCGTCTACTATCCATCTGGACAGGGTCTGTTTTGAAATGGTGCCCTTTAACGCGGCCACCAAAAGAAACGAAAAGCTGCTCTGTCTGCCTGAAGGCAGCAGAACGTTCCACATAAATCCTCAAGGCCCTTACTGGGCAAAGGAAATTAACCCCATCCTCACTGTCGGATGCAGGGAGGGCTGACAGGGAAATAACTTGCGGAGTCGCAAGCACCTTCGGGACATAACCGTGCCTTGGTTTGAGGATGACCTTAGAGTCATTAGGCCCAAATTCCAGACACGAAGCACTCACCGAGAGTGCTGATTTGTGCTGAAATGCTGCTTTGGCCGCCACATACACCTTGAGTGTGGATGGGGTTCTCCCGCTGTCCAACAGCTCTTGCAAGAAAGAAAGCACCACCGTAACCTCACAATCTAGCGGGTCCAATTCATGAGCTAAACACCATTCTGCGAAAACTGACCATTTAGACGCGTAGAGCCGTCTAGTAGACGGAGCTCTAGCCTGTGTGATCGCGTTCATCACTCCATCCGGGAGGTGAAATGGTAATAATTAATCGCCCACACATGTAGGGCCCACAGCTCATGTATGGGTGCCAAATTGCGCCCTCTGCCTGAGACAACAGGTCCTTCCTCAGCGAAATCGTCCATGGAGCTGTGTTCCTCAGTTCCATCAACTCTGGGAACCAAACTTGATTCTCCCAGAGCGGGGCTACCAGGATTATCGAGCATTTGCACTCCCTGACGCGCTTGATTACCTGTGGTAACAAGGCGACCGGGGGAAATGCATAGAGAGGGCGTCTGGGCGTCTTGGCCAGTGCGTCCCTTTCTTTTGAAAAGAACATTGGGCAATGAGCGTTGGCTTGTGATGCGAATAGGTCTACCTCCGCTCTGCCGAAGATGTCCCAGATGTTTTGTACCACCAGGGGATGCAGGGACCATTCCCCACGTTCAGGACGCCCGGGACATGCGCTGCTCTCAGCGAGCACAGATTGTGTTGGGCTTATATAAGGAGGCGTTTTGCTCTCGCAAAAAGGCTCCGGGACCTGAGGCTGCCCTGGCGGTTTATATAGGACACCACTGACATGTTGTCTGTTCTGACTAGAACGTGGTGGTTCCTCAGCACAGGGAGGAAAAACTGTAGGGCGTTCTCGACCGCTTTCATCTCTAGATAGTTTATGTGCAGACGCTTCTCTGCGTCTGACCAGAGGCCCATCGATGGCCTCCCTTCGTAAAGAGCGCCCCAACCCGTGTTGGAGGCATCTGTCGAGACTACTTTGACTGCTGAGGCTAAGCCCAGGTTCACGCCGGACTGGTACCAGTCGGCCCTCGTCCACGGTTTCAGTGCTGCCGCGCATGTCCGATTCACCGTGAGACGCAGCAAACCTGATGCCCACGCTCGCACTGGAACACATCGCCTCAGCCATAGCTGAAAAGGGCGCATGTACAGCAGACCCAGCCGCAGCACCGTGGAGGCTGAGGCCATAAGACCCATCATCCTCTGAAACACTCTGAGGGGGAAGGTTCCTCCCTACTATGAATGTCGCTGCTAGGCGCTGGATTACTGCCTCGCGTTAGGCGCGCCGAACATAGACCTTGAGTCCAACTCTATCCCCAGAAAGGACGTTTCCTGGCTGGGAGATAGATTGCTTTTGGCCCAGTTGACTCTGAGACCCAACTGTTCCAGATGGTCCAGCAATAGCGCTCTGTGCAATACCAATTCCTCTTTCGACTGCGCTATAATCAGCCAGTCGTCCAAATAGTTCAGAATCCTCACGCCCCTTCGTCTGAGGGGCGCGAGCACCGTGTCCATGCATTTCGTAAATGTACGAGGTGCTAAAGACAGGCCAAACGGGAGGACGGTGTACTGATAAGCCTGGCCCTCGAAGGCGAATCTCAAGAATGACCTGTGACGGGCTGCTATTTGAATCTGAAAGTAGGCGTCTTTCAGATCCACTGATATAAACCAGTCCCCCGGTCAAATTCGAGCGAGGATTTGTCTGGTTGTGAGCATTTTGAACGTGCGTATCATAAGAGCTTTGTTCAAACGCCTGAGATCTAGTATGGGGCGGAGCCCGCTGTCCTTCTTCGGGACTAAGTAACGGCTGTAAAATCCCAACTCGCTCTCTGCCAAGGGGACGGTCTCTACCGCCCCTTTTCTTAGCAAATTCGCTATCTCGGTGCGAAGTAGGTGTGCTACTTCCCGATTCACCGAGGTTTCGACCCGGGCTGTGAAGCGCGGCGGTCTGCGAGCGAATTGTAGCGAATAGCCCCCTCTCACAATCTCAAGCACCCATTTTGAGACCCCTGGAATCGATTCCCACGCTTTCGCGTGAATGGCCAGGGGTAGAATGAAATCTGGGCTCCGGTCGCTGATATTCAGGGACACGGGAACCCGGCCATGATGACATACTTTGTTCACCAAGTTCATATTCAATGGGGCAGTCGGCACTTCGTGCAGCGGCTTTGTAACTAACATCCCGGCCGTAGAAACGGGAAGGTGTTGTATTACAGACAAGGCTGTGTGAGCTCGCGGCACGAGGCACGGGGTGCTTCGTAACACAGATACAGTCGTGTTCATAGGTAGGGGTGGGCACTGTACAGTGGGCACATTCCCTACACGTGAAACATGAACGGCATGAGCCGGTTTGACTGATATGGTGTGAGACACTGCGTGGGTACTGCTTATGTGCAGGGGTGAACACTGGGTAGTGGGCACTTTTCCTACACTAAGCGGTCGAGCGGCATGAGCCAGCTTTACCGTATTCGACCCTGGATGAGTGTGAGACACAGAGAGGGTAGTGCTTATGTGTAGGGGTGGGCACTGGGTAGTGAGCACATTTCCTACATACAAAACACCTTCGGCCTGAGCCGGAATATGACCAGACATAATGCTCTTTTTGAGATTTGTGTGGGTCGCCGTGAAAACGGCGTTTGTGTGCAGGCGAGCGAGTTGAGGAACCAGCTCGTTGGCCGCTAAATACACTCTTCGAATCGCCTCTGTTGAGGGGACTGAGAGAGTGGGTCGTGCCGATTTCGATGGCAGTCCGGCCGCAGCGGGACTTGGCCATCGGCGCCTTCCTAGGGGGGCTAGGAAGACTTAGGAGGCTCAAAGTTCGGCGCGATCTTGGGCCTGGGTCCCCGGGCTGGAGGCGGTCTGCGTCGGCTAGTGGAGTGCGAGCGCTGACGTTCCTCCCGAGCCTGGCGATGCTGTGCGGCAGGCGGCGGAGGCGGTGGGGGCGCTGGTTTCCTTAGTGCGACCCGCTGCGGAACTGGAGCGCCGCGGCAGAAAGTGTCTCATGGCCTGAGACGCCTTCTGTACTTTGGAATAGCGCTCAGTGAAGCCCTTCACCGAGGGACCGAAGAGACCCGAAGGGACTGGAGCGTCCAGGAAAGTGACGAGGTCAGAGTCTGACATGTCGGACAGCGTTAACCACAAGTGACGCAAGTGACGTCGGGCCAGCCTCGTCCAGGGAGCGGAGAAGGTTGGCCTGATGTATTTGGAGAATCGCCATGGAGTGTAACGCAAAAGCGGCTTGACCGGCGGCAGCAGCAATGCCGAAGTGGTCCGGCAGGCTTTAGTAGGCAGGCTTGACTTGGACCGCCATCCCGCAGAGGGCGGACACAAGTGAATCGCTACCGCTTCCTCGACCGGAGGAATGGAGAGATATCCTCTTTCCTTGGCGTCGTCAACCGCGGAGAGCGCCGAGAAAACAGAGAACCACAGCCTGGCCGAATACGGGGCTCCCCACGACCTGGAGAGCTCGTCATGTAGTTCGGGGAGGAAGGGAGCGGGCTTCAGAACAGGCGAAGAGCGGCGTCCTGGCAGGAAACAGCCCTCCAGCCTGTTGGGCGCAGGCTCCTGGGGCGCGGTCCACTCAAGGCCGAGGTCCTCCACGGTTTTCGTGAGGAGGCGGAGAAGCTCGGCATCGACCGAAGCCCTAACGCTGGACTCCCGTGTCGACGGGGTGGGACGCGGGGACTCCGAGAGAGAGGCTCGTGGGGAAGCTGCCGGCGAGGGCTCTCTCACCGAAGTTTCAGGTGGCCTCTGAGAGCGGCGCTTTTTTTTACGGCGCGGCCCAACAGGAAGCATCGGAGGGGCGGACTCAGAAGAAAACAAAGCCTGTCGAGCCCGCAGGGTTGAAAGAGGCAGTGTTTCGCACTCACGGCAGCCGGCGTTAGCAAGCACGTGGTCCACATGGTCCCGGCCCAGGCAGGAAGCGCACAGCAAGTGGCGGTCCTCGTTGCGGAGTGTGGCTCGACACGAGCCGCAGGACATGGTGGGCATTTATAAATGCCGGCTCTTTTAGAGAAAACGTGTGTGTCGCAGCGGCGAACACACACGGAAGCGAAACAAAGGATATAGGCGCCGGATAGCACAGCAGGCACGGCGAGTGAAGGCGGCAAATGCAGCCGGCGTCCTCTGCTCGAGCTCGTCCTGCTAGATGCTGTTCAACGGCGCAGCTTCTCAGGAAGATCCAGCGATGTGAACCACTTCGCTGAAAGGAGACGAAATCATAGTGCAACCCGAGCGATGGGTATTTATAGACCTAGGCTACACCCATATTGGCGGGCCATGACGTAGCGCAGGGAGAGCTTCCCATTGGCGCTGAAGTCATGGCAGACGCACTGATAGGTTGCAGCAGTTGCCGCAGAGCAGCCAATAGGCTTGCGAGCTGCCTCGCCTAGGTCTGCTGCTGCAGCAAATGCGTTTTAAATTATTACAAATTAAGGATAATTTTTTGCTTCAGTATTCTCGAGAAAAGGAGTTTTCCCGTAGCGTAAGCTAAACTTACGCAACACGAGAGTACTCTCGTAAGATAACTTATTTTATCACCTGTTAACATGCATGCAGCCTATAAATCATTAGGATTTATAAATAGGATTTATTATAAACTATTATATTATTATGATAAAAATTCTTATTTTTTGTCAGGAGGTATGCAAAATCAAAAGTCCATGTCTTTAGGAAATATAAGCTTCTTATGCATCCACTGTTTAAAAAAAAAACTCTTAGGTACACTTCTGTACACTGGAGAAAAAACATGGATTATCATTTTTACTACGGCTGTGTATTGGTAACAAATTCATGATACGATACACATTATATATAATGATACGGGTCTGCACTAAATTTCAGTTTAGTTTAACAGCGGTTTATTAAACTCCACAATATTCGGAGGGGCTTGCAATTTTTCTAAATTGCCGCAGATTTCGGGCCTAAATTTTGTGTCATCGCAACACACATTCAGCCAAATCCAACTTCGAAATAGGTTACGTACGTTAAACTTGAACCGATCGCTAAACTTGTTTGCGCTGTTGATTCGGCAATGTATCGGTCACTACAATTCAGTCAACAGTTCAGTTTATCAACAGTGCCTGTGTGATGCATAAAAGAGGCTTGCGCATTAAGTAAACAACCCCAAAATGGACGAGAAGCAAGATCGAACGGGTGAAGGAGACACTGAATGAAAATGTAAATTCACTCTCTGACAGTAGATGGTGCTTATGGAGCAGCAGTAATATAGCATTTTCCAGGGTTACACCTGTAAACACAGCTTTTTTGACACCGCTTGTGTACTGATTCTTTGTTTTTTAAACTTTATAGTTATGTTCTTTTGCAATTTAATCTGTTTGAAACATTTGTTTACTTTATACATTTTGTGAATTCTTCAAAAGTAGGTAAGTGTTATGTTTAAGGTTCTTCTTGTTATATTATAAAAATTCTAATTTGTTATCAACCCTGTACAGCCTGAAATAATTCACTAATAGTAAGAAATAAAAAAATAAAATGGAAGATTTTTATTAATTTTTTTTTTTACCTTTAGACAAAATATAAAATGTTAAAAATATATATATGTTTGATCCCAAACTGAGCAAAAATAGCAATGTGCTGCAGTTATTTATAATAAGGCCAAAAATGTAAATCAATGAGATCTAACAGTATAGCAGACTATTTAAAAAGCAAACAAATATCATTTGTCATGCTATATCTCCCAGTAAAGTGTCTTAGTAAGATGATATCATGATAAGATGACATCATGATAAGATGATATGATGAAAGCTCTGTCATTTAACTGTGGGGGCAAAACACAATGCAATGCAATGCAATAGGCTTTAGGTAATGACTGAGAGATAAACAAATAAACATTCCTCCAAAGCCTGTTGTATAAACAAAACTGATTGAATACTTTTAAAATATAAAATTGTCTAAAGGGGGAGCATGCCTCCAGACCCCCCTAAACCTGACTACCATGGCCCCATAGTTTCAGAAAATCCTGTGGGAAACACTGCAATATAATGTTTTATTGAGTTGTTTGTTGTTTTATTTGGCGTTACATTTGAAATAAAATTACATTAAAGTGATAGTTCGGCCAAAAATGATATTAAACCCATGATTTACTCACCCTCAAGCCGTTCGAGATGCATATGTCAATCATTTTTCAGACGAACACATTTTCAGTTATTTTAGAAAATGTCTTAGATCTTTCAGTGGTTATAATGTCAAGTTATGGGGTCCACCTCGGCAACGGTCGACGCACGTTCACGGGAGATGGATGCCGGCGTATGATGTAGGACGCAGCATAGGAACCCTCGTACGTGGCGTACGTCCTACGTCATACGCCGGCATCCATCTCCCGTGAACGCGCGTCGACCGTTGCCGGAAGCCAGTTATTTTCATTTATAAAGTTTTAAATATGTATATTTTTACGACAAAACCGCACGGATTATCCTCAGAAGGCCTTCGTTTGTCCCCCTGGAGCCGGATGGATTACTTTGATGGATTACTTTTGTGAAGGATGCATGCACATTTTTGGGACTTGAAGGAGGTGGACCCCATAACGAGACATCATAACCACTGAAAGATTAAAGACATTTTCTAAAATAACTGAAAATGTGTTCGTCTGAAAAATGATTGACATATGCATCTCGAACGGCTTAAGCGTGAGTAAATCATGGGTTTAATATCATTTTTGGCCGAACTACAGGGTTGCCAACTCTCACGCATCTGGCGTGACACTCACGCTTTCAGCATCAATCTCACGCTCTCACGCACACGCAAGAAATGTCACGCCAAAATCCATTTTTCTCCCCTCTCAATCCATTGATTTTCTGTTGATGACTAGACCACAGCGTATTAATGACAGGAGAGGAGTTTAAGGCACACAGCTGTAACATCTGCCAACAAAGTTCTCACTGCAGTATTCTCTGATCGTTGTTTCGCTGAAAACCTTGCATCTGATACGTCAGTTGCGTGTGTTAAGTTCAGAGAGAGTTCAGAGCATAGGTTCGGAGTCAGAGCCCACTGATGCGCGTTTGAAAGTTTGGATGACAATCAAGGTAAGCAGATAATAAAATGGTGTGCCTTTCACTCACAGGCGTAATTTCCTATGGGGACAGGGGGGACATGTCCCCCCCTCTTTTCGAAATTCCGTTCGTGTCCCCCCACTTTCAAATTAGTTTGTTATGATTTTTTAACCGCACGCCGTCATCGCCACAGAGGAGCAGGACCGAGCAGGACACGGAGCGCCTGCTTGCGTCAATGCGCGCAGCCGCGTCCAGGAACGTCGCTTGCACACACTAAAAATACCTCACCGAAAGTTATAATGAGCAGGTATAGCGCTGTCTGTGAATGTCCCAGCACACACTCACACACACAACGCACAGAAAGACTCGCGCCAGTGTCGAGCGCACAGACAGCGCGTCAGAATCAGTTTTGCTGGGCAGTTCTCTTTCGCGCTTGAACGAACAATAACACACACCAACATGCCAAAATGTCCGTTTTGTCGAGTATCCTCATAACAGAAAAGCAGTCTTAAATTAGTTACATAAAGTCTTAAATGAACAAGAGTAAATGAGAAAATGAGATGCGTGAGAGCCTGTCAGCAGCGGCAGATTTTAAAGTGACAGCAGCCACTAATTCTGTCTGTCAGTAAAGTTAACCAAAGAACAAAGGGAACAGAGAAAATCACTAACTGCTCTTGACTAAAGAACGCTTGCAGCTTTAATAAGGATTAATCTAATTTAATTCATAATTTATGCAGTGCGGACTGTTTGATAACCCAAGTCAATTTCTGTATATTTCATACCTGTTAGACTGGAAGGGCACATGTAAATATTACATTTATTTTGGGGTTTATGTGAGGATAGTTTTAAGTTCACATATTAAAAGTTGTTATAATTTTCAAAAGTAAAAAATCATTTTCATGGAGACATCAGTAGCTACAGTGATACTGGCCTTCATTCAGAAAAAAATGCCATTAAACAAATATTTAAAATATACTGTCTTTATGTTGTTTCTACATTACAGTGGAAATTGAGTCTCACATTATTTACATTTTATTTGCACACAAAACATTAATGGTGAACATTTTTTACTTTATAAAATGATTCTCTCAAGTCTTGGCAATTGGCCCCTATTAAACAATAAAGAAAGTAAGACATTTTTCTTATACATAGTTTAGTAGCCTACTATATTCTTTTTGGCAGAATTTATCATTATAATCAACTTAATTATTTCCTGGATTTTGTATCACCATAGTCCCTAAAGGTTATGTAAATGTAGGAAATGTGATTAAAATTGTGAAAAACATTGTTTTGCTTTTTTTAAAGTGCAAAAACATTTCCCCCCATTTTTTTTACAGTGCAATCAATAAATTAATTGTACATTTTGAAAAAACTATTTTTTCCATAAATCAGGGTTTAGGCTATATAAGTAAACAAGGACTGACATTTTTAAAATTAGGGTTGGGTTACGTGCGCGCACTGATGTTTTACAGAGTCTCACTCTAGCCAAAGTCCCAAAGTTGGCAACCCTGGAACGATCCCTTTAAGACAATATCAGTGTTCTAATTTTAAAAAGTTACAGAGCACAATCTTAACGTCAGAAAAGTAATAAAAATGTTAGAAGAATGTTGACTGCTGTGTATTTTCACTGAAAAACTACACAAGAAATGCTGCACATTTTTAGAAAAGTCACCACAAAACCAGTCATTTTAGGCCGCAAAAAGCAGAAAAAAATCCTGCGTTATCCTGGAGGGACTGAGTGTCTCAGTTTACATTACATTCACACTGGTGTTTTATGAAGCCACACAATTAGAATATAGGCCTAATAACAATTTTATATTATTATTCCAATGACAGTAAAATACATATTGTAAAACGAATTATTTTCGGATTATTTACTGGGAAAAAAATGAAAATTACCATTTCATAAGCATTTTATTTTACGCTAGAGTAGGGAAATTATAATACTTTTGTCCTTATTTCTACAGTTGCAAGAGATAAACCCTGGAGCTTTTATTTTGACTGGGACAGGGGCTCATGCGCTAACATCAGCTCTAACATCACCTGAATCCGCTGTTAAAAATAAGTCATCCACCCACCCGAACCTATGATTTTCTCTGATTTAGATATCCGCAAATTCTCAGTGTTAAGCATGATGATATGGAAACATATCACATTGAAGTAGGCTGCTTTCAAATGAACATTTATTTAAAGTCCCCTGAAGTCAATAATTGTATCCCTTAAAACTCATCTTTGATCACCAAAATGACAATTTATTTTTCCTGTGAAAAGAAAATGTATTAATGCCTTAAAATAGCTTAAATGTAACCACTCCCTTGCTTCATTTAAGTATGTGTGTACCATGAATATGCAAATTAGCCCCACCTCAACTGACACCAGCTCAGAGATTCCACTCGGTCAAATGTACTGTAGTAAACGTTGCACAACGGCAAGTGAAAATACTGGTGATCGGGAAGTTGCAGTGATGGAAACAATGACAACTCCAACATCCAATCCCATTTCTTACATCACATCCCTACCGCTATGTGTCTGACGCTGTAGAGAGCAATGCATAAAATACATTGCCATTCTTGTACACATCGACTTGCATACGAGCTTGAATAATTCACTCTTTACACACACACAAGATTTTAAATACGTAAAGCCTAAGCAAAAGCTGGATATATGCTTTTTTAGTTTATTGCGCATCACGGTCATTACTTATCACATACCCAGCACTTGATTCATCCTAGTTAACTATTTCAGTAAAACGCTCACACATTGTACTTTTCTTTCTTATCTTTTGTTATTAATTCTCCTTTTTTTTTATTTCTCTTGGATCCGCATAGCTTTTAGAGTCGGCAAATTAGTGCCTGATGAAAAATTAAGCTTTAAACAAGTTATTTCCATCATGTTGGAAAACACTCTAATCAGAATAATTTCTGTTAAGCTTGTGTTTTTGTTTTGTTTTTTTGTTAATGCTGTTAAAGGACAAAGCAAGGAAAAGATGCTTTCCAACAGGTTTTATCGTAGTTTTTGTCCAACTCCATTGACTTGAATTGGATGTGCTGTGAGGTACGGTATTACTCCGCCGCCGGAAACGGAAATGGGGTTGTTTGTGGGCTGGAGTGTCTATTATTCAAGCTCTCAACGGAAGAATGTACGGATGTGAGTAGTTTGGAAAAATAGGTCCACAGTTTTACAACAAATGGTAAAACACCTGTTGGAAAGCATCTTCTGCAGCGATTTTTGTGTGAGCATATCAGTGAACACCCCTGACCACTTAGTGAGTTTCACTTCTTTGTAAACGAAAGTTTAATGCGTTTTAGGAAGGATTGTTCCAGTGCACCTATGCAGCCATTGTGGAGGTGGGGGGGGAGGTGCTACCACAGAAACCGAAAATTCTCGGGCCAGCACCATGTGTCCAAATTTCTATCTTAACCCTCTGAGGTCGAGAAACGCGCCGACGCGTTTTGCTGGATTTTTTTCACATAGCAGCAACATAAACTTAAATTACTCCGTCATTTATGGTTATACAGAAAAAAGAAATATAAAAAAATAATCTGTGATATTTCTACTTTTGTATGTGTCCACTTACAATCAAATCAAAACATTGTGCTTTTGTAAAATAAAGAAAATAAACAGGGTGTGCGTTCTGCCTCTCCGTCGCGGTGAACTTTTTTTTCTTGAGCACGTCTATAAACTGAAACATAACTCAGCGAATACTTCTCACACATTTATGAGCCATATACCTTTATACACATTTAAGTGTGTACTTTTAAATGATCGGATTCAAACTGAAAACAAATATTCTCTGTTTAAGTAATTTGTATAAAACCAACAGGATGTCCAGTATCTCAAACGCTTGCTAATTACTTTTTAATTCGACACGCCCACTCGCGCAAAAGAGATTCACATGCAAATCTCCACATGGGACGCGAACGCCCTCGTTACCTCAAACACAAAACACCAAAACACTTCACAAGTCTCTGCTTTTCGTCGAGTTTGGAAGACACGTCTGAGCTTACATTGGATTTACTCCCAGAAGAAGAACGCGATTTGAAGACAAGAAAGATGTAAGGTAAGAAATTCTTACTTATTAGTTTATGGTATTGTTGCATAAACTTCACATTGCAGTTGAACTGTTGCTAGATATATGGTGAATATTATACTATTTAGACCCGTGTTTCCTGTTAAATACTGTTTGTGGATATCTGCTCAAACATAGATATGTATAACCATAATGTTTAATATTTTGGAGCGCGATGGCGTTTGAATGTATCATATTTTGGAGCGCGCTGTGGGTTTTAATGTATCATATTTTGGAGCACGATTGCGTTTGAAAGGAAAAATGCACCAAACATTAGGCTTTATGTTTTTACTATTATCTCATTTCATATCATCATAACGAATGGAAACATTTGAAGTAACATATGATAATCAATATTATTTTTCTCTAGCGTAGTTGTTCTTGAAATCTTTTGGAAGATTTAATTTATTGTTATTATTATTTTATGCAGCACTGCGTAGCCTATGCCTACAAGGCACAACAAACCTGGTGTTCATTATATATTGTTGGAAACGTGTGTGTGTGTGTGTGTATTCTGTGAATTTAAAAAAGAAATTTTAACCAGAAAAATCTAAAATCTATTCCCAAAATCGTGCAGCCCTATAGTTTCTCTTGATATCATTATGTTCACAGTTTTTTCTTTTTTTTCTTCTTTCAGGGACCAGATGCAACTGAGTCCTGCTGACTTCAACATTCACATGAGTCTCTGTACATGAACATGGTAAAGTGAAAATCAAACACCTTGGAAATGAAAGGTATGTACAATGTTTTTAGGAATGGCACAAAGGTCTCTGTCTTTGGATCATTGTTTTCAATGTGCTCTTTTGTCATTTGTATTTTTGGATTGTGTTGTGTTGTAAATAAATCCAAACAATCTAAAAGCCATTCTTTTTTAAATCTCCTCATTCTTTGTGCAAGGTTGCTCTGAATGACAGGGCCTGATCGCTCCTAATAGGGCAGTTAGGGGAGTGTCTTTGTCTTTCTCAGGTGTGAAAAGCTTACATATTCATGAGATGATCACGCCTCTTCGCATATGGCTTTGTCACACAAAACACGTCTTAGAAATTTTAAATCAATATATTGTCTTATCTGAATGAGCAGTCAGGGTGATTTTCACATAGTTTTGGAGCAAATATTCTAGGCTATGTCATACAATTTTCAAAAGTCTTGTGAAGAAATAATCAGTATGGGTTTCATGGCCTTATTTCAGTGAGAATTTTTTTTTGTATTTTCACAAACCACGCATAAATGTCATTATCTCAAAACTACAAACTTTTACATACATGCTGCTGATATATTATTGTAGCAGAGTTTGTGCTGAATACAGTGTAATTAGATTTTAGCCATGAAAATGTCACTAGTAACAGAAAAAAACACAAATGTCAGAGCATGTCAGACCACCTCCAGGGCCCAGAAAACAGCTCAGACCTCAGAGGGTTAACCGTTCTATTTCATCAGAAACGATCTGAAAACAGGGCTTTAAGTGTAAAATACCGAACTTGTCCTTTAAGTTAAGCAATATCTCATGTGGGGGTTCTCTTACGAGAGGTCTCTCTTTTCCTCGAGATATTGAAGCCAAAAATTATCCTTAATTTTGCAATAATGTAAAACGCATTGCAGCAGCATGCAGACATGGGCGAGACAGCTCGCGCGCCCATTGGCTGCTCTGCGGCAACTGCACCAGCCTATCGATAGAGGCTCCTCATGACGTCAGAACCAATGAGGGCGCTTCGCGCCCATTACGTCATGTCCCGCCGAAATCGGGTGGGGCCAGGGCTATAAATACGGCCCAGAGAGGCTGGTTTGGTCAGTTTTTCATCTCTTCAGCGGGCCTTCGCGTCGCTGGATCCTGAGAGGAAGCCGCGCCGTCTGAGTCAAGCACCCAGCGGGATTAGTGCATCTGAAGCTGCTGGTCGACATCTCGCCGCCTTCAGTCGCCATTTCTGCTGACGCTTTCCGGCGTACATATCCTTTTCTCTTCTACTGTGTTTTGTGTATGTGTGTGTGTTCGCCGCCGCGACACACACTCTCATTGCACTAAAAGAGCCGGGCGTCTTTTTCAAGACGCCCCTTTCCCCCCCAACCCGCAAAGCTCGCCGGTGCGCCCGCTTGCCTTGCCTGCTTGGAGGATGATACCTGCTCTCCCTCTGTTCGAGCCGCTCAAACCGCGCCGTTCACAGGGGATGTCAGGAGCGGACAGTCACGGGGCTAGCTTTCTCTCTCCCTCTGTTCGAGCCGCGCAAAATGCGCCGTTCACAGGGGAGGCTGGAAGCGGACGGTCGGGGTTAGTTTTTCTTTACGTACAAGAAAGCTACCCTGCCTCTGCGCCCCATTCACGCGTCAATCACCAGCGAAAGGAGAAAATAGCGTTTTAGTCCCGCCGAGGCTGGACTGACCTGAAACTTCTCACACATTTCTCAGTTCCCTGATCAGGCGACTGGAAATATAAATATTGCAGCGCCGGCAAGCAAACGCCGAAGAAAACATGTTGACGCTCTTATATGCTCGTGCATCTGAAAGCCTTTGTGTTCCCCCCTGTGGCTCAGTGGCGGAATCTTTGGTTTTTCACACGAGAGACCGGAGTTCGAATCTCGGTCTAACGGCAGATTAATTATGCCTCCAATGCTTCGCTCTGTCAGTTCCCTGAAAGGCGACTGCAGATGTGCATTTTGCAGCCAACGAGCGCGTTGTACAACCCACTCGCCTGCACCCAAACACCGTTTCTATGGTTCCCGTGCGTCACTGGCGAAAGGAGAAAAGAGTGTTAATGTCCCGCTGCGGCCGGGCCGAATTCTATTTCTCATTCCCCTCTGAAGTTCGGGCGACTGGAAATGTCATACTGCAGTGAGCGAGCCTGTTGTAATGCACGCACGCCTGCAAACAAACGCCAGCATGTTGACGCTCTCTGTTTCTATGGCAACTTCTCGCTCGTTCAGTTCCAGTAAATGCGACTGTTCCAGTGTATTCTGCAGTAAACAAGTCGGCGACACAGCCCGCTTGCCTGCACACAAACGCCGCTTTACGGCTACCCAGATAAATCCCATAGAGTGTATTTTCTGGTGTTCCGGCCACGGCCGATGGTGTTATGAGTGTAGACAAAATGCCCAGTGCTCATTCCTACACAGAAACACAGCCCGTCACACAGGGCTCGCGCACATGAAATCGACCCAGATCGATTGCGCATTAAATGTGGTAAATGTGCCCACTGCCCAGTGCCCACAAACACTACGTTCTGCATGTCTCAAGGTTTCTGTAAAACGAAACCAACATGCATTCGCTCTGCTCAGGCAGACAATGCTCTCAGTGTTGTAAATGTGCCCGCTATCCCACGCCCACATTCACACATAGACATGACAGGTCTTACGGGACTCGCCCAGCCCTCCCCCTCTCGATTGACCACCGAAGAGGAGTCGAGCGCGGGCAATCTGCCCGCTGTTATCAGCGCGCGCCCTGCCTCAAATGTCATAAGCGCGACGCTTATGTTGCAGCACACTGAAGCCCCTCTGTCGCTGAGCGACCAGAGCGCGCTTCGCATTCAACCCCTAGCCATTCGTGCAAACGCATGGGCAAGGCTACCCGGGGTTTCAAAGTGGGTGCTAGACATTATAGAAAGAGGCTATTTGCTACAGTTCGGTCGACGCCCGCAACGCAAAGCGGCGCGAATCGATACTACGGTGAAAAAGGAAGTAGCACACCTACTTCGGGCCGAAATAGCGAAGTTACTGAGCAAAGGGGCTATAGAACCCCTATCACAAGCTCAGAGCGAAGGGGGCATGTACAGCAGATATTTTCTGGTACCAAAAAAAAAAAAAAAAAAAAGACGGGGGTCTCAGACCCATTTTAGATCTAAGACGACTAAACAAAGCACTTCTGAAACGACGGTTCAGAATGCTCACGACCAAGAAAATCCTCTCGCAAATTTGCCAAGGGGACTGGTTCATGTCGATAGATCTGAAAGACGCTTATTTTCAAATACAAATAGCGTCACGTCACAGGCGATTTTTGAGATTCGCCTTCGAGGGCCAGGCATATCAGTTCACAGTCCTGCCATTCGGCCTATCCCTGGCACCTCGCGTATTCACGATGTGCATGGATGCAGCGCTCGCACCCCTCAGGCGCCGAGGCATACGAGTGCTGAATTATTTGGACGATTGGCTGGTTCTAGCTCGATCACAGTCGGAGCTCATAGAACACAGGACCATATTACTCGATCACCTCGAGAATTTAGGTCTCACAGTCAATTGGGCAAAGAGTTCACTGTCTCCCAGTCAGAAAATATCTTTTCTGGGCACAGATCTGGACTCGCTGTCTATGACAGCACAGCTGTCGCCGCAGCGCAGACTAAGTATTCAGCGCATGAAAGAGATTTTTCGCCACGGCACTTTAGTCCTGCTCAAAAAGTTTCAAAGGATGCTGGGTCTCATGGCTTCAGCATCCTCAGTGCTTCAGCTGGGTCTGCTTCGCATGCGCCCGCTGCAGTATTGGTTGAAAGCGTGCGCCGCGCAGAGCTTGGACCTCCGGTCTCGCGCGCCTCAAGGTCGATCAGAAATGCGTCGCAGCTCTGAAACCTTGGACAGTGACCGACTGGTACCGGTCAGGTGTAAGCTTGGGGACTTCCTCGAGTGTGAAGGTGGTGTCTACGGACGCCTCAACCTCGGGATGGGGAGCGCTGCTCGAGGGCAGACCGTTATTCGGCCAGTGGTCGGAACGGGAAAAGCTTCTGCATATAAACTGCCTGGAAATGATGGCAGTCGACAATGCGCTGAGGCGCTTTTGCCCCAAGATAAAAAGACACCACGTCTTGGTCCGTTCGGACAACATGTCAGTGGTGGCTTATATAAATCACCAAGGAGGTATCAGATCCAGAATCCTTCACAGGCTGACGGAACGCCTCCTGGTCTGGGCTCAGCACAACCTGCGCTCGCTCAGGGCAGCGCATGTGCCCGGCCATCTGAATGTGGGACCAGACAGACTGTCCAGAAACAATCTGCCGACAGGAGAATGGTCTTTACATCCACAGACAGTCAAAATGCTATGGAGGACATTTGGCAGAGCGGAAATAGACCTATTTGCGTCTCAAGAGAACGCTCATTGTCAGGAATTCTTCTCCAAGAGCAGGGATGCGCTGGCTCACGCTGGCCCCGCTGCCCGCTCTATGCGTTTCCCCCTGTCACGCTCCTACCCCAGGTGTTAGAGCGAATCAGGGAGAGCGGATGCCCAGTGCTACTCGTCGCCCCATTTTGGACAAACCAAGTCTGGTTCCCAGTCCTGATGCAGCTGACGAGTACCGCCCCGTGGCCGATACCGGTGAGGAGGGATCTCCTCTCGCAGGCGAACGGCTCGATCTGGCATCCTCGCCCGGAGCTTTGGTCCCTACATGTGTGGGCCATCAACGGGTACCCGTTAACCTCCCAGCGGGAGTGTTAAACACGATCACGCAGGCTAGAGCTCCATCTACGAGGCGGCTCTATTCCTCAAAATGGTCTGTGTTCACTAGCTGATGTACAGCGAGTGGCACTTCACCCTCACGCTGTGGGGTGCCGGAGGTTCTCTCCTTTTTACAAGAGCTTCTGGATAAGGGCAGAACCCCATCCACGCTCAAAGTTTATGTGGCGGCCATAGCAGCGTTCGCTGAACCACCGCTTGGCCAGTCATTAGGAAGGAACGATCTGGTCATTAGCTTCCTTAGAGGAGCTAAGAGGCTGAACCCTCCCAGACCACCCTCAGTTCCCGTTTGGGACCTTTCCACGGTTCTGGAAGCCATGAAAGGTGCCCCATTCGAGCCAATACAGTCAATAGACCTGAAACCCTTGTCTTTCAAAACAGTGTTTCTTCTGGCTCTCGCTTCAGTGAAGCGCATAGGGGATTTGCAAACGCTCTCAGTGAGCACGACGTGTATGGAGTTTGGGCCGAATGACTCGAGAGTCATACTCAAACCAAAGCACGGATATGTTCCTAAATCCCTCAACACACCGTTTAGGGCACAGGTTATCTCCCTGTCGGCCCTGCCGGTATCTGAGGAGGAAGGGGACGCAGGCTTCCTTTGCCCGGTCACGGCGTTAAGAGCCTATGTGTCTCGCTCATCTGTTTTCAGACAGACGGAGCAGCTCTCTGTTTTGTTCAGCTGACGTTCTAAGGGACTAGCTGCGTCAAAACAGAGTCTATCCAGATGGATAGTTGATGCTATAGCGCTAGCTTACACATCCAAGGGCCTGCAATGCCCGATAGGTGTCAAAGCGCACTCCACAAGAGGCATGGCCTCGTCGTGGGCTTGGTCCAGTGGGATTGCCTTGCAAGATATCTGTATGGCGGCAGGCTGGGCCTCCCCGTCTACATTTATAAGGTTTTATAACCTCGAGGTTCCCGCTTTGCAAGCTAGGTTGCTCTCGGTTTAATTTTTCAGTATTGCCCGCCCGATGCTATCGGCTCGGGATGCTGAAACTGCTAGAGCGTCGATCACTGATCGCCTATATACTTCTGTGGGCAGTACGTAAGTCCCCCATATTTACCAGTCCAGGCTGAGTTCGCCCTGGCTGTGTGGAACACTTGATATAACATGCTCTTATCAGAGCTCAATATTACAGGAATGATGCTATTCTAGCCCCTCTTCCCGGATTCTCTGTGAGTCCCTTGTGATTAGGCACTGTATGAGCCCCGGGCACCTGCCCTTGGGACTTTAGTGTTATGTCTCAAGCACGCACGGCGTTTTACATTGTGTTCCCCTAGCGTAAGATATCTTACGCAAGTACGAGAGACCTCTCGTAAGAGAACGTACTCGGTTACTAACGTAACCTCGGTTCTCTCTAGAAGAGGGAACGAGTACTTGCGTATCTTGCCGTGCATGCGTCATGTTCTGATTCGCTTCAGCGATGAAAAACTGACCAAACCAGCCTCTCTGGGCCGTATTTATAGCCCTGGCCCCACCCGATTTCGGAGCCTCTATCGATAGGCTGGTGCAGTTGCCGCAGAGCAGCCAATGGGCGCGCGAGCTGTCTCGCCCATGTCTGCATGCTGCTGCAATGCGTTTTACATTATTGCAAAATTAAGGATAATTTTTGGCTTCAATATCTCGAGGAAAAGAGGTTTTCCCCTAGCGTAAGATATCTTACGCAAGTACTCGTTCCCTCTTCTAGAGAGAACCGAGTTTACGTTAGTAACCGAGTACGTTTTCCTTTATGTTTTATATAATGGCCACTACGAGGTGATCTGGGCATATTTTTTCCTTGATTGGTTTTCCCTAAAGAGATAACTTAAACGTTGTTGTTGAAAACGAAAGTAAAAGAGTGAAGCACATTCGTTGCTTTTTACCGCGAAATGAGAGTTCTGTCTTTATTATAATCAACACAATGACTTATCTCATCCACCCGCGACACACCCACAATTAATTGGAATGTTGTTGTTTTATATTATTTGGCCTGCCCGACCCGCGGATTACCAATATGAATAGAGCGGTTTAGAACAGATTTTCTGAAGAGATACGAGTGCTACAATGAACAGAATGAATTTAGGCTTTTATTCACATTATAGATATCAGCGAACATAAACAGAAGCTCAACCGAAACCAGCTTGACGTGCGAGAACAAACCTCATTGGCTCTTGCGGAAGCTCAAAGTTTTGACCAGTCTGACAATTTGTGCTACCCTCAGATTTTGTTACCTCCCACTGTAGGTAGCACAATTCGACAGCGAAAAAGATTCTCCCTAACAAATTATGCAACCAGCATCATATTCATGTGGTTTGAGTCTTTATTAACGTCCATACCAACCCCTACCGTAAAACAATCCGTTTAACCGCCAAGCTGCCCATCACGAGAGAGATGTTTGAATTCTAAGTCAGATAAACACGTCTGAAGTAGTAACTTTATGTTTAAACTGCAAAAACAGGTGATAGTGAACAAGCGCCTACCTCAAGGGCTCTCTCTGGATCCTCGTCTATGAAACTGTCAGAGAAACGCCTGCAATGTAATTTCACACTATATTGGTAACGTTATACATGTATGTGTGTAGGTATTAAATGCATTTGTTAAAAAAGGCCTTATAACTCACCCGCTGGTTGCCATGGGTCCGCTCTCAGTACTTTCCTTCAGAAGCCGTAGAAAGTTCTGGAGGAAACGGAGACGCTAAAGGAAGTAAACATGTGGGCCTGTCAGTCATAGATATGTATATGTAGAAACCACACTCGACCACTCCAGACGTGTTAACGCGTCCGCCATCTTGGAACGGTCAAAACACTTCAGATGCTGTCGTCCCTCGCTGTAAATTAACGAGTTTTTAGATGGCACAACAGTGTGCTGCCTCTGGTTGTAAAAACTGCCGGGATTTAAATTCCCCCCCAAAAAGGGATAACATTTCACAGGTGTGAATGTGTTAGTTTATGTGGTTTTTTTATATTTGTTTTATATGTATATCAACTCAATATTACAAGTTTATAAACTATGCTAACTTTTTAATGTCGTGTTAGCTAATGCTTTCGTCTTGTTGTATTAAATCCTATGAAAATCATCTGCTGCGGTTATAGATATTCATACTTGCATATAACTATGGTTGCAAACACAGAGTCAATTTATTCTCGTTTGTTCATGGACTGACTTTGACCGTTCCAACATGGACGGTTTATGTGGAATCGCTAATGAGTATTCTATGTATTAATATTTCTATGCTGTCAATCCTGTACTACTTCCGGAATTAAGAACTGTGTGAAAAGACCAAGACCCGACAAAATACATTGCGCACAAAGATTCGTGACAAAAACAATATACGTACGTATTTAATGCATTTATTTATTTGACCCTGCTGGGAAAAAAGCTATAGAAACCATCACAGAAATTCGAATGGCTTGCACAACAAAAAACATTACAAACCATCATCCGTGTCGTGTGTTTTTAGCCATATTAGTGATGGGAGAAACGAAACCGGGGATCGTGTTGACTTGGGACATGCGCGTGCACGCAAATTCAATGCAATTCAATTCAAATTTATTTGTATAGCGCTTTTCACAATACATATTGTTTCAAAGCAGCTTTACAGAAAGTGCATTTCAGAAATGTACATAGAAAATTATGGATTATGGATGTGTGTTTATGGCTGCAATCTGCTTGGTGTGACAAGGAAGTGAATGTTTTTCAGGGGGTGTTTTTATTATAGCAGGATAATGTCCACAGAACGATGAAATTATGAACATGAAGAGATCTGTCATGGATTTGATTTTCAGATTTCACTGCAGCGTCCATAATGTCTGTGGGAGAGAATAAAAACGGGCGAATGAGTTTAAGAAATAGCATTGACAAATAAAACATAAAATAACAGAAATAAATGTAATCTTATTTCATATATAAGTATAACTATTTCTAAAGTTAGTTTTAATCTTTTAAACACCACATTATATGAGTTAAAAATGCAATTATTAATTATTTAAAGTTATAAAGTTAGGTTTAAGCTTTTTAGAAGACTCGAAGTGTAGCCTACTCCACAGCTCAAACTGACAAGCGAGCGCACTGCGCAGTGCGCACTGCCGATCGTAGAATTTTTCTGATCGTGGTGTTTTCTTCTGAGCAGAAGAAATATGTCAGAGTGAATTGTTTTCAGATCACACAGTCACGTCCATAAATTAAACAATAGAGATTATATGAAACAAAATGTTAAATTATCAAATATAAGTATTTCAATCTAATACACAACGAAATACTGACTTACATAGATAAATAAAACATAAAATAGTGAATAATAGTTCATATTATTTGAAATGTTAAATTATCAAGTATAAGTATTTTAGTCTAATACACAACGAAACACTGCCTTACATAGATAAATAAAACATAAAATAGTGAATAATAGTTCATATTAATTGAAATGTTAAATTATCAAGTATAAGCATTTTAATCTAATATATCAGTGATATAGGATCATCATGTGGACGCCACAATATCCTGTCTTACGCAGATACATAAAACATAAAAATAAACGAAATAAGATGTTAAATTATCAAGTATAAGTATTTTAATCCAATACATCAGTGATATAGAGTCATCATGCGGACATCACAATATACTGACTTGCATAGATAAATAAAACATAAAATAGTGAATAATACTTCATATCGTTTGAAATAAGACGTTAAATTATCAAGTATTTTAAAGTTAGTTTTAAATGTGTTGAAATGAACTTACCATCGGGGAAATTAGGAGGTCTTTTTGTCTATGGTTAAAATCATAGATCCTTGAATTTCTGAGCAGAGGAGATGTTTGCTCTCCATTTGCTAAATTGAGAATGAAGATTGTTTCCATCATGGCAGGGGCACAGGCCCTCCCCTTCCTCTCTGTGCAGTTGCTATGTTTTAGCATTTGCAGTTTGTTTCAGGAAACATCAAGCAATTAAAAGATAGGCCGGTCACCTGGTGTTTTACAATCAAAGACCACAACTGTCTCCTATCATAAAATCTCCTGATCTGAAGCATTCCTGTCTGGCAGGGAGACTCCAAAATGTGACCATTTTGACACCTCTACACTGACCAGGACTGTAAGATCAGTATAATTAGATGTTTATACCTGTGTCTTCAGGAAAAAAGTCAGGAGTCAAAACAAAAGAGACAAGAAGTTACATTTTATATAGCCTACTCTTATCCATTGATTGTTATGATAAGTTAAAAATCATCTTTCCTTCCTGGGGGAGCTGTCCCCCATCCTGTTGTTCTTGGAGAAAGCGTGAAAGAAAGATGCACCCCAAAAATGACACCTCAATTCAGACGCCTTTTGAAGATCAGATTTCTTTTTCTAACATTTAAACTTAGAACACATATTAGAACACCCTTTGAATTTATGAATACACAAAAATGACAGCTTAATGATTTTTTATATTTTGTGCATTTATTTAAAGACTGCATGTAGGCCTACCATTTTTTGACACTTGTGTTAACTTACTTCTTTGGCAATATTAAAGGTTTTTATGAAATATTATTTCAAATTTTTTTTTCAGCACATGTAGTCAGAGTTACAGAAAATAATAATAGTGCAACAAATAAGGAGATTATGTTTTATTTATTGTAATCAGGTTTGTTAAAAGTATGCTTGAATGATGTTAGTTCATCTGCACTACCATATGTTTGCTATAACAATGAAAATATTTGAAAAACCTATTAAAATCAGATGCAGTCCTTTAAATCTTAACTTTGAGTGCATCAGAATTGAATGGATGTAAAATTATTATCATATGTGACATTTTATTTAACGTGACAGAAAAAGACAGTGACACCAATGACACAATCAATCCCCAATGACACACATAAGACCAAAGATCATTATTCTTCAACCATAATTAAGTAGATGAGACTAAATTGTTACAATTGGCATACAATCTAAATGAATAGCTTCGAATAAAGTTTATCTATAAATGGGAGTCACCGGTGTCACTGGGGTTCTCCCATAAGAAAAGTGACACCAGTGACAATTTTCATGTAAAATTAATTTTACAAAATGGATGCTACAAGGTCAAACCACATCTTGTCAATCATGGTATACTAACTAAATTAAGTAGTTTAATCCATAAGTATTTTAGTTCATTTTTTTTAAAATCATTTACATAATATATTTGATTGTTATGTATACATTATTGTATTTTAAATGGGGGATAAACTTGTCATTGACATCAAAATAAAGCATTTTCCCTCTGTACATGACGGTGGGGACGAGCACTTCTGTGGTGCTTGGAATTCTATATAATTAATTAAAAATCAAATATCGTCACATAGATGGCTCAAGAGTTGTAATTGTTCAAATAACATATTGCTTTATTTTAAAATGTAAAGAAATTGTAACCCTAAAGTGTTTTTCAAGTGTGATATTTCTGTAAAGGCTAGGGACAGAAAATGGACATTTCCATAGAATGACCCAGAAATGAATTTGCATAAATTTAACCCGAGGTATTATTTTACATAACAGCATCTGTTCAAAACTTTGCAATTTTAAAGCAAAAACTGTGCTTAGTCGTCTTAGATCTTATTCATTCAAAGATATTCAAACAGTATTTTGTCCACCGACACACACCAGCATGATGTATTCATGTGGGATGATTTTTGATGGCCGAATACTCTTTCATGTAGGCTATCTTAGCATGTGGGGAAGTGCGTATGTAACGTTATGTATGTATTTGTATATGCGTGCGTGTATGAAAAACTATCCTAAATGAAAACCGTGCAACCCAGTGTCACAAAAAAAAATACTTGTATATATGCATTATAATTACATTTTCCACTTTAAAATGTTAGTTTCTTTTGTTCGTGATTAAAAAAAAAAGATTTTTTCTAAATAAAAAAAGTACATTTATTCACATTTCTTTTATTTTGGTCTATTTAAATTCTATTTACAAACTCACCACACACACACTAATGGCCAATAACTGTAATTTATTGAAAGCCATCTTTTTCTGAAAAAGATGACACCTTACATTTGAAGATAGCACATTGTTTTAGAGACGAGATGTGCCTCTGTAGTCCATGACGCAGGATAAGTAAAGTTTGTCTTGAGTGAATATTTAATTGTACTCGTCTTAAGGTCTTCAGAAGTCATAACTTCAGGGGTCAATGGGGCTCCTGAGAATATTTAATTTCTTTTAAAACCAAAGATTAAAGAGGCTACATGCAACTTTTTCCCCAAAATAAACGTAACAGTAGCCTTTTTATTTGACCATTTATGACTCAAACATCTCCTGATGAGCATACTGACACCTTGTCAGCTCACAGTGGGTGCACCTATAAGCCTGTATCCTATTTTTCCTATTTTCTGTCGGGTCGGATTTTTCGCGTGCTGTCTGCGGATGTGACGTCAAGCGCGTTCATGTTAAACGTTTCAGATCACTCTGCCACCACCGCTAGTCAGCAAACAAACTTAGTTTCTCAAACAATATATTTGACTGTTCTTACCTCTGTAAACATAATGTTGACTTCTTTGCAGCGGATGACTTGTGAAGTGTGCACGTACGAGAGCGAGCAGAAAGGAAGAGCAGTTCCATTTTTTTGGCCACAGGTGTCAGTCACGAGTTTAAATTTCAGAAAATCGCATGTAGCCTCTTTCATAGACATGTATTCGGTTGTTAAGTCGTGACGTAACCACTCTCCGATAATACTCTTTCCGGGTCCAAAGTCCAGGTCCTCTCTACCTACCTACCGCTTTCGCTAGTGTTTTGGTTATTATTGAGTGTTTTTACAATGCCGCAGTGCTGTGTCCCGTGTCCCGAGCTAACTCGTAAATCTTCTTTTTCATTGATGTCTGGACTCTACCAGAGCCCGTCTACGGAGAGCCTTGGCACTCCCTATTTAGCCCCATTGTATTGATTTTGGTTGCAGTACCATTAGAATTCCACTGGGGGTGATCGCGGGCGAGTGCAGATTGAATGGGAGTCAATGGGGCTAGATGGCTAAATGTGTCTCTTTCACCCGATTGCCGTTGAGAAATCTCAGATTTTATTGTAGGTTTTGCAAGTTCAACATAGGTTATAGGTCGAAAGTTGAATGAACCAGTACTTATGTCCTTTCGATTTCTTACAGGTTGGGCCGTTGTTGGCCGGAACAAGCTAGCATTCTGCTAATGAATGACGTCATCACATTTTTGAACGCTTTTTTAGAGCAGATAAGTGAACTTAAAAATGCAATTTTCAGCTGAGTGTATTATCTTAGCCCCCCCCTTTCGAATACAACATTTAAATTACTAGAAAAAAAATGATATACTGAGAAAAGTGGGTTTTGAGGGGTATTTCGCCATAGACCTCCATTCATTCTGCACTCGCCCGCGAGCGCCCTCGCATGGATAGAGACGTGTTACTGCAACCAGTCCAGAACCCGGAAGTAAGCAGAGAGTGCCAATTCTCTTTATATTAGACATTCTCTGACTCTACCCTTAATTATACCACCTGAGTGATGAGCTACACTAACCACTCTGTTGGTGTTAAAGGAATTTAAACCCTTTTTGACCGCCAAGGGTGCCTCACTAAGAAGGACGTGATCGTAAATAAATGTACAGGTTCCACCATTGTTATTTCTGGACGAGAGGAGCGCTTGGACCCGGAAAAGGCTAAACGTCACGCGTGACGTCAGACTTAACAATCGGATAGAAAGGCTAGATTATGGAAGGCCAAAAGGGCCAAAACGTGTGAAACTGTCGTGTAAACACGTAATTACGCGTTAACGCGCAATTTACGCGTTAACACGCAATTACGTGTTAACGCGTAAATGACGTGTTAACACGTAAATTGCGTGTTAACGCGTAAATTGCGCGTTAACGCGTAAATTGCATGCTGGCACATTGGAAACCATGGAACTTTACTGGCTGGTATGGCTATCTAAGCACAAATAACAAACAAATCCTGTAAACTGCAGGATTAAATCTAAAATAAAATTTGAACAATGTCTTTAATGAACAACACACAACATTTAAAACAATACATATCCTAACACAATAAAAAGCATGCAACTGTGTGAATCAGAAAGTTGGAGGGGGGTTAATAGACCACTTAATGATATTTAGTTTTTCCTCAATCAAACTTCTTTAAATGAATAGTTGCTTTAAAATCAATTAACACAACATACAAAAAACACCCTTCTGTTGATGAAACAGTTTAGTATTCACTGCACAATGAAGCACTGCAGTCTATTAATGCACTTATTAAAAGTAGCCTAAATGTATATCATCAGAGCTATTCTCTTTGATTTTATAACATATTCAGCTATAGACACACAAATACACTAATGAAATACATGTTTTTATATTTTTAATAATTAATAGTGCATATTGTTTTTCTAAATGGAACCATCCCTACACCCAAAGACCACAAAGAGGTAACACCCCGTGCAGCACTTTTTGCATTCCTTGTATTAATGAAAATGCATGTTGTGAGAAAGCCCTACGCCCCCTGGGTGTTTGGTATTATACAGCGATCAGCCAGGTGTGGACATGCAAAATCGGCAGCTAAGTTACAAATCAGACCGACTGGTCTGTTATCCAACCACGTATATGTTTTTTCTCAGTGCGTAATGAATAGGAGTTTTCGTATATATTTCGCCTTTGTTATTGATATTGTTCTGAATGTAGAGATTTGCTCGTAAAATGAACGCATTTTAAACTGCGTCACAAAGTGAAACCAAACCGTTTTCATATCAGACTTTGAGCTCGAAAATGATTGTAATTAGATTAGATTAAGATATTCTCTACCTAGTTTCAGATCAACCGGTGTGTTCAATATTGTTTGAAAATGTTGAATTTAATGACATTTTATGTTTGCTACTGTAATATTGAGCATATACAACGTTGCGATCGTGCAATCTGCATGTCATTGTTTACTTTATTATGTTAATAATATAATCACGCCGCACGCGGTTTACCCAAGTATGTTAATTTATATAGGCCTATTACTTAATAACTGAATGTTTGTATCATTTACTGATATGCTGAACTGCATGTTTGTATAATTTACTGATATATTTATACAACTGTTTTCTTTGTTTATATTCTGTTTATTGCAGACCACACATTAAGTGAATTAACATATACAAACTCCTTTGAATAAATAAGTTCAACTGGGATTCCCTCTCGTGTTTCTCTTACCGGTGTTGTGCCGAATTTCGACCCCCTGCCAAATTATTACCCCCCTCGTTGAAGTCAGTACCTGATTGCCTAATCCTAACCCAACCCCTAATCCTAACCCCTCCCCCACAGCTAATCCTAAACCTACCAATACTAGGGGGGTAATAATTTGGCGGGGGTCGAAATTCGGCACAACACCGGAAACACACACCACCATCTCAACTGCATTAATCCTGAACCCTTGAGCGTCCCATATGCTCGAATACATGTTAGTAGTATATATGCTACACCATGTGTCAAAATGATTGATGGCTTCCGGTTGTCATTGACCTTCCGGTTGACCTTTCCGGTTGCCCTTCCGGTCCCTATTGTTATGGATTGACCTATTGACCCTTCCTATCCGTCGATCATGTGGTTTTGACAGTTAGTTTTGACCTATTGCCCCTTCCTATCCCTTCGATCATATGTTTTGACAGGTTGACCTTCCGGTGTCTTTCCGGCATATGTTGTTATGGTTTGCCCTATTGACCTTGCTTTGATCATGTGGGTTTGACAGGAGCTTTTGCCCTATTTGAACCTTTTTAGCCCTAGATCATGTGATTTTGACAGAAGCTTATGCCATTTAACCTTTTTAGCCCTAGATCATGTGTATGACAGAAAGTTTGAAGGCGCTGTTAGGATATGTGTCAGCATCTCCTCCGCATTCCAGAGCTCATTGTGTGCCCCTTTGGAATGAGAGAAGAAAAAGACTGTGTAAGTGTGTCATACTACATTGAAAAAACAATTATACAAGCAGTTAAATGTTTATAGAGCGCTGAAGAAAAAACAGGTTATGAAAATCAGTGTGGTGTCTATCACACAAAAGAATAAATGAATAAGGATAAAAGAATACATCATACAATATATAATATCTTACTAAAACCTACCACAAAAAAGTTGAAAACATACTGTTCTTTAAAAGTATATAAATGAAATGGTTATAAAAAAAATTTAGCTATGGTTGAAAAACATTCTGTTCTTTTAAAAGTATATAAAATAAAAAACTACTGAAACCAATTGTTTTAGTTTTAGATAAACAAAATAATAAAATCACAGAGTGGTTCTCTCTTACAGCACCACCTGACGGTCTCTGACTCCTAGGGTTTATTCAGCGATCAGAATGAGACATTATGTTAGGGCTAAAATTATTTCAAAGTTTAAATGATATCTTTATACATTTTTTTATTTTTTTTATTAAATTTAATACATTATTAAAAGTCGTAATAATGTTTTAATAAACAATTTTATTAAAGTCTTAATAAAAAAGTCTCTCAAACAGGGGCCCCCGCTCGTGTCTGTCAGCAGGCGCCAGTAAAGTCTATCTATCTCACCAGTAAAGGAGCCACGCGCGTGTCTGCGTGTCTATGCGCGCGTCCTCTACATCCTGACACCCCCCTCCTGCTCCTCCGCATTCCATAGGTAACAGTGAATTTATAAAAGTATATAAATTAAATGGTTATAAAAAATATCTACTGAAACCATTTGTTTTAGATAAACAAAAACAATAAAATCCATCTTACATGTTTAGAGAGTTACAATGAAAATGACTACATAGGACTATCTTCAGAGAGAGCAACCATGAAAACATTTAGAGACTGTCCCACTGATAGGATACTTATAAGGTCCTTCCGATCAGCGCTGCGTCTTCTGAGAAAGAAGTTACTTGACAATAATGATAGCTTCAGGATATCGGGTGACAGGTCAGAGGAGCCTCATGTCACAGTAAATCTAGTCTGCGTTCCAGAGTACATCCAGAGTTTTATACTAAATTCATTTCAAAATATAATCGTAAAAGTTTAAATATGATCTTTTAAAATGAAAGACTGTTTAAATGAAATCTTTAAAGTTTGAATACATACGTATCTTCTATTTATCTTTTAGAAGATTACTGTAATGATTTTGTTTAACGGTGACCTAAAGTATAATTGTTATTAAACAATGTCTGTTCAAAAACTTTAGATTGGTGAAAAACTGTACTTAGTCGTCTTAAATCTCACTTATATGAAGAGATTCAATCAGCATTTTTTGTCCATGCGGGGTTTCAATTTTTATGGCTTTCCATAGCCATAATGATTTTTGTACCGTAACTGCATATTCAATCATGTACACCTAAACACGACCATCACAGAAAACTATAAAATAAATAAATAATTTAATATAATTTCACGCACACACACGGTTCTAAAAAAAAAATCAACTAATCTCTATTTTAAATTAAATTATTATTAATAAAATATATAACCAATGAATAATAACATATGTTACTAAAATGTTTTTAAAAAATGTAAACAAAGTTTTAGCTAAATAAATATATAAATAAAAACACCTTACATTTCCAGAGAGGTGAAGTAGTTCTTTATGCAACGATAAAAAACAATCCAAAAAGCAAATAGTTGACCAGATGAGCCTCGGGGGGACAATGTCACAGTAAATCTAGTCTGCGTTCCAGAGTACATCCAGAGTTCTATACTAAATTCATTTAAAAGCATAACCTTATAAATTAGATATTTTAAAATTAAAGACTGTTTAAATCAAATCTTTAAAGTTTTATTAAAATCATATCTTCTATTTATCTTCTTAGAAGACTTATGTATTATTTTTACTAAACAGCGTCTGTTCAAAAACTTTAGATTTAAATAAAAGCAAAAAGTATGCTTAGCCATCTTAGATCTTATTTATACAAAAATATTTCAAACAGTAGTTTTGTCCATACAACATGAAACATGTTGTCAAAGTTTGTCACAATGTTTTTGTTGTTGTTATGTTGTTTTAAGAAATCCGAGGACTCCACGTTGCTCTTATTTAGACTAAGTAGGTATCATTTGGAAAATCACCACACAATTTCAGAGACGCGATGTGTGATAAGTAAAGTTGGTCTTGAGCGAATATTTAATTTTACTCGTCTTAATTCAAAGTATAAGTATAAGATCGTATAAGATCATTTTTACTTGTATCTCCCGAACTATCCTTAATCAGTGTGGAAACACACAAGGTGAAACCCTTTACTGAGAATATACTATCGGTTATCTACTCAAAATATATGTAGAAGTTTAAATCCGGTGTTTAAAATCTGTCTGGTGGTCGCATGAACAGACTTTGGGTAGAGCTGATGATACTATAGCAGGAAGCATGCCCTTTGACCTCCTCAATTGTGGAGGCTTTTTTTTTTTTTTAGACCCTACTACAAGTTAGTCCTCCCAAAAGAATTTCTCCCATCTAGTGGTTCTCCCATCTACTCGCTTTTTCAAATGCGTGTTGCAACTGCGGTAGCCGTAATGTGTCAAGAAGCTATGACAACATGGCTTCCAATAGCACATCATTGAGTTTAACGATACATGTTCTACTGTTATGGCAGCTATATAATGATTTACACAACCAAGCAATGAAAAAGCTTGTAATTTAGACCATACCTTTGACTTACCTGTCGAGAAGAAAGCAGGCACCTACAGCGTTCCTCTTTCTCCTTCATTAGCTCTTTCCACCTGGGAAAAGCTATCCCGATATTTATTTACATACCGATAAATTAAATTTTTGCTTTTTGGCCAAGAGGATTTCTTTTCCTGTGGCTCGGCATAAGTATGATCCTGCATTATATTGTCCCACACAGTGCCCCCCATATGGTCTAGCGGTTAGGATTCCTGGTTTTCATCCAGGCTGCCCGGGTTCAACTCCCGGTATGGAAAGTCAATTTTTTTTACATTGTCAACAAAATTCAAGTTATTCAATAATCATTTTTAGTAATTTATAGGCTTAGAGGCCTACACGAACTGCAGAAACAAGCAGAAGATATGTAAAAACTCATAAATGCTGTTTCAGTACTGAAACATTTTCACAAATACAATTATATAAAATTCAGAAAATGTCACTATGGAATATTTACTTTATCATAATTTCAATTTTAGTACATCATCATTTAAACTTTTCATCTCATAATTATGACGCATAGTCAATTTTAATTTCAACTTTTTGTTATAATTATGACTAAATTCAGAATTACAATTTTTGTCAAATTTAATGTAACACTATTTTGATGGTTCTTTTGAATGTGCTGATGACTAGTGTTGATGATGAAACGTGTTGAGTTAGGCTAGCGCTTTTTGTCCCTCTCTGGTATTATAGTGTTTCAAGATGGCGGAACGACACGGAAGCCTCCTTGGACTTACCCGCCCCATGTAAATAAAGATAAGAAATGTTTCGCTTACGAGGATAAGTCAGATCATTGGCAGAGGTCATTTTACACCCATGAGGACATATTTTATGAATACAGACAATGATTTTAGCTAATAAAATACCATTTTTTCAACGAGCGAATCTACACATGAGAGGCCTTCAGAAGTCATAACTTCAGGGGTCAACGGCTTAGGCCCATTGGTTTAGGTATTTGTAAAAATCAAATACTGTATTACACTTTTCAAAGTTACAATAAAAAGACCTGTTGTGTTCTGACACAAGGCCATTAACTTGTTTTTATAAATGTATTTTGCTTATTTCTACAAATATCAACCTGAAAAATGAAAATAAAAAAATAAAAAAGTGTTTTAAAATACAACTAAACCATGATAATGTTTAGTTTAGATGTTGATGACTAAGCTTCTGGCATATAGTGCGACCACGCAACAAGAAATCTAATATTGGTGTAATCTTTGCGAGGTCTCACTCACGACGCACAACTTTGTAAATAAAATAAAATAAAATATTATGTTAGTCATTGTACTGTAACTTAACCATATTTTATTGATTAATATTATGGCTTCATGTTGATTTAAAGTTTTTAATTGTTATTAACTGATACCTTTATCTTTTAACATCCGGCACAAAATGAAAGAGATGTATTATAAAAATAAAAAAAATAAATAAAAAAAAGGAATGTTCACAATCACTATGTGTCAAAAACAGTATGTGTGTAAATAGTTGTGCAAAGTTCCACACCCTATGGACTAACTTTAAAAAACAAAAAATACACATAAATAAATATATATATAACATACACAAATAATTTCTTAACTACGCAACTGTTTCTTAAATTATCAGACACTCACCGCACCGATGTTAACATCACCATATATTGTTTTTTTCTACCATGATTGTAGCAACTATTGTCCCACCATTCATCTGGTCAATTGTTAAGTTAAGCCGATTAGGGTTCTGAATTAATGGCCGTCCGAATGATGTAGAATTATTATTATTAGTATTATTATGCTGTCGTTGTGGAAGGTTGTTAGGCTGTTGATTTGTCATGTTTCCAGAATGTGTTTGAACGCTCAGCGTTTGAACGTCACCATCTGTTAAAAAAATTTACAATTAATTACACAACCAAAACCATGGAAACATTATAGTAAAGCTTATTGAAGATTGAGAAACATACTGACTACTAACAAAGTAAATTATAAATCTTTTCCTACGTTTGATATTCTTTTTTCTGATTTTTTTCACTATGGACTTGATCCTTTTTAATGCTGTTTTCTCTCCATATTTATTCTGTAGTTCCTCTACTGTGTCTTCCAACCTCCCTGTTGTTCTTCTCCAGCTGTGTTAACCAAAGACAAACAGTTAGAAGAATAAAATGTATGTACAATAGCAAAAATAATTTTGGTCATTAGTTGTTAGGGTTAGATACACCTGCAGACACATTCATACACCAGTTCAAAGTCAATGAACCGGCTGATGCTGCAGGTGTTAGAGCACATGATGGACAGTGAACAGACGCACAGCAGGTTAAACCAGAGTTAAAACAATAGTCTATGTTAGGACAATAACAATAATAGTCTATGTTAGGACAATAGTATGTTCACAGGAGCCGCTGAGAGCGAGTTCCAGCTGATAATGGTCATAAAGTGCGAAATAATGTGCAAGTAGCTAAACTAAACATTTCATATTTGACAGCTGTTTTGAGAAATGTTAAACAACGACAAAAATAATCAGGCAAACTAATCAACTTTTTTCCTAATTTCACCATTTTGAACTTAAAATAGGCCTAGATAATACATGTGATTTAATGTGATAGGAGAAGAAACAAATAACAGCCATTTTCATCATATTAGGCATAAGATTAATAATGAATCTGTACATATTGTGAATTAATTTAATAAACATTTACCTAACATCCATAGCCTTCAGTAAATTAAGGCTAGACAAAGTTCCTTTTTTAACTCTGCCCCCTGCTCTAGTTAGAACTTTGGAGCGCTTAAAAGTGTCGGGCTCAAAAATAACTGTCATTTGGAACTCTATATAGTTATTTTTATCAAAAATATGTTGATAATGATTAAAAACTTCAGTGCCCTTCGAAGGCACCATTTTAGATAGTTTGGCATGTATGAGATCTTTACACTTTCCCCCGGATATCTGTTTCCTACTGTTAGCTGTAATGTTAGTGAACTCTAGGTCTTCTCTTTGTTCATATACGACAGTATTCGCATGAATTGGCTTGATTTGATAAAATGATGGTTTAAACCATCATCTTCATGGGAGACATTTACATTATATTATTATACCGTCCTAGTTTTAAATAGCGCTAAAATGTATATTTTATATTTCAACCCTTTATGCGGATATAGAATGCCGCACAAGGTTCTCTGTTCTCTGGTTCTATGTTTTAAAAATACCGCGAAACAAAGACAAGGACACCTCTTTCTATAAGCGACCCTCAAAATCTGTGCATACAACAAAACACATGTATGTGTACGATGATTTATCCGAAAATTACTTTTGTTTGAAGAAAAACTTAAATCAGCTGGTGCTTGATAACTATTGAAGTTATTAAACTCCCCTGAATTCGGTAATGATGCGTTTAATGCGATATGGATTTTAATTTTAACTCAATGCGCTTAAGGTCTATGAACTTTAACATCTTCATAGTCAAATTAACTTAAAGCATGCGCAAAATGAAATAATTTCTAAATGTTTGTTACAGAACTTATGGTGAACAATTCAACCATGTTTAATCAGATTTTGTCACTGGATTGAGTGAAAATAATAAACTTCTCTCTGGCGGCATATGCATAACTTTTCCATGACGCTACTTCTGATGCAATGTGGCTTTAATTTACATAGTTATTTACGGCTTTCCTGATGACAGCCCCCGTGCATCCTACACAACAGGGTGGGCTGAGCTGTTGTCCTGATAAATATTTCAGGACATCGCACGCTCTAGCTCTACTCTAGCTCTACTAGCCGAGGACTGCTGTGCTACTGCAACAAAAGTTGAAAGTCCTGTTTGCCTGAACCTGACGCAAACTACGCTTCTACAAGTCACGCTTCTGACCCAAAAACTTCCGAGCATTAACGCACAAACCCTGGACGACTGTGCCGCAAGGACTCAGGAGATTCCAGGAACATTCCAGGAACGAAAAGCTGAAAAGTTGAAAAAATGGCGACGCAAAACCTGATGGAGAGCGGTGCCCCGTTGAGTTCTGACGATGCTGGGCACAGGTATCATCCGGCTTGTGAGTTCGCCACGGGCAAAGAGTGTCCTTTAAGAGCTACGCTAGACAGTATGTTTAAAGATCATTTTAGAGGCCAGATGGTTGGCTTGATGCACAGGATCATCGATGCTGCGTGTGATATGAAAAACGATTGTGCACAGGATACCAAACGTGGGACAAATCTCAAAAATGAAATAGATTTCGTAAGAGGCCTGACAAAGTCATGGCCTGATGTAACGCCCATGTTTTTTAACGGCAAAGAGCCGAACGGCGTAATCCTCAGAAAAATTCTGGACGTGTTGCGCTCATGTTGCGACGAATTCGAAATTGACGAAATTCTCTGTATATGTACTTTTGTAACAGATCTCTGTGTGTCACTGGTGTCAAAAAATGCAAAAACTGACGTTGGTGAAATAGTTGAAAGTCTGGTCAACTACATCCTAGAGCAAGACATGATAGCCTGCAGAGATTTTCTATTCTGGTTAGATCATCTGTAAATGTCATTATTGTTTTACTTTATGTACGTAATGCCGGTCTATCATGTCTAAAGTATAATGTTGAAATAAAATAAAAAAATACAAAAATGACTATTGTGGTATTGTCTGAGTTTATAAAAATAGTATACATAATAATAATATTTAGAATAATAAAAAATTCTACATGATTTAAAAGATTAAATATTTAAATATTTGTTTTCTGCATTTTAATTACTGTATTCCCGAGGTATCAACCATTTCCAAGATGTGAATACCTGAAATTGTGTGGTGATTTTTCAAATGATACAACTAATTTGCCCGCTGTGTACAGAACAGAGGAAAGGACATTTTGTGGTGTTGAACACAATTCGATTTTGTTCTTAGCATCGGTTCCTGCTTCATAGAAGCACATACCCCCTACGTCGACCTTCTACATTTACATTTACATTTACATTTATTCATTTAGCTGACGCTTTTATCCAGAGCGACTTACAATTGCTATATATGTCAGAGGTCGCACGCCTCAGGAGCAACTAGGGGTTAAGTGTCTTGCTCAGGGACACATTGGTGTCTCACAGTGGATTCGAACCCGGGTCTCTCACACCAAAGGCATGTGTCTTATCCACTGCGCCACCACCACCCCCCTTCTATCTGTTCAAGAGGTTCATTTCATTTTTTTATAAGATTATGTGTTCTGTCATGGACGACTAGACACTAGTCATGGGATGTCCAGCAGAGAGAAGGGCTTGAGTGGTCACATTTTTATGTCTTCATCCAGAGCTTACCCGCCACCGCAAACCTCCTGTCGTCCTCTCACTCTGCCTTTTCCCCGCATCGCAACGTAGCCATCCTACAGCTTTCCGCCCCTGCGACAGCCGTAACATCGACCACCACGGCATTCGTTTCAGGCCAAACGGAGGAGTTTACTTAAACATGGCATTCAGCAACCTGGCCCCCTCCAGCCCCATTTCCTACCGTGGAGTTGAGGATATGTCTCACCAGCGCCCTCCGGCTTGTCACAATATTGGCATGCGTCGGGAACAGGAACGCCTTGACACCTTTCAGAATTGGACTCTTGCACCAGTAGCTCCGGCCGAGCTTGCCAAAGCTGGTTTCTACTACCTTGGCCAGGGCGACAGAGTGGCTTGCTTCAGTTGTGGAGGCCAGCTTAGCAACTGGGAACCGGGAGATCGTGCAGTATCAGAACACCAGAGGCATTACCCCAACTCCCGCTTCGTTTGAGGTGACCGTGCAGATAATGTACCTTTATCTAGCCTTTTCAATGTATCGGCAATGCAACAGTGTGAAGACCGGTTGCTCACATTTGTCTACTGGCCCTCAAGAATAACTGTTCGACCAGACCAATTGGCTATGGCTGGTTTTTACTATGTTGGTCGTAATGATGACGTGAAGTGCTTTTGTTGCGATGGTGGACTCGGATGTTGGGAGTCTGGTGATGATCCATGGGTAGAACATGCCAAGTGGTTTCCAAGATGTGAATACCTCTTGCAAGAAAAGGACCAAGAGTTTGTTCATCAGATTCAAGCAAGATTTCCAAGACTATTTGAACAGCTATTGACTAATGGAGACAGCGACTCAAGAGAATTTGTGAGAGAACAAGAGAACAATCCTGTGGTGAAGTCTGCTTTAGAGATGGAATTTGAGTGTGGCCTGACGGCCCAGACAAATGAAGCAGCATCCCCGAGTCAAGATCTTTCAGACTTATCTATGGAGGAACAGTTAAGAAGACTTCAAGAGGAGCGCACATGCAAAGTTTGCATGGATAAGGAAGTGAACATTGTCTTCATCCCCTGTGGTCACCTTGTTGTGTGCAAAGAATGTGCGCCTTCTCTGAGCAAGTGCCCCATATGTAGAGGCTTGGTCAAAGGCGCTGTCCGTACTTTCCTATCATAAAACGAAGATATTTATCATCCAAGTAACAACAGGTTTTACATTTAACTTGATGAATAAAAACAAAGGAGAAGTTTATTATTTTCACTCAATCCAGTGACAAAATCTGATTAAACATGGTTGAATTGTTCACCATAAGTTCTGTAACAAACATTTAGAAATTATTTCATTTTGCGCATGCTTTAAGTTAATTTGACTATGAAGATGTTAAAGTTCATAGACCTTAAGCGCATTGAGTTAAAATTAAAATCCATATCGCATTAAACGCATCATTACCGAATTCAGGGGAGTTTAATAACTTCAATAGTTATCAAGCACCAGCTGATTTAAGTTTTTCTTCAAACAAAAGTAATTTTCGGATAAATCATCGTACACATACATGTGTTTTGTTGTATGCACAGATTTTGAGGGTCGCTTATAGAAAGAGGTGTCCTTGTCTTTGTTTCGCGGTATTTTTAAAACATAGAACCAGAGAACAGAGAACCTTGTGCGGCATTCTATATCCGCATAAAGGGTTGAAATATAAAATATACATTTTAGCGCTATTTAAAACTAGGACGGTATAATAATATAATGTAAATGTCTCCCATGAAGATGATGGTTTAAACCATCATTTTATCAAATCAAGCCAATTCATGCGAATACTGTCGTATATGAACAAAGAGAAGACCTAGAGTTCACTAACATTACAGCTAACAGTAGGAAACAGATATCCGGGGGAAAGTGTAAAGATCTCATACATGCCAAACTATCTAAAATGGTGCCTTCGAAGGGCACTGAAGTTTTTAATCATTATCAACATATTTTTGATAAAAATAACTATATAGAGTTCCAAATGACAGTTATTTTTGAGCCCGACACTTTTAAGCGCTCCAAAGTTCTAACTAGAGCAGGGGGCAGAGTTAAAAAAGGAACTTTGTCTAGCCTTAATTTACTGAAGGCTATGGATGTTAGGTAAATGTTTATTAAATTAATTCACAATATGTACAGATTCATTATTAATCTTATGCCTAATATGATGAAAATGGCTGTTATTTGTTTCTTCTCCTATCACATTAAATCACATGTATTATCTAGGCCTATTTTAAGTTCAAAATGGTGAAATTAGGAAAAAAGTTGATTAGTTTGCCTGATTATTTTTGTCGTTGTTTAACATTTCTCAAAACAGCTGTCAAATATGAAATGTTTAGTTTAGCTACTTGCACATTATTTCGCACTTTATGACCATTATCAGCTGGAACTCGCTCTCAGCGGCTCCTGTGAACATACTATTGTCCTAACATAGACTATTATTGTTATTGTCCTAACATAGACTATTGTTTTAACTCTGGTTTAACCTGCTGTGCGTCTGTTCACTGTCCATCATGTGCTCTAACACCTGCAGCATCAGCCGGTTCATTGACTTTGAACTGGTGTATGAATGTGTCTGCAGGTGTATCTAACCCTAACAACTAATGACCAAAATTATTTTTGCTATTGTACATACATTTTATTCTTCTAACTGTTTGTCTTTGGTTAACACAGCTGGAGAAGAACAACAGGGAGGTTGGAAGACACAGTAGAGGAACTACAGAATAAATATGGAGAGAAAACAGCATTAAAAAGGATCAAGTCCATAGTGAAAAAAATCAGAAAAAAGAATATCAAACGTAGGAAAAGATTTATAATTTACTTTGTTAGTAGTCAGTATGTTTCTCAATCTTCAATAAGCTTTACTATAATGTTTCCATGGTTTTGGTTGTGTAATTAATTGTAAATTTTTTTAACAGATGGTGACGTTCAAACGCTGAGCGTTCAAACACATTCTGGAAACATGACAAATCAACAGCCTAACAACCTTCCACAACGACAGCATAATAATACTAATAATAATAATTCTACATCATTCGGACGGCCATTAATTCAGAACCCTAATCGGCTTAACTTAACAATTGACCAGATGAATGGTGGGACAATAGTTGCTACAATCATGGTAGAAAAAAACAATATATGGTGATGTTAACATCGGTGCGGTGAGTGTCTGATAATTTAAGAAACAGTTGCGTAGTTAAGAAATTATTTGTGTATGTTATATATATATTTATTTATGTGTATTTTTTGTTTTTTAAAGTTAGTCCATAGGGTGTGGAACTTTGCACAACTATTTACACACATACTGTTTTTGACACATAGTGATTGTGAACATTCCTTTTTTTTATTTATTTTTTTTATTTTTATAATACATCTCTTTCATTTTGTGCCGGATGTTAAAAGATAAAGGTATCAGTTAATAACAATTAAAAACTTTAAATCAACATGAAGCCATAATATTAATCAATAAAATATGGTTAAGTTACAGTACAATGACTAACATAATATTTTATTTTATTTTATTTACAAAGTTGTGCGTCGTGAGTGAGACCTCGCAAAGATTACACCAATATTAGATTTCTTGTTGCGTGGTCGCACTATATGCCAGAAGCTTAGTCATCAACATCTAAACTAAACATTATCATGGTTTAGTTGTATTTTAAAACACTTTTTTATTTTTTTATTTTCATTTTTCAGGTTGATATTTGTAGAAATAAGCAAAATACATTTATAAAAACAAGTTAATGGCCTTGTGTCAGAACACAACAGGTCTTTTTATTGTAACTTTGAAAAGTGTAATACAGTATTTGATTTTTACAAATACCTAAACCAATGGGCCTAAGCCGTTGACCCCTGAAGTTATGACTTCTGAAGGCCTCTCATGTGTAGATTCGCTCGTTGAAAAAATGGTATTTTATTAGCTAAAATCATTGTCTGTATTCATAAAATATGTCCTCATGGGTGTAAAATGACCTCTGCCAATGATCTGACTTATCCTCGTAAGCGAAACATTTCTTATCTTTATTTACATGGGGCGGGTAAGTCCAAGGAGGCTTCCGTGTCGTTCCGCCATCTTGAAACACTATAATACCAGAGAGGGACAAAAAGCGCTAGCCTAACTCAACACGTTTCATCATCAACACTAGTCATCAGCACATTCAAAAGAACCATCAAAATAGTGTTACATTAAATTTGACAAAAATTGTAATTCTGAATTTAGTCATAATTATAACAAAAAGTTGAAATTAAAATTGACTATGCGTCATAATTATGAGATGAAAAGTTTAAATGATGATGTACTAAAATTGAAATTATGATAAAGTAAATATTCCATAGTGACATTTTCTGAATTTTATATAATTGTATTTGTGAAAATGTTTCAGTACTGAAACAGCATTTATGAGTTTTTACATATCTTCTGCTTGTTTCTGCAGTTCGTGTAGGCCTCTAAGCCTATAAATTACTAAAAATGATTATTGAATAACTTGAATTTTGTTGACAATGTAAAAAAAATTGACTTTCCATACCGGGAGTTGAACCCGGGCAGCCTGGATGAAAACCAGGAATCCTAACCGCTAGACCATATGGGGGGCACTGTGTGGGACAATATAATGCAGGATCATACTTATGCCGAGCCACAGGAAAAGAAATCCTCTTGGCCAAAAAGCAAAAATTTAATTTATCGGTATGTAAATAAATATCGGGATAGCTTTTCCCAGGTGGAAAGAGCTAATGAAGGAGAAAGAGGAACGCTGTAGGTGCCTGCTTTCTTCTCGACAGGTAAGTCAAAGGTATGGTCTAAATTACAAGCTTTTTCATTGCTTGGTTGTGTAAATCATTATATAGCTGCCATAACAGTAGAACATGTATCGTTAAACTCAATGATGTGCTATTGGAAGCCATGTTGTCATAGCTTCTTGACACATTACGGCTACCGCAGTTGCAACACGCATTTGAAAAAGCGAGTAGATGGGAGAACCACTAGATGGGAGAAATTCTTTTGGGAGGACTAACTTGTAGTAGGGTCTAAAAAAAAAAAAAAGCCTCCACAATTGAGGAGGTCAAAGGGCATGCTTCCTGCTATAGTATCATCAGCTCTACCCAAAGTCTGTTCATGCGACCACCAGACAGATTTTAAACACCGGATTTAAACTTCTACATATATTTTGAGTAGATAACCGATAGTATATTCTCAGTAAAGGGTTTCACCTTGTGTGTTTCCACACTGATTAAGGATAGTTCGGGAGATACAAGTAAAAATGATCTTATACGATCTTATACTTATACTTTGAATTAAGACGAGTAAAATTAAATATTCGCTCAAGACCAACTTTACTTATCACACATCGCGTCTCTGAAATTGTGTGGTGATTTTCCAAATGATACAAACTTAGTCTAAATAAGAGCAACGTGGAGTCCTCGGATTTCTTAAAACAACATAACAACAACAAAAACATTGTGACAAACTTTGACAACATGTTTCATGTTGTATGGACAAAACTACTGTTTGAAATATTTTTGTATAAATAAGATCTAAGATGGCTAAGCATACTTTTTGCTTTTATTTAAATCTAAAGTTTTTGAACAGACGCTGTTTAGTAAAAATAATACATAAGTCTTCTAAGAAGATAAATAGAAGATATGATTTTAATAAAACTTTAAAGATTTGATTTAAACAGTCTTTAATTTTAAAATATCTAATTTATAAGGTTATGCTTTTAAATGAATTTAGTATAGAACTCTGGATGTACTCTGGAACGCAGACTAGATTTACTGTGACATTGTCCCCCCGAGGCTCATCTGGTCAACTATTTGCTTTTTGGATTGTTTTTTATCGTTGCATAAAGAACTACTTCACCTCTCTGGAAATGTAAGGTGTTTTTATTTATATATTTATTTAGCTAAAACTTTGTTTACATTTTTTAAAAACATTTTAGTAACATATGTTATTATTCATTGGTTATATATTTTATTAATAATAATTTAATTTAAAATAGAGATTAGTTGATTTTTTTTTTAGAACCGTGTGTGTGCGTGAAATTATATTAAATTATTTATTTATTTTATAGTTTTCTGTGATGGTCGTGTTTAGGTGTACATGATTGAATATGCAGTTACGGTACAAAAATCATTATGGCTATGGAAAGCCATAAAAATTGAAACCCCGCATGGACAAAAAATGCTGATTGAATCTCTTCATATAAGTGAGATTTAAGACGACTAAGTACAGTTTTTCACCAATCTAAAGTTTTTGAACAGACATTGTTTAATAACAATTATACTTTAGGTCACCGTTAAACAAAATCATTACAGTAATCTTCTAAAAGATAAATAGAAGATACGTATGTATTCAAACTTTAAAGATTTCATTTAAACAGTCTTTCATTTTAAAAGATCATATTTAAACTTTTACGATTATATTTTGAAATGAATTTAGTATAAAACTCTGGATGTACTCTGGAACGCAGACTAGATTTACTGTGACATGAGGCTCCTCTGACCTGTCACCCGATATCCTGAAGCTATCATTATTGTCAAGTAACTTCTTTCTCAGAAGACGCAGCGCTGATCGGAAGGACCTTATAAGTATCCTATCAGTGGGACAGTCTCTAAATGTTTTCATGGTTGCTCTCTCTGAAGATAGTCCTATGTAGTCATTTTCATTGTAACTCTCTAAACATGTAAGATGGATTTTATTGTTTTTGTTTATCTAAAACAAATGGTTTCAGTAGATATTTTTTATAACCATTTAATTTATATACTTTTATAAATTCACTGTTACCTATGGAATGCGGAGGAGCAGGAGGGGGGTGTCAGGATGTAGAGGACGCGCGCATAGACACGCAGACACGCGCGTGGCTCCTTTACTGGTGAGATAGATAGACTTTACTGGCGCCTGCTGACAGACACGAGCGGGGGCCCCTGTTTGAGAGACTTTTTTATTAAGACTTTAATAAAATTGTTTATTAAAACATTATTACGACTTTTAATAATGTATTAAATTTAATAAAAAAAATAAAAAAATGTATAAAGATATCATTTAAACTTTGAAATAATTTTAGCCCTAACATAATGTCTCATTCTGATCGCTGAATAAACCCTAGGAGTCAGAGACCGTCAGGTGGTGCTGTAAGAGAGAACCACTCTGTGATTTTATTATTTTGTTTATCTAAAACTAAAACAATTGGTTTCAGTAGTTTTTTATTTTATATACTTTTAAAAGAACAGAATGTTTTTCAACCATAGCTAAATTTTTTTTATAACCATTTCATTTATATACTTTTAAAGAACAGTATGTTTTCAACTTTTTTGTGGTAGGTTTTAGTAAGATATTATATATTGTATGATGTATTCTTTTATCCTTATTCATTTATTCTTTTGTGTGATAGACACCACACTGATTTTCATAACCTGTTTTTTCTTCAGCGCTCTATAAACATTTAACTGCTTGTATAATTGTTTTTTCAATGTAGTATGACACACTTACACAGTCTTTTTCTTCTCTCATTCCAAAGGGGCACACAATGAGCTCTGGAATGCGGAGGAGATGCTGACACATATCCTAACAGCGCCTTCAAACTTTCTGTCATACACATGATCTAGGGCTAAAAAGGTTAAATGGCATAAGCTTCTGTCAAAATCACATGATCTAGGGCTAAAAAGGTTCAAATAGGGCAAAAGCTCCTGTCAAACCCACATGATCAAAGCAAGGTCAATAGGGCAAACCATAACAACATATGCCGGAAAGACACCGGAAGGTCAACCTGTCAAAACATATGATCGAAGGGATAGGAAGGGGCAATAGGTCAAAACTAACTGTCAAAACCACATGATCGACGGATAGGAAGGGTCAATAGGTCAATCCATAACAATAGGGACCGGAAGGGCAACCGGAAAGGTCAACCGGAAGGTCAATGACAACCGGAAGCCATCAATCATTTTGACACATGGTGTAGCATATATACTACTCATGTTTTTCATAAAGTTTTTCAATTAAGGGTTTTTGTTATAAGTTTAACCCCTCTACCCCAAAGAATAACATAGCCAACACAAACATGCAGCAAAAATTTACTTTTGTATACTGCAATTTCTGAACTTAACTGATCACACCACTAATTGACATCTGGAATTTTGTCTACATCACAAAATATACCTGTATTTTCCGGACTATATGTCGCTTCGGAGTATAAGTCGCATCAGTCAAAAAAATATGTCATGATTCATGAAGAGGAAAAAAAAAATATATATATAGGCCTATATATAAGTCGCACTGGACTATGAGTCGCATTTATTTAGAAATTTATTTCACACACAAAAAAAATCAATGTTATGGATGGGACAGTTCTCCATCATGGACGTGACCGCTCTGAAAGCGGCACTAAAAGACTGCTTTAAAACTTTCACAGAGACCTCAAGCAGAAAGCCTGTCTTTAAATTTAATTTCGTTTTGTATTAATTGTATCTTAATTTTAATCAATGTTTCATCAACCAATTATCTGGATGTAATAAATTATATTATATATATTATATGTATAAAAACAAATATGGATTGAAGCAGAATATGTCGGTAGATAAAAACATGTTGTGAATTTTGTAAAATATTACATTTATATTTTTTCAATACAGTTTGACTTTTGGACTTAATAACGCTAGAGTTATTGGAACTGTTTGAATCACACAAATCGGAAACAATGCAGCCACCACCGGAATCAAAGTCCATTCATAAATGGATCTGTTATGTTAGGATATGTACGAAATTGAATTTCTAATAAATGTGAAAATTTAACTAATTGATGATTCAGGGTTTTGCACTGTCGCCCAAAGATTATAGCCTAATTAGTTTGTTTTATTTCGTGAAATATCAATCTTATCAAAATAAATTAGCCTATGTGTATTAGCTAGCATTATACCAGCATAATAATAATATTGATGATAATAATAATAATAAAATAAGGATATTTCGTCGTAACATTTAAGTAGGCTACTGCAGCCAGGCTAGATCATCAGCCACCTAATACCCTGAACAGATGCTACACGATTTCCTGCACGGCGGATCGGCACATGTTCGAATGCTAACACAAATATAAAATATAAAATAGTAGCAGAAAATTTACAATGAATTTAAATAATAACTATATCATTAATAATTATTCCAAACACAACTAATTGCAATATCAGCTGAAAGTCATTTTTATAAAAAATAAAAAAAATGTTAAAAAAAATTGTAAATCAGTTGTTTTCATTAATCAGTTGTTTTCATTAAATTGGCTGCAGAATGATTTTGTTTCGTTATTTGGACATATAGCCTACAGTAAAAAAGAACAATTGAAATTGTTTTTGTTCAGTATGTTACAGTCACTCAGAAGAGTTGCGCAACTGCAGAATCAAGGTCAGTGAGAGAGAGATTGTTTCTGCTTCAGTATCAAGTCTTCATGTCAGGTCCAGCCGGATGACTTTGTCCACATCACAGACAATATAGGCCTAATCTCTGCAGGCAAAGGGAAAATCCAGATCCAGCCTTGACAACATTATCCACACCTTGAGAGAGAGCCCGCCCCGGTCGCGCGCGCGCACTCTCACCCTCACCGCACTGTCGGCCACCACAGAAGACCAGTTTATTATGACCGCCGCTAGCGTAGCTAGCCGGTCATATAGGGATTGTCAAAGTTTTTTTTTTTTTTTTTTTTTGTCACCTTACTGAATTTTTCGTCAACGATACCAGGGACACCGAAGCACCGGGGAACATGAAATTTGATGGGCATGTAGCCCCACTAGACTTCTAAGGAAAAATTTCGTTTGGTCCCCGGGGGCCACTCCCCCCCCGCGCTGGGCCCCCCCAAACCCCCAAAAATGCAGTTTTTCCTAAATAACTACCTGAACCGTGGCACCGAGGATGAAGAAATTTTTATGGTATGTTGGTCTACTAGACTTTTACGGAAAAATTTCGTTTGGTCCCTGGGGGCCACTTCCCCCCACGCGCTGGGGCCCCCTTAAATTTTTCGTCAACGATTCCAGGGACACCGAAACACCGGGGAACATGAAATTTGGTGGGCATGTAGCCCCACTAGACTTCTAAGGAAAAATTTCGTTTGGTCCCCGGGGGCCACTCCCCCCCCGCGCTGGGCCCCCCCAAACCCAAAAAAATGCAGTTTTTCCTAAATAACTACCTGAACCGTGGCACCGAGGATGAAGAAATTTTTATCGTATGTTGGTCTACTAGACTTTTACGGAAAAATTTCGTTTGGTCCCCGGGGGCCACTTCCCCCCCCGCGCTGGGGCCCCCTTAAATTTTTCGTCAACGATACCAGGGACACCGAAACACCGGGGAACATGAAATTTGGTGGGCATGTAGCCCCACTAGACTTCTAAGGAAAAATTTCGTTTGGTCCCCGGGGGCCACTCCCCCCCCGCGCTGGGCCCCCCCAAACCCCCAAAAATTCAGTTTTTCCTAAATAACTACCTGAACCGTGGCACCGAGGATGAAGAAATTTTTATGGTATGTTGGTCTACTAGACTTTTACGGAAAAATTTCATTTGGTCCGCGGGGGCCACTTCCCCCCCCCCCCGTGCTGGGGCCCCCGTAAATTTTTCGTCAACGATACCAGGGACACCGAAACACCGGGGAACATGAAATTTGGTGGGCATGTAGCCCCACTAGACTTCTAAGGAAAAATTTCGTTTGGTCCCCGGGGGCCACTCCACCCCCGCGCTGGGCCCCCCCAAACCCAAAAAAATGCAGTTTTTCCTAAATAACTACCTGAACCGTGGCACCGAGGATGAAGAAATTTTTGTGGTATGTTGGTCTACTAGACTTTTACGGAAAAATTTCATTTGGTCCCCGGGGGCCACTTCCCCCCCCCCGCGCTGGGGCCCCCGTAAATTTTTCGTCAACCATACCAGGGACACCGAAACACCGGGGAACATGAAATTTGGTGGGCATGTAGCCCCACTAGACTTCTAAGGAAAAATCTTTAATCGCCCCTATCTTCAGTGGAGATGTTCAGAACTGCACCATATTTCATGTGTATGATTAACTTGACAACCTCTGGGGGTATCCTCTGCTAAGTTTTGTAGAATTTCATCCATGGGGGGGTATAAAATAAATTCATTTATGTGCACATTTAGTGACTGTACACTCATCGGCCTGTAGATGGTGCTGTTGAGCGAAGGGTTGCTGGTTTAGGATGATACTGTCACACACACACACACATGCAGGAATACAAACAAACGCAAGCATGCACACACACTGACATCCACACGCACAGACACACACCCATACACACACATACAAATCCACATGCACAGACACACACACACACAAACACACACGCGCACACATGTACGCACACATACATACACGCACAGACACACACACACAGACACACAGACACACAGACACACACATACACAAATACACAAATACACACACATACACACACACACACACACACACACACACACACAGACAGACATGCACATACTATTACTTTTTTTAGGTATATACATAAACATGCAATACAGCCAAATTACTCCACGTCATTTATTTTTGTGGAAAGCCAGTGCAGGCCTGAGCGGCGGTCATATTTTGTACCGCGATGCGGTACATCTAGTTTTGTGAACATTTTATCACAAACACTTGTTTGCAGCAAACAGAAATAAAGAGTTAAATTCAGTAAACCAGAATACACTGTGGCGGAGGAGTTGGCTCTGAGTAGGTAATAAGCGACGGCCGATTATGGATGAGATTACAGGTGCTGTACAATCTGACCCTGGTGCTGGCTCCTCTAAGCAAGTAAGTATGTGCAATACATTACTACTTTTTTAAAGTTTTAAATATGGCTGACTGTATGTTCTGCATTAGAGGGAAATACAGTGTCGCTGTTGAAGCCAGCACACATACACAGTCTTTTATTTATTAGGGTGGAGGAAATGAAGACATTCTGTCTGTGTGTTCTCAGACAGTTGCTGATGTGAATGCACTGGGCTTTTTATTATGGCAAACATTTGAATGCGTGGCATAAAAAAGGGACTGGCCCTTACACATCTCTTTTATTGTAGGATTTTTCACAACCTGCCCCAGAAACTGAGGCCTCTACCCCAATGGGCTTCAGAAGAAATGTGAACAAGGTAAGGATTTAAAACCCTTGACATAAATTACAGTCAGTCCTGTGTTTGTAGGAAGTCAAGGAACTTTTTGTGATTTGATGAGCCTCCAGAAAACTTGTAATGATCATGTTTGTGGTGGAATTATGTTTCAGGTGGAAACACTCAGTCAGGGCCCTGTACAAAAGGAGTCTTGAACTAGACTGCACACTAAAGGAGATGGACTGTGAGCTGAGGAGGCTAAAAAAAATAAAATAATAATAAATAATTGGAGATCAAACAGCTGGATAAAACTGATCTCATATGTGAACCTATTTAACCAAGTAACACTTTAGTATGAATATTTATTAATGCAACTTTCTCTTTCTCTCTTTCTCCCTCCCATCCCACAAAACCAATAAAACAGTTTGAGACCTATCTGCAGTTTCAATGTGCTTTTATTAAGTGTAATATTGTATGGTGATTGCATCTACATCTGCACCAGCTGGGTGGTCAAGTGTGATCGGGTCAGTTTCATCGGGGATAAGCTGGTTTTGTGGTGTTTCTCGCTCCTTTCTACTGGTGGCTATATTGTGCAGAATGGCACATGCAGCCACTATCTGTGATGCCCGCTCTGGTGACTCAAAGCGCCGAACACAGTTGAAACGTGCCTTTAGGAGGCCAAAGGTCATCTCTATCTTCACTCTGGTTTTACTGAGGGCCACATTGAAGCGGTGCTGTGGCCCTGTCTGAGGGTCATGATAGGGGGTTATTGTGTAGGTTTTTCTATCTCAGTTCAAATTAACAGTGTTTTGTACTGTACAAAATTTAACTTGCTTTCCTCAAAGCGCTGACACAACACGGACTCATGGAAAATTTGTGACGTTCATGACGTTCAATACGTTCATGACCACAAGTCGTCTGCAGATGAAATGTTTAATAGATCATTGTTAAATCTGTTAATGTTATTAATTTAAAGATTAATCTCACAGAAAATAATCATCTCACATATTCACATCATCTCTACCTGAACATTAAGGCTGTGATAGGACTTCCTATTAACATAATCTGCCTCATGTTCCCCTAGAGCAGTGGAGATTGGAGCAATAGACTGCATACATGTTGCAATGACTCTAGGGAATCCTATCATAAGATTAACAGAATAATAATAAAAAAGATTCAAAATAATTCTTAACATGTATTATATTGTATGGTACATTTGTGAAATTTGCTCTTTAAAAAAAAAAAAAAAAAAAAAAAAGTGTTCATGTGATGTCACCCTATCAATATATCTTACCGCCAATTTTATAAAAGCCCTCTTTTATGGACATGGTCGATAACTGTCCGGGGAACACTATTAATGAAACTATTCATGTACTCCTGCAGAGCGAGGACCACCTTGCAAATGGTTCGACAAACATATGTTTTCCCATAGCTTTTGTGCGTCACCCACCGTGCGGTGCAAGTATGTACCACTTGCAAAAAAACGCAATGCAATACCATTTGCGGTACAGTAAGTGCATGAATTCGACGTGTTAAATTCTTTATGTGCGGCTCAAGAAGTTCGCAAAGATAAGACATTCCTTCCGCGGAAAATCTGTATCTTTCATACAAATAACTATCAGGAAAGGCAAGGGGATTTTGTCTGGCTAAAAACTCTTTCTCTACGAAGTGCTCGTCAAACAATTTGCGCTGAGATGTCCACCGGATTTGGAAGAAAAGGTGAAGTCATTGCAACAGACACTGGGAATAAGTTACGTCACCTATATGTTTCTTTGCTCTCAGCTGATTGGTCAAACTTCAGTCTGAGATCTTGAATCCAGAACATAACCTGCCCCAGAGCAGGTTAGCCGTGCAGCGTAAGAGACCATGGCAACGAACACCGATTCAAGCCAAGCTACTTTCATAGTACCTAAAACCCAGGGATGGCGGAAACTAAACTGAAACATAGCTGGCTAGCCACCTAAACCGGCTTCATGGTACAGGCCCCAGAATGAGACAGCGGATCTATCAACCGTGACAATTACATTTACATGCATGCATTTGGAAGACACTTTTATCCAAAGCAACTTACATTGTATTTAAGTTTAATTTAAGTTATCCATTCCCTGGAAATCTAAGCTACAGGAATGTATTGAAAAAGAATGAAGCTTTAATGATTTTAATGAAATGGATTATGAGGTAATGCCATCCCTGTAGGTGGATTCAAAATCAGATGTAGTGCTTTTATTAACGTCAAAGTACATGCAGCATCAAGTTTGAGAGTTAGGGAAAATTCTGCCAACACCGGTATAAGAAATTATGGTCTGTTCCCAACAACTTCCACTCCAATATATATATATATCAAAATGTTCCTTCACTTAAAAGAGCTTAATTATCATATAGAGACAATTACATCCAATCTCAGAAAGATGTAAATAGTATCACAGAGGGCAACCGACAACCATCTTGATTACAGGGACTTCAAATAGTTTGTCACCTTAAACATTTGACCGTTCTGTTTTAACAGAAGATCCACTTCAGATAGATTTTATCACCTAAACCTTTTGCTGTTCTGATTTCATTTACATTAATAGTTGACCATTTGGGTTGATCACATCCTGAACAAATGGTAGTCAATTGTAGAATGGGAATGGGTGTGGGACACAGAGAATCTTCTCAGACAATACTTCATTAACATACAGACCACAGCTGTTACAACAAGAGCAACTTCATTTACATTAAGAGTTGTAAACTGTAACAGGATAAAAGGTTTGAGATTTGGATGTTCTGGGTTCATTCTGACGCCGGTGAACCCAAGGTGCTTCGTGTACCTTGCCACTACTATGCTGTAATAAACTTCATTTTTTGAGATCTTCGACGTCCACTTCATTTTTTCTTACACCGGTCTGAAAAAAATTATATATTTTTCCCTGCTTGTGCTTGTAGGTTCATTCTGAGAATCAACCCTGATGGCACCATTAACCAAAGGCACAGATCAGATGGAAATCTGGAAAGGTCCAAAGAAAGCATCAGCCTGAAACCCTCAGTGTTTCTCATCAGAGAGCTTGTTAACTTTGACTGGCAAAATTACTGAAATGTAACACAAACTGACTTTGACTGTATTTTATTATTTTTAAGGCCCTAAAACATACATAAAAAAATTTAATAAAAAAATGGATGAAAAATAAAAAATAAACTCAATACTAATACTGTAAATGAAAATACAGTAATAATACTGTAAACATTTTACAGTAAATTACTGGCATCCAGCTGCCGGTAAGTTACTGTAAAATCTACAGCAACATCTTTACAGTGTGCATCAGACATATTTATCATATTTTTACTTTGAATCTTTGTAGACATAAGAAATGTACATTTTATAAAAGAAAAAGTACCAATGAATGACATTGTGTCAGAAAACAGCAAATATGAAGAAATGCTTTTAAAATTTTGTTCAAACTTTAAAGCAAGATTATCCTTTAAAAAAAAAAAAAAAAGTGTAATACAAATTGTATACAGTATTTGATTTTGGTAGGGAACACCGGAAACTAGTGTCTTTTAGCTTAAAGAGGCCATAGACATGTATAGAAAGGCTAGATGGCTCAAGGCGGAGTCAGCTGTGTCGTCACTTGGCGGCCATCTTAGGTCAGGAGACTGCGCTGCTGCTCCCTGCTGCTGTGGACGGAAGGTGAGTGACATACGCCAACTAAAATGCTCGTAACTTGCTGAATTCTTGACGGATTTACAAACGGTTTGGTTTATTACAAACCTTATTAACGTGGCTATGATTTGTGCTGATGCCGATGTTTAAATTGTAGCTTCACGTTTTGAGAAACGCTTAACATTGCAGCGTAGCTGTGTGTTTCATGGCTGCCCTCTACTCTAAAGTGATACCACAGTCGACATTTTCAATTATTAACAGGTTTCCTGAGACCAACAACGTTTCTTGACAACCTAATCTTTTGTCTAAATGTCATTTTGTGGATGTGGTTGTATTTATTTGCTGGCTAGCAGTGAAGAGGTCGTAAGTGAGTCACCAAGCAATTGTAAATTGGTGGGAGAGGCAGGGTTAGTCTTTCGTTTCAACATAGCTTTGAGTTACACATGATTTCCAAGTGGTTTGGTTTCTTAAAAACATCTTTACATTTGGATTACTTTGTTGGTTTTTTGTTTACAGAACTTCTGATTACGCTTGTGGAAAATGCCTGATTTTTGTGCCGCCTAGGCTGCACCAACGCACGGAGCCTCCAAACCAGAACGCGTGGTTTGTGTCCAATTTTGTGTCCAATTGTGTCTTAATGTTTTTTTTTTTGTATATTTTGTATATTTTTTTTGTACGTTTTTTCTAATTGTGTGCCTTTGGACCTAAGTAAAAAAACAAAAAACAAAGACCCATCTCTTTATTTTACAGAATGGCAACTTGAGACAGATTTATATTATACATAAATTTACACATGTATTTAATAATGTAAATATTAGTAATAAACTAAATTGCACTATTTCATGTTTCATGTACCTTATAAATATTGACATCATTACTGTGTGTGTGTATGGGTATACCTAGTACTTTACCTGTCTAGTCTACTTAATATACTATTTTCTTAATAAACTCCGTGGCTATAATTTTTCACAAGTATGCAGTTAAATAGCCGCATCCCTGACGTTTATGACACACCAAGCCGTTTGAAAATCGGTTGAAAATTGAGCAAAATATAGTTATTTCAGCACTACATGCACAATAGACTTTAATGTTATAACTGGACGAGCGGTCCTGTCCTAAGATGGCCGCCGTGTGACGTCGTCGGGTCCCATTGGCTCTCAGCGCCGGTAAGCTATCTAGTATGGAAGGCCAAAAGGGCCAAAACGTGTGAAACTGTCGTGTAAACACGTAATTACGCGTTAACGCGCAATTTACGTGTTAACACGTCATTACGTGTTAACGCGTAAATGACGTGTTAACACGTAAATCGCGTGTTAACACGTAAAATATTGGACATTAGCACCACCTACTGGTTTGGTGCTCTTGCTCAAACACACAGAACCTAATTAGATTAAGCTTGGAAAAAGCAGTTTGAGAGGGGGTTCAGCGAAAAATCGGCAGCTGGCAGCAGGAAGTAGCTGCCACTGGCAGCAGGAAGTAGCTGCCGTTGACAGCCGGAAGCCCTGCCATATTAGGAGGGACCTGCAATTTCGTGGCAGCCAATCAGTATCGTCCAACGTAGTAGCAACCAATCACATTTACCTGGAAGTCAAGCGAGAGCAGCCAATGGTGGCGCCGGCGAATCTTCAGTAATGGCGGCGGTATTTGGCTCGGTAAGTTCGTATATTATCAGATTTATAAATAATTGTTGCTCTGTACGTTGGAGTTTACCTTTTATGTTAGAGACAGTGTATCTGTGACTACTTAAGTTGAATTGGTTAATTTAATCATTTGTAGAAACGCAGCTTGTGCACCGTGTGCTCCTGGTTTGTGAGGGGCTATCATTAACTTCAAATACTAACTTACGTTACCATTATCATTAACTATTAGCGTTTGTTAACATGTTAACTTAATCTATTGATTAGAATAAAGCTCATGCTGATTTATTGGAATTGACAAGCTCAGCCTTGATGATACACGTGCAACGCTAACAAAACATATCCCAAATGATCTAACTTATGTAATACAAAACACCATTTTAATCAACATTACTTCACCATATTCTAAACTTCTGTTTTTTTGAAGTTTCACCAAGTTCACCACAGCCTGTCACAGATTGCTGGGGATGGACAAACATATGTGCCAGGAAGGAAAACCCCAGTTTTCCAGTTGCAAAACCAACCAAACTCACTGGTATGTTTTCACATAATGTTCAAATGTATTATATCCTGTCTTGATCAAAGCAGGCAAAAGGCATTCTGTTTTTTATCTTTTTATTTTTTTTATACAAATTCTAGATTGTATCTAAAATTGGACATTTCAGTGTCTGTTTATTTTCTTAGTTTTATCATGTTTTGGATGGGGACCCAATCACCAGATGAGACCAGAATATATATATATATATATATATATATATATATATATATATATATATATATATATATATATATATATATAATTATTTTATATATATCTATTCAAAATATACTGGAACTGTTCACTTTTTCCATATAACTTTCACCCCCAGTTTCACAGACAAGGCTCAAACTAGTCCCAGACTAAAATGCATGTTTAACTGAAAGCAAATTACACTTGTGTATCTTAAAATATCAGTGCCATTGTTTCTTTTAAGATTCACAACAGTAATGTTTTTTTCTAAGGCATATTTATAAAAGTCCTAATTGCACTAAGGCCTAATCCTGGCATAATCTAAACCCTATCTGTGAAACCGGGCTTCAAAGTTTTACATATTAGTCCAGTGGTTCAGTTCAACGCTTTGTTCTCTGGCTTTAGATAGGCATAGACAGTGGCATTTAAAAAATAAATTACACCTGCTCCCTAGTTCAGGTATGCTACTGTCTACTGCTGCAACATGGCTAAGTGGTTCAACACGGAGTTCATCTCTCTCTTTCTCTCGTGTGTATAAAATAACTAACTTTTTCCCCCTTCTTTTTAAGCTCAATTGCAATAAAGATGGATCCGGGATCTTGGAAGCTTGTTAAAAATAAGGTATTGATTTCATGTTACAACAATTTTGATTTCTTTACTATCTTTAGTGTATAAATAAAATGTTAGTTTTTCCATTTAGATTTTTTTTTTCCAGGATGTTCCAGCTCAGTTGGGATCTGTGGACTGCAGTGTATTCATGCTAATGGTAAGTTATTACGGTGGTTTTGTTTCCCCATAACATTTATTTTACGGATAACCCAACATCCATAATAATTATCATCAGGCTGATCCCAATGAATTTTGTTTTTCAGGTGTGTGTGTGTGTTAAGGTTAGTGATGTCACTAGCCCAGGAGGAAGCTTGTGTAGTCCCCACCAGTTGTTTGTTGTAGTCCTTAAAGTGATTTCTGTAAAAAATAAATAAAAAAAAGTCTCCCTTTGCTTTGAACTTTTATCGTCGTAACTTATTCATATTGCAGATATTGTTTATGCTCTGACAGCAACATTACTCTAAAGTTTCTTTCTTTCTTTTTCTAACATCTGTCTTTCTTTATTTTCTTTCTTTTTCTAACGTCTGTATTTCTTTTATTTCTTTTCTTTCTTTCTAACTTATCTATCTTTTTCTAACATCTGTCTTTCTTACTAATCTTAAGGTTACAGGGGTTAAACACTATGTGATCTGATTCACAGAATTGTACTTTTATGTGTATTTCTTTAAAGTGAACATTATCTGTACTACTTTTGGAGGAACTGCGATTCCATTGTGTTTTTGTGTGTGTGTGTTGAATGCTCTGTGCTGGGGCCTGTACCATGAAGCCGGATTAGGTGGCTAGCCAGCTATGTTTCAGTTTAGTTTCCGCCAACTCTGGGTTTTAGGTACTATGAAAGTAGCTTGGCTTTAATCGGTGTTCGTTGCCATGGTATCTTACGCTGCACGGCTAACCTGGTCCGGGGCAGGTTATGTTCTGGATTCAAGATCTCAGACTGAAGTTTGACCAATCAGCTGAGAGCAAAGAAACATATAGGTGACGTAACTTATTCCCAGTGTCTGTTGCAATGACTTCACCTTTTCTTCCAAATCCTGTGACATCTCAGCGCAAATTGTTTGTTTGACGAGCACTTCGTAGAGAAAGAGTTTTTAGCCAGACAAAATCACCTTGCCTTTCCTGATTTTTGTATTTGAAGTTACTTGTATGAAAGATACAGATTTTCCGCGGAAGGAATGTCTTATATTTGCGAACTTCTTGAGCCGCACATAAAGAATTTAACACGTTGAATTCATGCACTTACAAGTGGTAGGCTACATTCTTGTACGGTGGGTGACGCACAGAAGCTCGGGGAAAACACAGTTTGTCGAACCATTCGTAAGGTGGTCCTCGCTCTGCAGGAGTACATGAATAGTTTCATTAATAGTGTTCTCCGGACATTTATCGGCCATGTCCATAAAAGAGGGCTTTTATAAAATTGCCGGTAAGATATATTGATAGGGTGACATCACATGAACACATTTTATTTTTTCAAAAAGCAAATTGCACAAATGTACTATACAATATAATACATGTTAAGAATTATTTGAAATCTTTATTATTATTCTGTTAATCTTATGATAGGATTCCCTAGCTTTCTTAGTAGTAGGCCTACAAATACGTTCTATATTTATGTAAAATTATGTAGGCCTATGTGTAGCCTATGTGTAATATAGCCTCCCAGCTAACAATTTTACGTTCTGGGAACGTTAGTTTTTGGTTCCCAGAACGTTCCCAAGAACGTTCCCTATTGGTTAGCCAGGAAAGTTTTCTTTACGTTAATAGAACGTTCCCTATAGGTTAGGGGAACGTTCCCGGAACGTTCCCTGAAGGTTCTCGGAACGTTCCCGGAAAGGTTCTCGGAACGTTCCCGGAAGGTTCTCGGAACGTTCCCGGAAGGTTCTCGGAACGTTCCCGGAAGGTTCTCCTAACGTCTACACATCCTGATATGCCTGTACACAAATTATAGGTCTACAAACAACATATTCTACATTGTTTATTGTTCAAACACTTAAAAATCCTATGAATATATTATTACAATAAATTGAATTTACAGAAACTATCATTAAATAAATAAATCAGCACACAATCCATGTTTTTGTTGATTCATTGTTTAATTATCAACCTAAAATAAGTCATCAAAAACAGCGTTAGCAAAATGTATTCAGGAACAGTAATTTACATTTAATATTTCAAACATGAAAATATTTCAATAAATAAAACTGCACAAACATTTTAATTAAAACTATCTTTTTGCAAACTGTAGCCTATAACTTAGAACAAAATTGAAAAAGTCTTCATTTATATACAATATACATGAATGTGCCAATCTTCACTCCGCTCAAAACATTTAAACTCCCAAAACCATCTGCAAATTTAACAAGAAAATAAAAAGACAACGCGTTACATGTACACACAATCCCATGCCAAAATTCAAGCCCTGTAATGGCATTAATATTCATCCGGAGCAAATGAAAAGAGTGAGGTGGGATTGTGTGTCACAAGCTGTAGGAGATATGAGAGCACGAGCACTGCTGGTATCGTGTATTTATTCAGATATTTCAGCATCAATGTGTATAGAAAAATGTATATATTTGAAAACACTACATTGCATTTATTTATATTGCACTATTTATTATTTCAGACTACAAATCAAAAAAGGAATGTTTTATATAGGGGTAAGGATACCCATTAAGCCTATGTACCCTTAAAGCCCACTTTCAACTCTGAAGTCAAATAAAAAACAGAGAAAATAATATTCAAGTCTAGTGAACTCTGACCTGCGAATTCGCTCTACATATAACGTATAAGTCTCACCTCCAATGAAGAATTTGAAAACCTGTAACTGCTGTGTTTATGAGAGAGAAAGAGCAAAAAAGTTTGAAACTACTATCAATTTTTTTTTTTTATCTGTGACTTTACACCTACAAATTCCACCGTCACAGGTGCTCAGTTTTGCTATAATGATACCCTCACAGAACATGGTAATAATCAGCCATCCATGCAAAAGCAAAGGTCGGTGTAGTTTACAGGAACATCTGTCCAGGCCAACATCTGATGCCTTGATGCCTTCCGCTGGGATCCCAGAAAACCTGAAAAAAAAATATATATATATTACAGTTCAAAATCTATCATACATACATCTCATCTGGTATCACAAATTATCATTCCAAGTTCACTTTAAGATATGCTCAATATTAGGGCTGCACAATATTGAAAAATGTAGAGTTTATTTAGAGATATCAGCCGTATGGTTTAGTGCATGCGCGGCTCCAGGTTTGTATCTCGTAAATTACCCCACTAATAATGCCCAGAATGGTACCAAACTTCTACAGTAGTACAAATAGGTTCTGTACTCATTAAACCAGGCATTGGAAAGTTTGTAAGTACATCAGGAGTTTATTTAAATAACATTTGCCTGATGGCGAATGCTACTGCTGACGCGAATGTTGATGTCACTTTATGAGTACAGAACCCATTTGTACTTCTGTACTACTCATTTTCCCCGACATAGAGCAGATCGGCACACAACAAAAACTGCTGTTCGGATGTTCCCTTTTCTGATATTTTAGCATTCGTGACATTTTAATTAAAACAGAAATAAGAATTTTAGTGTAATAAGCGAAAATGAACAGTAAACCGAGATCACCTACCGCTGCAGATGTGTACAGAAGTGAAAAGCAGAAATGCTTAGACCTCTTTCCGGTTCGACCGCTGGGCGCTCCGCATAACTCCTATTGGGGGGATTTTGTAGAGGAGTGAACCTGCATAGAAAATTACAATAGATAACAAGCATAGATAAATACAATAGCAGTGCATTATGTTTTTCAGTTAAATCTGAAAACATCAGGTACAGAAATTGAATTATCAAAATGTAAAATAAGTCTTCACTGTAAAAATAAAATAACTATAAATTAATTAAATGTATCTTTGCTAAAGCTACAAGTCATTTTCTCTTTTGATGTTTGATCACCATTGGCGACACAAACAGCTGCGGGTACGTTAGGCTACTGTCCCTTTAAGACGAATGCGCAGACCTAATATAAATGACACGCATATGTTTTCTTTCTGTTTAAAACACACAAGACTGTTTACGAGGAAACTCGCCAAGATAGGCATTTTGACAAGATGGGCTAAACTTACCTTCTTCATCTACTGACTATGGATGGCATCAAGGTCTTGTCCTGAAGAATCACAGGGCCAAACAATAGGGATTATATCTCATCTGGTAACAAGAGCAAAGCCATAACTTTAAGAACTCTAATGATATATTTACCCCCTGATATTGCATTGGGGATATCAATTCAAACATTTTTAAAGGCTAAGAGTATGAGCCACAGCTGCCCAAGATATCTGTGAAAAATAACTGCCTAAAGTTGTCGACCCCCTGAACCACATTCAGCATTTAAAAGTACAAAGAATTTCAGTATTGATCAATAAAAAAAAAAACATACAAATACATAAATACCTTTGAGTTGGACAGTATGGTGTCAGTCTCATTGGCCAACATAATTCAAAACAGACCTAAAGAAATAAAATAAAATATACTAATGATCAGGATATCATGTTATCATAATAGTTAAATGAATTATTATTATAACTATGACCATTATAATATTGTATTAGTCGCCTAAGCTGATTATGTAGCCTACAGGCTTCTCAAGGACAATCTCACTGAAAAACCCTGGGGTTAATGATTTTAAAATGTGAGACTTATTTCAAAAGCATAAATCTTACAGACCCCAAACCTTTGAACAGTAGTGCACTGTATGTTTGAGGTGGTTTTGCTTACTAGTCATATGGTTCATAGCCGTGGAGATTGTCTTGGACAGGGGGTGCAGCAGGCCATCACAGCATGATGATCTAGGAACATAACAAGCTATTTGTCACAGAGCCAACAATATTACATGGGATTGGTTTAATAAAAGGAACCAAGCTAGAACAGAGGTGAAATGCAGAAAAGATAAATATATAAAAATCTTAAGATAATATATTGTGAAATAAATGCATATGGAATTATTATCATGATTAAACAATAACTCACCCCTTGTTGTAGAGGATTTTTTTTCTCTCTCGCTATTCTGAAATCACATTTTAGCAATATTGGTAAGTGACGTCACTGATTAAGTTAACAATACAGTGCATTCTTTTAGGTTAAATAAATTAGCTTACTTCCAATCACCCATTGACAAATTACCAGCAAAACTATAAAAAAAAACTGTTATCTACACTAAATATGTGTTTAAAAACCCAAACTTTCATAAATAAGACCTTAACTTAACGTAACTTAGGCCTAACGTTCTCTTCTGAAACCGGTTAGCTTAGATGCTAACGGACTTTTTCAAAGACACAAAACCATTTCTTTAAAGTAAATATTCAACAGAAGCGTGTCAATTACACGTAAGAAATGTGTCAGGGACGTTTGTGTGTATTATTTGTGAGATTTTGTTGACTAAACTTACCTGAAAGCAGTGAAACCAACCGCGACAGACGGGAGTTTTGTTGTTTGTCAGTTGTTGATGACGTTTCTGGTTTCCATCTGCTCTCGCGCAGCACACGTGCGCGCTCCAGTGTTTGATTACGCGCTCCAGTGTTTGATTCCGCGCATGCGCATAAAAACACTTCAAAGTCACGCAGCATTTAAATAAACATATAGAATTAAAATGTATAACATAATATAAAATATCATTAATAAAAAGTTATTGCGAATAGATCTGAACGTTGTTGGTTATCTTATAACCTTAGGGGACCGTACTGACGACGTTGTCAGTTGGTAATCTGCCTGTTAAGTGATATTAAAATAATAACCTGCAGAGAACGTTCCCAGAACGTTCTCTTTAGGTTATACAAATAAAACCTAAAAATAATTAACTAAAAAAGACTGCCTACCAATGAGCAAAGTTATTGATTACTTAGGCATTATCTACTGCCTGATAATGGTCATTTAATTAAGCATTTGATAAATGGTGTTAAAGCACAAAACATTGCAAACCATTCAATTGGTTTAAGAAATTAAATTAAATTAAAATTAAAATTAAATTAAACCTAAAAATAACCTACAGGGAACGTTCTGGGAACGTTCCCTTAAAGTTATAAAACTTGGTTGGACGTCACCACGACAGACCGGTACATCGGCCGCATTACTGCAGAAGCTGCACCGATCCGTCTGTCAATCTCCCGTTCCATCCTTCCCTCACTCGCGAACAAGACCCCAAGATACTTAAACTCCTCCACTTGAGGCAGGAACTGAACCAACCTGAAGTGGGCAAACCACCCTTTTCCGACTGAGGACCATGGTCTCGGATTTGGAGGTTATAAAAAGTTATAAAAATAGAACTTAAAAATAACCTGCAGGGAACGTTCCCAGAACGTTCTCTTTAGGTTATAAAATTAAACCTAAAAAATAACCTACAGGGAACGTTCTGGGAACGTTCTCTTAAAGTTATGCAGATAGAACCTAAAAATAACCTACAGGGAACGTTCCCAGAACGTTCTCTTTAGGTTATAAAATTAAACCTAAAAATAACCTACAGGGAACGTTCTGGGAACGTTCCCTTAAAGTTATAAAAATAGATCCTAAAAATAACCTACAGGGAATGTTCCCAGAACGTTCTCTTTAGGTTATAAATTTAAACCTAAAAATAACCTATAGGGAACGTTCTGGGAACGTTCCCTTAATGTTATAAACATAGATCCTAAAAATAACCTACAGGGAACGTTCCCAGAACGTTCTTGTTTGGTTCCCAAAAAAATAACCAAATGGGAACCAAACGGGAACGTTAGGGGAACGTTCTGTGTTTGCTGGGCTATAGCCTATTTTTATAATATATAAAAATGTGCATGTATCATTTTTTATATATTATAATAATAGGCTATAGGCTATATTACACATATAGGCTACACATAGCCTACATAATTTTACATAAATATAGAACGTATTTGTTTAACTTACACATTAACAATCAGCAATCTTTCTCCAACAGTCTTCTGTTGCTTTGGCAGCAGAGACCGTATTGTTTCGAGCTTGAAATACATATTTAAATTCATCGTAATTCTGAATGATTATCTCTTGCTCCTCCGCGGGAAAATATATCGCTCACGCTCTACCCGCGATTGGTTGTTTAGCGTCGACGTCACTCTTTTATGTGCACGCGCACGTGGAGTAATCATAGCTTTAGGATCAAAGCCTGAGTTGACAGAGAAAGTTGATGAGCTGCATCATGGTACCAATAAAGCCTGATTGCATCGGTTTGGTTTTGTCAACTCAAAACTAATCCTGTAACCCCGAGTTTGTTCAGCTACCTTCATGGTACAGGCCCCTGGTCTTGTGATATGCAGCAGCTGACCCCAAGACGCCTTTCTACGACCTCCGAGGTCATCACCGGACCATCTTGGACTCGGATGACAATGTCGACTTACCCTCCTATCTATCCATAAGTGTAGAATTGTTTTAACTTTGTTCTTTTGCCAATGAGAAGTAGCCAACCTGTATTTACTGATGTCAATCATGCCCTTGGAAATGGTATAACTGGATTTTGTGTACAGTAGAGTCTCTGGCTTGCGACCCCGTGAGACTTTGACGCCTGGCTCTACCGATGAAACTATTCTTCAGTAAATTTTTACTTATTTGATTGAACCTCACGACTCCTGGTCTTCTTTCATCATATCTGGTCCTGGGTCTTTAAGCTGTTATCCCCTAACACTAGAAACATTGTAAATCATGTTAAACCATGCTAGAACATTGTAAAACGTTTTCAAACTTTCTTTTTCAAGCCAACTTAGTTTTTTATGAACTTTAACATCTAGTTCAGAATTGTTCATTCTGATTTCAGAACAACAAATATCAAGCCTGTTTTCAAAGTTACAGCTGTTTTATAAAACAAAGACAAGAATGTATTGAAATACTACAAATGTAAAACTGAACTTAAATGATAGCAAAATATGATTTTTAAATAAAGGTCATTGAGAAAATGTTTTTTTTTCTTCTTTTAGACATGACTTTCATTATTTGTTTAATGAATGTTTATGTGCGTTTAATAAATATACAATATTATATAGGCATTCATTTATGTATATATTTCATTATTTGACAAACATGTACACAAATTATATTTATACACGTACAAATTCATAATTTCAAGTGTAGTTTAATGTTTGTTTTTTTGTACTGTCTATGATCTTCGTTACTTAATTTACATTTGATAAACCTTTTTAAACCAATTACAAAATAATTACAAATTTAAGTCATTTATTTAAATAAGTACTAAAATGATATATATACATTGATATAATAATTTATTTGTCTTGCTAAAAGCGGCATCCACCTCCGACTTCCGGTTATTAGCGGCAGCTGACGTCAGCTGCCAGTGGCAGCTACTTCCTGCTGCCAGCTGCCGATTTTTCGCTGAACCCCTACTGAGCAGTTTTTAATGTGAAAATACATGTTGAACAATGTCTTTTCAGAATATAGGCTACAACTACATTTTAAATGGGCATATTTAGACAGTTAACTATAACTAATTAAGCCCTGAAAGTCATGACCGTTTTCACAATCACAATAGAAATTGTGTAAGGATAATAACACATTTCTCCAAACAGTATTTTCATGTACACTTATACTGTAGCATATTTCTAAAGCATCTTTTTTATAATTTAACCTCTATACATTATTTGTTAGAGAGCCCCTTCTGATAACACCATTAAGCCTTATGAATCTGAGATAGTGCATTGTTTTGCAGTGTTTTTCGAAGTGAATATATATATATATATATATATATATATATATATATATATATATATATTACAAAGTTATTTATATTACAACACACACTACACTTTACACATTATATTACATTACACACACAAACATATATCACAAAGTTATTTATATTAGAACAGGCACACTACACTTTACACATTATACTACATTACACACCACACACACACACACACACACACACACACACACACACACACACACACGCACACACACACACATTCGTATGTCATAATAATAATCTAAAACAAGAGTGGCTTGAATTATTAATAATTGAAATGAGACAGAACTCCTGCCGTAAAATGGCATTTTACAATGCATATTCAAATGTGAAATCAGTGAATATAAGACCAACAATTATTAAAATATATTGTAAGAATACTACACAGAACAAGAGATTATGCTATATTCTCGCCAATATGTTGGATAGATTTGGAGATTACACTCGAGTTTCCTGCAAGTTACCCTTCCGTCACTGTCGTTGGCTTATGATGGCTGATGAGGTATGCTCAGCGTAGTGCTTGTGTCACTCTATCATGAATAATTCAAATAAAATAAAGGTGTTGTGTCACGTTGACACTGCCTGTCGTAACTGTTTGTAATCATTCTCATGACTATTAATGTGGTGATGCACACCTTCGTTGTATTGTATTTATTCATGAGATTGTGACCGAGCGCTTACCTAATGGATACGATGAGCCTATACGTCACCTGGCATCTTCAGTTGGGTGCGCGCCCGTGATGCGCAGACGTGAAAACAAACAGCACAAAGCTACTTTCGGTTTTAATAAACACTGTTAAACTTATCACGGTGGGTTGTATATGTTGAAAATAGTTATTTTTTACTTTATTTAAGTTTGTCATGAGTTTGTTGCTTCGCGATTAGAGCGAAAGCCTGCCATTATATGCAATAAATCAAAATACCGTTGCAGTTGGAATGTTGTTTCAGAGTTATGAATTATCTTCGACTTCGAATTATCCCCCCATGTCTATTAACAGAGAGTTATAGCTATGTTACATTTGGCTAAGTAAATGTCGTGTCTTAACCCATTTCTCTCTCTTTTTTTTTTTTTTTCAGAGATGACATTTGGTATTTACAAGATAATTAAATAATCGATATCAATTAAAAAAAATTAATAATAATAAAGTCCTTAAAAGACAAATATGAGGATGGCACAACTAAGCAAATAAAATGATGACAAAATGACAAAAAATAGAAATTGGATGCAGTTATTATAAACGTCATTATAAACTGAATAACACAATAAATAAGTAAAGATAGATGACAGACAGACCCTTACGAATATAGGCTAACCCATAGTTTTACTATAGTAAAATAATAACTAGATGTACCGCATCGCGGTACAAAATATGACCGCCGCTCAGGCCTGCACTGGCTTTCCACAAAAATAAATGACGTGGAGTAATTTGGCTGTATTGCGTGTTTATGTATATACCTAAAAAAAGTAATAGTATGTGCATGTCTGTCTGTGTGTGTGTGTGTGTGTGTGTATTTGTGTATGTGTGTGTCTGTGTGTGTGTGTGTGTGTGTGTGTGTGTGTGTCTGTGCGTGTATGTATGTGTGCGTACATGTGTGCGCGTGTGTGTTTGTGTGTGTGTGTGTCTGTGCATGTGGATTTGTATGTGTGTGTATGGGTGTGTGTCTGTGCGTGTGGATGTCAGTGTGTGTGCATGCTTGCGTTTGTTTGTATTCCTGCATGTGTGTGTGTGACAGTATCATCCTAAACCAGCAACCCTTCGCTCAAGAGCACCATCTACAGGCCGATGAGTGTACAGTCACTAAATGTGCACATAAATGAATTTATTTTATACCCCCCCATGGATGAAATTCTACAAAACTTAGCAGAGGATACCCCCAGAGGTTGTCAAGTTAATCATACACATGAAATATGGTGCAGTTCTGAATATCTCCACTGAAGATAGGGGCGATTAAAGCAGAATAATATTGCATTTTCATTTTTTATGGGAGGGGCGCAAATCACAAATGAGTGATTATGGGCTAGGTTGATGTGCCATAAAAATTTCTTCATCCTCGGTGCCACGGTTCAGGTAGTTATTTAGGAAAAACTGCATTTTTTTGGGTTTGGGGGGGCCCAGCGCGGGGGGGGAGTGGCCCCCGGGGACCAAACGAAATTTTTCCTTAGAAGTCTAGTGGGGCTACATGCCCACCAAATTTCATGTTCCCCGGTGTTTCGGTGTCCCTGGTATGGTTGACGAAAAATTTACGGGGGCCCCAGCGCGGGGGGGGGGAAGTGGCCCCGGGGACCAAATGAAATTTTTCCGTAAAAGTCTAGTAGACCAACATACCACAAAAATTTCTTCATCCTCGGTGCCACGGTTCAGGTAGTTATTTAGGAAAAACTGCATTTTTTTGGGTTTGGGGGGGCCCAGCGCGGGGGTGGAGTGGCCCCCGGGGACCAAACGAAATTTTTCCTTAGAAGTCTAGTGGGGCTACATGCCCACCAAATTTCATGTTCCCCGGTGTTTCGGTGTCCCTGGTATCGTTGACGAAAAATTTACGGGGGCCCCAGCGCGGGGGGGGGGGGAAGTGGCCCCCGCGGACCAAATGAAATTTTTCCGTAAAAGTCTAGTAGACCAACATACCATAAAAATGTCTTCATCCTCGGTGCCACGGTTCAGGTAGTTATTTAGGAAAAACTGAATTTTTTGGGGTTTGGGGGGGCCCAGCGCGGGGGGGGAGTGGCCCCCGGGGACCAAACGAAATTTTTCCTTAGAAGTCTAGTGGGGCTACATGCCCACCAAATTTCATGTTCCCCGGTGTTTCGGTGTCCCTGGTATCGTTGACGAAAAATTTAAGGGGGCCCCAGCGCGGGGGGGGAAGTGGCCCCCAGGGACCAAACGAAATTTTTCCATAAAAGTCTAGTAGACCAACATACCATAAAAATTTCTTCATCCTCGGTGCCACGGTTCAGGTAGTTATTTCGGAAAAACTGCATTTTTGGGGGTTTGGGGGGGCCCAGCGCGGGGGGGGAGTGGCCCCCGGGGACCAAACGAAATTTTTCCTTAGAAGTCTAGTGGGGCTACATGCCCACCAAATTTCATGTTCCCCGGTGCTTCGGTGTCCCTGGTATCGTTGACGAAAAATTCAGTAAGGTGACAAAAAAAAAAAAAAAAAAAACTTTGACAATCCCTATATGACCGGCTAGCTACGCTAGCGGCGGTCATAATTAATAAAAGGTTGAGGTAAATACTCACCACTTTGAATTATATTTTTATATTTTGTCTTTATCTGCTGCCAAGAACATTTGGAGTTGGGGTTTCATCTAAAAATCAATGAATATTAATCTTTCTTACATACATGCACATTTTTATATATATTATAAAAATAGGCTATAGGCTATATTACACATATAGGCTACACATACATATACATACATAATTTTACATAAATATAGAATGTATTTGTTTAACTTACACATTAACCATCAGCAATCTTTCTCCAACAGTCTTCTCTTGCTTTGGCAGCAGAGACCGTATTGTTTCGAGCTTGAAATACATATTTAAATTCATCGTAATTCTGAATGATTATCTCTTGCTCCTCCGCGGAAAAATATATCGCTCTCGCTCTACCCGCGATTGGTTGTTCAGTGTCGACGTCACTCTTTTATGTGCACGCGTGCATGGAGTAATCATAGCTTGAGGATCAAAGCCTGAGTTGACAGAGAAAGTTGATGAGCTGCATCATGATACCAATAAAGCCTGATTGCATCGGTTTGGTTTTGTCAACTCAAAACCAATCCTGTTACCCCGAGTTTGTTCAGCTACCTTCATGGTACAGGCCCCTGGTCTTGTGTGTTTGTGTATGTGTGTGTGTCTCGTTTGCACTGATTGTTTCATGTGGGCGTTACCGCTCGTTATCATCATCAGCGGCAGCTGCAGACCATCTAGTCAGCCTATTTAATGCCCTGTCTTTCGTCTTGTGTTTGTCAGATCGTTGTTTGAAGCTTCTTGTGTCCGTGCCTGTTCCAGTCTTCCTCGTGTTTCCTGTGCACTGGATACGGATCGCTTCACCCCCGTTCGCACCACTGGATCACCTGCACCGCCTCACTCACTTCTGGATCGCCCATCTCCATCCCTGCGTCACGCTCTCCTGCTGTCTGTGTTCTGGATCTGACCCTGGGCTTGGATTGATCTTCATCTTCTCTGCTACATACTACATTATTCTCCTACTTGTTTGATGTGGTGTTTTGAGTGAACTTGCAGTTCAATAAACCTTTTACTTGCAATTGCTTCCGTCCTGTTATCATTAAAGAACGATCTGACCAACAATGGAAGCAGCAAGTTCAACCTCGCTGACAGAGTTCATCAACCATAGCGTTTCCCGGATGGATCAGCAGCAGGAGAGCATCAACAACACTGGACGCGCAGTTCAAGTGCTCGTGACGCAGGTGTCCGAGCTCACCCAGCAGATCCAACAACTTAGCATTCCCGCTGCGCCACCCACACCGCCTGTTCCCCTCACCGTACCAGTGACGGGTCATCGACGAGAACCACGCCTACCCGTTCCCGAGAATTATGCCGGTGAGCCTAACTTCTGTAGAGCATTCCTTACCAGATGTTCGATGCATTTCTCGTTGCAGCCCAGAACGTTCGAGACTGAGGAGTCTAAAGTGGCTTTCGTTCTCACGTTACTTACTGGACGTGCAGCCTTGTGGGGGACAGCGGTGTGGGAGAGTCAAGACCAATGCTGCGCCTCGTTCCAAGCACTCGCCGGCGAAATGAAGAGGGTCTTTGACTGAGCGGTGGCAGGCAAGGAGGCTGCCAGAAGACTCGCGGAACTTAAACAAGGGGACTGTTCCGTTGCGGACTACTCGATTGAATTCCGAACGCGGGCGGCCGAGTGCAAGTGGAACGAGGAGGCGCAGTGGGATATGTTCCTGCATGGGCTGGCCGACCGTGTTCAAAAAGAGATCTATATGTTGGACCCAGGGGCGTAAATTTCATTTAAATGTTGGGGGGGACAATTAACATAACATTCCTCAAGAGCAATTTTTGAAGGGGACACCAATAATACAGGCAAACTTGTACTTTCTATGGACACACATGTGTAGTACACAGAGGAAAGCCTTACTACTATTATTAGTGTAGTAGCTAGCATGGAGACTGTGCCATTATCCTTCATCTCAAAGTTTCTCTCTGGTTCATTGAAAAAGCTGACTAAATTTACCAAAATATTCTTAATTGGTGTGCGAAATTGACAAAAAATTATCTCTATATTTTCAGGGATTTTATCGATAACGATAATTATAGACAATATTTTGCTGAGTGTGTTATTGTGCTGGGAACTTGGCATGTTTAGGACTGCCAAGGACAGCCGACTCCTAAAGTTTTTGATATTCTTCATATTCTGTGTGGCGGTCAGTTCACAGCAGTGACAGAAATCTTTTTCCAATACGTTTCAATAATTTTTTTACCTTTATAAATGTATTTTGAAACCTAATGATATACATGCATCATCTTTTGTGTCAATTTCATACATTTAATTAAATTTAATTATAATAATAAGACACAATAGGGCTGTTACCAATCAAATTAAATAAGTATCAACTAAATCTTTGCAATGGAGAGGAAACACAGAAGCTGCATTTGAAATGGCATTTAGATGCTTTTACGCAGACATAATGTTTTGTTTAAAACATAAAACATTGAATATTGATATATAAAATGATTTAAAACATGAAAAGATACTTTAAATGTGAAATTAAAACCGCCAGTAGGTGGCAGCAATTCATCGTTAATGAGTGAGTCATTGAGATTCAACTGATTCGTTCAAAAAGCTGATTCATAATTCAGTAAGGAAATACCTTGTGTGTTTCTCAGAGACGCAAGTAAAGTGCTATGGCTTAGTTTTCAACTATTTTCGTTGGCGAAATAGTTAAAACAGGCAATATGGTGTCTAAAAGTAAGCTTTTCATTTATCAATTTATTAAATCACATTTATTACCATGTTAATATCTGGAGAAAAACTGCACTCTTTGTGTGATATTATATTATATTAACTATATTAAATTATATAAACTGACTAAATCACACAGGGAAAGTGTGAAAATCGAAATGCGCACCCGCACTTCTAATCTACAAGACTATTGTATGCGTACACTCTATGGGTGTGTGTGACGGAACGGTTTTAAACAAGCTAGTAAACGCACAGACTGTATAAAACAAGGCTATAATTGCCAACATAGCGAGGCGGACTACATCGGTGACAAAAGTACATTGGATATAATAAACATTTTGTCATGATTTATTAATGACGCAGCATAATCTGTATTAAAGAAAAAATAATCACTTCATCCGAGGTTTAAAGTGAATAAAATAGCCTTGACTTACTGGAGTTTCACAACTGAAAAACCTTGTTCTCTCCCACTATGTTTGTGATGAGGTAAAAGGGGAGCAGGCAGTGGACCAAAGCACTGAGGCAAGGGATCAAGGGGGACTCAACATGTTATAACGTTTTTTTGTTGTTGCCCCGTTTTAATTTTTATTGTTTTACTACTTAAACAATTATTTTAAGTATATATCATCATATTATTTACAATACACATATTTTAATTATATTTTTAGGAGGGGACAACCCTCAGATGGGGGGGTCCTGAACCCCCCGACCCCCCCATGATTTCCGCCTATGGTTGGACCTACCTCCTAGACTCAATGGACTTATCGACTTGGCTCTACGGGTTGATGCGCTGGAGTTCGAGCCAGCTATGAGGAGAACACGGTCGGTCCCGTCGTCGATCACGAGCCCATGCAGGTAGTGAGAGCTCGGCTTTCCCGGGAGGAGAGAGAAAGGCGGAGGTCCCGTGGACTCTGCTTGTACTGTGGTGGCTCTGGACATTATTTACAATCTTGCCCGGTAAAAGAGCAAGCCCGGTAGTAAAGTTGAGGCTACTATCGGGTGGGATCTCCGCCGGGAAGTCCTCACCGTCTACTCTCCTTCCGGTAAGATTGAGATGGGCCAACGACCCCTACACCGGGCAAGCACTTCTGGATTCCGGAGCTGAGGGTAATTTCATGGACTCACAAGTTACACCTTCCCATCACACCTCTCTCCCATCAGATCTCCGTCAGTGCTCTAAATGGTCAAGAACTCCCCAACATCTCTCTTACTACTGGTCCCATAACCCTCATCACCTCCGGCAATCACAATGAGACTATTTCCTTCCTCCTCATGGACTCCCCTGTTGCACCCATTGTTTTAGGCCATTCTTGGCTTGTGAAGCATAATCCTCGGGTGGATTGGGGCTCGAACACTATCACCATGTGGAGCGAACATTGTCACGAGACATGTCTTGTGTCTGCTTGTTCGTCTGTGTCTGGTTCTGTGTTTCAGGAGAAGGCAGCGGATCTGGCAAACGTGCCCGCAGAGTATCTGGACCTGAAGGAAGTGTTCAGTAAGTCTCATGCTGCTTCTCTTCCTCCGCATCGTCCCTATGACTGTGCTATAGAGTTCTTGCCAGGTAAGTCTCCGTCTAAAGGCAAACTTTACTCTCTTTCGGTTCCTGAGAGGGAGGCCATGGAGAAATATATTTCTGATTCTCTAGCAACGGGGTTCATCCGACCTTCTTCTTCTCATGTGGGGGCGGGGTTCTTTTTTGTTGGAAAGAAGGATGGTTCTCTGCGACCTTGTATTGATTACCGAGAGCTGAACAACATCACGGTAAAGAATACTTATCCTTTGCCGTTGATGTCTTCAGCCTTCGAGAGATTGCAGGGAGCATCCATTTTCACAAAATTGGATTTACGTAACGCCTATCATTTGGTTCGCATCAGGAAGGGGGATGAATGGAAAACCGCGTTCAACACCCCCAGGGGTCACTGTCTCATTCTGGTCTTGTGTGTTTGTGTATGTGTGTGTGTCTCGTTTGCACTGATTGTTTCATGTGGGCGTTACCGCTCGTTATCATCATCAGCGGCAGCTGCAGACCATCTAGTCAGCCTATTTAATGCCCTGTCTTTCGTCTTGTGTTTGTCAGATCGTTGTTTGAAGCTTCTTGTGTCCGTGCCTGTTCCAGTCTTCCTCGTGTTTCCTGTGCACTGGATACGGATCACTTCACCCCCGTTCGCACCACTGGATCACCTGCACCGCCTCACTCACTTCTGGATCGCCCATCTCCATCCCTGCGTCACACTCTCCTGCTGTCTGTGTTCTGGATCTGACCCTGGGCTTGGATTGATCTTCATCGGCTCTGCTACATTCTACATTATTCTCCTACTTGTTTGATGTGGTGTTTTGAGTGAACTTGCAGTTTAATAAACCTTTTACTTGCAATTGCTTCCGTCCTGTTATCATTACAGTAATGTAAAAAAATTAGGGCTGGGGGAATTAACGCGTTAATCTTTGCGATTAATTTGAAATGTTTAACGCGTTAAAAAAAAATAACGCAATTGACGCAGCACTTTTTTTTTTTGCCTCGTTTTAATGATTTCCTGTTGCGTCTGCTATTAAAAAGGCCGAAATATGCCGTCCCGCCCCTCCATGTTCGGCGGTCAGGTTTCATTCTCGGGCAGCTTTCATGAGCGGGTCTTTTCCGCTCGGTATGTGCGTCGCGCTCTGTGCTCCGCGCGCGTGAGTGTGTGTGTGTGTGTGTCGGTCGGTCGGCGCGCTCTGTGCTCCGCGCGCGCGCGTGTGTGTGTGTGTGTGTGTCGGCTCGCTCTGTCGTTAATGGCCCAGCAGCGGCGAGCTCTCCGTTCCGTGTGTGTGTGTGTGTGTGTGTGTGTGTCGGCGGCTCTGTCGTTAACGGCCCAAAGGCTTCAATCATGTACTAAGCACTGGAAAAGTAAAGTCCACTCAAGTAACGTGAAATTTCTCTGTTGACTTCTGTTTGCTGAGCTGGTATAGCCATGCTGGGCAACAATGGTAAAATGACCTGCTCTGATCACATGCTCTGGTAATAATAGCTTTGTAGGACTATATTTTGTTTTAATAATTAATAAAATAATAATAATAATAATAATAATAATAATAATAATCTGTTAAATTGATTATGTTGATTGATTATTGAAAAAGAATAATATATTGATATATTGATGTTTAATATTTTAATATAGGGCTATTTTCTGTTCCCTTTTTTTCCTGTGTTGTTTAATTAGGTGATTCTAAGTTTAAATATTGATGATTACAAGCTTGGGGGAAGCGCAATTAATTGCAATTAATTACAGAAATTGTGCAATTAATTAGTTAATTTTTTTTAATCGATTCCCAGCCCTAAAAAAAATATATATATATATATTTTGGTTTACCTAATTCTGCATTCGACAAAATAGACAGCTAATGCTGAAGAAGAGTCTGTTAGCTGTTGTAACTGGATGATGATTCTGCCCTTCATTGTCAGCATCCATGTTTTTGCTTAGAGAACAAACTATCCTGAAACAGACAAAGTCACAGCAGCCTTTTTAGTGTTATAGTTTACAGAAAAAAAATAAAATACAATAACAGAACTTATTACTAACAACAATAACGTGGGGTGAAGATGAGGTAAGATATGATGTCGTATGGTGTTTATAGTTTTTAATCAATTAAACAAATTAAAAAATATATTAGTTAGCAAAACTTTGCTATATTGATAATGGTATATTGCTAACCCTTTCCTCCTCCTCGTCCTCTTCCTCCTCCAACGTCAACCAGTTCTGTGTATTAGTGGAGAGTGTCAGCAGTGATGTACAATCCGGAGGGAATGGCTGCTGCAAATTCAAAATAAAGAACAGAAACTGATGGATGATTGTTTAAAAGCACTTTAACTCTGCTGCCTGGTAAACAACTGTTTTCTCCCCTTCCATTGGTTTCATCAGCAGTTATATTATGTTTGCCTGCTTAACTAACGCATACTTCAGCTAATTTAGTTGATGTCATCTTACTCACCTGTAGATGTTATCACCGTTATGAAGGCAATCACAAGAAAAGACTCCAAAATACACCTCCAACATTGCAGACAACATAATTCAGACCACAAACTTGAAAATAAAACAAAAGATGAAATTAACAATGGTGTTGGATAAAGAGTTAGTTTACTCAAAATTGTAAATTCTGTCACCATTTACTCACCCTCAACTTGTTCATAACCTCTATTAATTTATTTATTGTGCTGTATACAAAAGAAGATATTTTAAAGAACATGAGCAACCAAACAGTTACTGGTCCCCATTGACATCCATAGTATTTTTTTTCTATTATAGAAGTCCATGGGGACCAGCAACTATTTCATTACCAACATTCTTCAAAATATCTTATTTTATGTTCAGAAGAAAGAACTTCATGCAGGTTTAGAACACCTTGTGGGCGAGTAAATGATGACATACATAATTTTCTGTTTAAAGGGATACTTTTTTCATATTAAACTATGTTATTCCCTTAAAGGGTTAGTTCACCAAAAAATGAAAATTCTGTCAGTAATTACTCACCCTCATGTTGTTCCAACCCCGTAAGACATTCGTTCATCTTCGGAACTCAAATTAAGATATTTTTTTATGAAATCTGACAGCTGGATCACCTCTCCATAGGCTTCTAAGGGACTGAAACTTGCTGGCCCAGAAAAGTTATTAAAGAGATCGTTAATATAGTCCAACTCGTGGCCCAGAGAGAATGAAATGAATAGTGGAATAAAGTCGTTATTTTTGTTTGTTTTTTGCGCACAAAAAGTATTCTCGTCGCTTGATATACTTAAGATTGAGCCACTGGAGTCACTTGGACTATATTAACGATCTCTTTAATAACTTTTTTGGGCCAGCAAGTTTCAGTCCCTTAGAAGCCTATGGAGAGGTGATCCAGCTGTCATATTTCATCAAAAATATCTTAATTTGTGTTCCGAAGATGAACGAAAGTCTTACGGGGTTGGAACAACATGAGGGTGAGTAATTACTCACAGAATTTTCATTTTTGGGTGAACTAACCCTTTAACTAAGACAAGTTGATACATACCTCTCTCGTCTCAGTGCGTGCACTCAATCACTCTGGCGCGCGGCGACACTTTGATAGCACTTAGCTTAGCCCAGTTCATTCATTAGGGACCAAAGCGACCAAACACCTCCACATTTTCCCTATTTAAATACAGTTACACGAGTAGTTACACGACCAAGTATGGTGACACAAAATAAAACGTGGCGCTTTTCTAAGCGGGTAAAAAGGATAACTATAATGTATGGCGGAATAGCACTTGGAAGCACTTTGACTCGGCGCAGTAAAAAGTCACTCCTGAAAAATCCTCTCCCCCTCTCCCTCTCTTCTGTCATTAGAATTGTTGTGGAAAAATTAATAGTTTACTTTTAATTTATTTATTTCCTTAGACATTGTGTGAGTTTTCTTCAGTTCAATTAAGTGTTTTCTCTCCTGGAATTTATGTATGCACCTGGCAGGAAAAAAGACACACACACAGTAAAACAAATGGTCAGATGAGCCTTTGAAGTCTCTAGTGTGGGTAATTTGTATTCAGGAAAGACAGAGGGATTATTTAGCCACAAACAAAGACCTTTTGACCTCACGGGAGCAGTGGTGGGGGAAGTACTGAATCTCAGTACTTAAGTAAAAGTACAAATAACCAGAGACATATTTACTTTAGTAAAAGTAGAAGTACCACAATGAAAATTCTACTTAAGTAAAAAGTACCTGATTTTAAATGTACATTAAGTATTAAAAGTAAAAGTACTTGCATAACAATTTATTCTCTTAATGTCTATATTCTAATAATTAGGGCTGTAACAATATGCAATATGAATCCGAAATCGCTACACTCAGATCTACGAACCTGTGTCGCGGTGTGAGAAGGCAGAATCGCGACACACACCTTTTTTGAAGTTAACATTATACAATACGTAGACCTACACCACAAAACTAGTTGAGGGTAAATTATTTAATATTGGGCAATTCCATCGTTGTAAACGGGACATTTGCAGTAAAAACTTGAAATATAAATTCTCAGAAAATGCATTTAATACATATTGAAAAATATCAGGATGCGTTTTATATTTAATGGGAAATAGCCTAGGCTACACATGCGTTACGGGACACAAAAAATCTTTAACTTTTAGGAAGCAAAATATTTTTTTGTACCTAATTCTGTGAATTACACTGCGCAAACCAAAAGTAATACCCACCGGATGAAGAAGGGTTGGCTCTCCACAGAACATAAAATATTGATTTTATTTTATTTTTCGTGTTCCCATTTATGAGGAAAAAACAAAAGACGTGACAGTTCTCTGTTACGGACATGACCGCTCTGAAAGCGACAATTAAAACTTTCACTGAGACCTCAAACAGAAAGCACAAAGCCTTTTTTCTAAAGTGAATTTCGTTTTGTATTAATTGTATCTTAATTTTAATCAATGTTTCATCCAGGATTTAATAAATAAGTAAATATAGTAGAAAATAGATAATCACGAGTCACGACACGTAGGCGCCGGCGAGTGAACTGAAGCGCGTCTCATAAATGAACCAAAACTCAGCGTATAAGGTATCCTACTTGCCTCACACAGACCTGATAAATATATCTTAAGAGAGCTTTAAATGTGTACTTTTAAACAGAACAATTCAAAACGAAAGAAAATAGACTTCTCTCTGCTTATGTAATCCGTAAGAAATGCGCATTTCTCTCTGGCGCGTTCACTACTGCGAAGATCGCGTATCTATAGGCCTATCGTTAACCTCATCTTTGCAGCCGACACAGAAAACACTTGTTTATTAATAAACATTTAAAATGTCTCCTTGCTATATTTGACATATTCATTGCTTTTGCCGGTTCTTTGTGACAGCTTTTAGGTGCTTTATTGGCAGCGCCACCAACTCGTTAGCACCGAAAACATGGAGATTTTTTTTCATACTTTTGGGGGGAGTTTGGGCTAGAAGGACCACTATATTTCTTAAATCCAGCTAGATCTGGTTTACTGGGGGAGCGGAAAATTACAGGAGAAGAGACTATAGGTATAAAAGACTGTCTGTTTTCTGTGTGATTAGGTTCTTGCTCCTATCACTGGGTAGCTGCTGTGATTTTTGTGACCAAGCCTCTAAAGAGACTAATACTTCTTCTCTTTAATACAATTGGACTCTGGATGTTTCTTATGCCTTGATGCACTATGAGTCGAAGTGCTTCCAAGTCCTATTCCGCCATACATTATAGTTATCCTTTTTACCCGCTGAAACGGTGAAGTATCCCTTTAAGGTGTACTATCCCTTTAACTTAGTTTTACTCAATATTTACGTTGTACATCTGCCAAACTAGTTAAGTTGTGAAAGAGGAGACAGAAAATACCAAAGTTATTATGCTTCTCTGTTTAACGAAAACAAAACGATAAATCATGCTATTTTGCATTTGAACATGTTTGTTTTACATAAAATAGAAATAATATACTAACCTTTTTGGTGAGTTACATGATCTTTTGTCCATGCATTAACTGCCACTTCAACCCATCAAAAAAAAAAAAAAAAAACACTTGAAAAGAAATCTCTCTTGCCATTGGTCAGTTTTTCGCAGGCAAGTTCACTACTGTAAATTGATTTACAGTAGGGAAGAATTACAGTAGTGACCATATATTTTCCCATAATCCTTTGCTGTTTACAGTAACATACTGTATACATATCTTACAATATCTTACTGTACATATTACAGTAAAATACTGTTGAAATTACAGAAACACGTTACAGTGCAATGTTTTTTTTTTTTAAGAAATAGCTGGAATAACTGCAATACTAACAGTTCCTCGTACAACGACGGCATTAAGGATGGTCAACGGCTCATGTCAATTGATAAAAGCACAGCATATGTAGGGTAGTTCCCTTTTGAGGGAACTCGAACTGCGTCGATGGCCTCGCGTACACTGTCAGTGAAATGTGACCCAATTCCGATTTTTTTGCTCATATGTGACACAGATCGGATGTGTTCTATGACAGTGTAAACAGGAACAAAAAGCATGCATTCGGATATTTTGAGCATTTTTATTGGCTGAAATTCAGCATGGTTGAATATTTAAGTTGTGTATATTTCAATTCAAAACATTTCAAACACATTTTCATTATTAAAACTTAAATAATCCATATTCACCTTTCATATTTCACTTCCAAAATAATCAAACTGTTAAAAATACAACCTATAATATTCAACAGGCAATTTTCGGTCCATTTTATTTCGCTTTGCAAATTCACTTCCACAAATTCAGTGGTTCAAATTCGACAGAAAATTCTACGTTGACATCCAGGAACTGCAGGAAAAGCAGTAGATTACTGAGCATACTCTTCTTCCGCGTGTTTGTAGACGAAGACCAGCAACAGTTGGAGCAAGCCATTCATTCATAAAAACTCATGTCAGTGATTATTATGACGGCTTTTTTTATGTTAAATTCAATGTCTTCACAGTTACTTTTGGACTAATACAGTGATATAGTGGGAGTGGCGCAATGGATAAGACACATGCCTTTGGTGTGAGAGACCTATATATATACATATATAGCAATTGTAAGTCGCTTTGGATAAAAAGCGTCAGCTAAATGAATAAATGTAAATGTAAATTATATAAAAGACCAAACTCGCAGGCAAGCAGATGGACTCAGAATATGAACGTAACGCGCAAAGTTTAATGCTGAGTGTTTCCCAGTGATATACTGGCACAAAGTTGGCTTGACATTGGACATTCGCACATTTAGGGACGTCTCTAAAGTTACATACGAGATTGGTATACACGTTTCTAACTTCAATGGCATTTGACCATTTGACCACACTTACAGTCATAAAACCAACTGTAAATTGTTCATGTAGGTGTCAGGCATAATTCGCACCCTTTAGATTTTTTATATTTATTCAAATAAATTGAAGTTTGCTATTGAAGTTAGAAATGTGTATGCCAAAGTTGTATGCAACTTTAGAGACGGTCCCTAAATGTGCGAATGTCCAATGTCAAGCCAATTTTACATTTAGGCTACATTTAGTCATTTAGCAGACGCTTTTATCCAAAGCGACTTACAGTTAAACTAACAATAGAACTACAATATGCAAGTGCTACGACCCTTCCCAGTTTAATCTAATGCAGTACATATGTATATATATATTAGGGCTGGGAATAAAAAAATTATAAAAAAATAAAATACAAAAAAATTGCACAATTTGCTGTAATTAATTGCAATTAATTGCATTTCTCCCAAGCTTGTAATCATCAATATTTAAACTTAGAATCACCTATTTAAATTAAACACAGAAAAAAAAAAGGAACAGAAAATAGCCCTATATTAAAATAATATTAAACATCAATATATCAATATTATTATTTTTCAATAATCAATCAACATAATCAATTTAACAGATTTTTTAAATAAATTTTTTTGTTTTATTTTTTACTAATTATCAAAATAAAATATAGTCCTACAAAGCTATTATTACCAGAGCATGTGATCAGAGCAGGTAATTTTACCATTGTTGCCCAGCATGACTATACCAGCTCAGTAGGGCTATTGCAAACAGAAGTCTACTACAGAGAAATTTCACGTTATTTGAGCGGACTTTGCTTTTCCGTGATTGGTACATGATTGGAGCGTTTGGGCCGTTAACGACAGAGCAGAACGCGCAGAGCAAACATGGAGCGGATCATTGAGCAGAGAGCGCCGACACACACATACACACACATGGAACGGAGAGCGCGACGCACACACGGAGCGGAAAAGACCCGCACATGAAAGCTGCGCAAGAATGAAACCTGATCGCCGAACACGGAGGGGCGGGACGGCATATTTTCGGCCTTTTCAATAGCAGCCACAACAGGAAATCATTAAAACGAGGCAAAAAATAAAAAGTGCTGCGTTAATTGCGTTATTTTTTTTTAACGCATTGAACATCTCAAATTAATCGCAAAGATTAACGCGTTAATTCCCCCAGCCCTAATATATATATATATATATATATATATATATATACAGCCCGATCTCATCCCAAGTCGTCATATACTGACGCTTTTGACATTTCGTCTACATCGAACGCATATGGCCCCCTTTAGCGTCAATATAAGACGCAGATAGGCAGTAGCGGTTTTTGGCACGGGCGAACCGGGCAATCGCCCGGGGCAGCATTTTGGGGGGGGGGGCGGCGCCGCCGGCACGAGCAGAAAAAAATATAATAATAATAAAAAATCTGCGCCGCGAAGCGGTTTTCTATTATCTATCATTTCACTGTGTGGGGAATTGGCAAATTTGCGCCCCCTGCTTGCTGAGAAGATGCCGTGCACAGAAGCTGTTTGTTTGAGAAGGGGAAAGGGGAGGGGGTGCGGAGGCGCGGGCGCGGATGACAGTTCACCTCTGGGTCTCTCCCAAATGGAACGGACAAGGGGGGGACGGGGGATCCATATAGTTATCTAAGTCAGTCACACCTCGACTTTCTTCCAAATAACGCACATTTCATTCATAATATTATAAATACAAGCCTCTATATTTCCTGCACATTTTTGTTTTTCTGAATTGTCTGAATGGCTAATAAAAATAGGTAATACAAAACGATTACTTGGTCACCACCACCAAGGTGAATTGGTTTAGTCTTGACTTCTGGTCGTGACTCGTCGTGAGTGACAGTTGGTCTGGGGGGGATCAGGGGAAATCTGTTGAGATGGACAAGAAAGGTCAAAGCCATCAGGTGCCCAATTTAGAAACGAGCGAAAGATAAAGGTATGCAGTTATGTTTTCTCTGTATGATTACGGTATCCATGTCATGAATGAAGGGGCAATATTAATTGGTGGGTATAACTCTTATTTGTTAGCCTTTTTGCTATGATTCTTGCTATGCTTAACAATAATTCGGTTTTAACTCAAACACGAGATCTAATTTCACCATAATATTGTGCTTTGCAACAAAACTGTTACAAGTTCAGTTATTACACTGCAAAAAATGAATAAATAAACAAAAATGGGGGTGGGGGGGTGGGGGGGGGGGGGGGTGCTCGAAGGGGGTCTCGCCCAGGGTGTAATTCAATGTAGAACCGCCACTGCAGATAGGTCCCAGCTCTTTTCAGGTCATTGACCAGCTCCTCCCGTGTAGTTCTGGGCTGATTTCTCACCTTTCTTAGGATCATTGAGACCCCACGAGGTGAGATCTTGCATGGAGCCCCAGTCCGAGGGAGATTGACAGTCATGTTTAGCTTCTTCCATTTTCTAATGATTGCTCCAACAGTGGACCTTTTTTCACCAAGCTGTTTGGCAATTTCCCCGTAGCCCTTTCCAGCCTTGTGGAGGTGTACAATTTTGTCTCTAGTGTCTTTGGACAGCTCTTTGGTCTTGGCCATGTTAGTAGTTGGATTCTTACTGATTGTATGGGGTGGACTGGTGTCTTTATGCAGCTAACGACCTCAAACAGGTGCATCTAATTTAGGATAATAAATGGAGTGGAGGTGGACATTTTAAAGGCAGACTAACAGGTCTTTGAGGGTCAGAATTCTAGCTGATAGACAGGTGTTCAAATACTTATTTGCAGCTGTATCATACAAATAAATAGTTAAAAAATCATATATTGTGATTTCTGTTTTTTTTTTTTTTAGATTATGTCTCTCACAGTGGACATGCACCTACGATGACAATTTCAGACCCCTCCATGATTTCCAAGTGGGAGAACTTGCAAAATAGCAGGGTGTTCAAATACTTATTTCCCTCACTGTATATATAAATATATTTAAATATAGCTGCGAGCAGCGATGGAGGGCCCAAGCCGGTGACACCGCCACCCTGGTGCCTTTAGTGTAACTAAAGGCACCAGGGTGGTAAAGGCACCGGGGTGGCGGTGTCACCGGCTTGGGCCCGTAATCGCTTCTCGCAGCTATATTTATTATTCTTCTCTGAAGTTAATCGCATTTTTGAGGGTCTAAACATGCTCGAAAACTCACGAAACTTTGCACACGCGTTAGAACTGGCGAAAACGTACATCTGATATAGGTTTCAGAATTGGGCGGGGCAAAATGGCTCGATAGCGCCACCTGTAAAAGCTCAACGGAGTGCACCTCCTGCTATGTTCCACGTACGTGTACGAAATTCAGTACATACATGTATTGACCTAATACCTACAAAAAAGTATTTTGGAGCGTAGCCCTAAACACAACAGGAAGTCAGCCATTTTGAACTTCCTCTCAGATTTTTGTGCAGTTTTTGCCATTTTCAGGCATCATACTTTAACAAACTCCTCCTACAGTTTTAATCTGATCATCTTCAAATTTGGTGAGTGTAATCTTAAGGCCTTTGCGACGTTAAATTGCGAAGATCTTGAGTTTTCGTCGAAGGGCGGGTCCTCGGCGGCCTGACAAATTTCGATGTTTCGCAATGAAACAGGAAGTTGCTTTAACTCAGGCATAGAATGTCCAATCTGCCCCAAACTTCACACTTTTGATAAGCGTTCTGTCCTGAACACATGACCATGCTCATATTTAGTTACAGTCATAGCGCCACCTGCTGGCAACAGGAAGTGACATGTTTAACACTCTTGTGGACTCCTAATAAAATATAAAAAAGTGCCAGCAAGTGCTAAACATGCTAACAACATACTAGAGACATGCTAAAACATGCTAGCAATACTTAGCTAAGTGCTAAAGCATGCTAATTCAATGAAACAGGACGTTGTTGTTACTCAAGAAGGCAATGTCCAATCTGCGCCAAACTTCACATGTTTGATAAGAGTCCTGCCCTGACCGGCGGACTCGCGCGTCCTCCATGTCTGTAGTTTTTTAGTTTGTAGTTCTAACTGAATCCTCGTCCAACACGCGATGGGTTGTGGGCAATATTAGCCGTTAGAGTGCGCATCGATCTGCACTTCGGATTCTGACTGGAAATAGTAGACCATCCGGGTATCTTTGGAACACTTATTTCAACATACTACGATTTGGGACATACTAATTCTGTTTTCGAATACTATTTAGGTTGGATAGTATGCAAATTGGGACGCAGCAATAGTAAAATATGCCATTGAGTGTTAAACATGTTAGAAACATGCTAAAGCATGCTAGCAATACTTAGCTAAGTGTTAAAGCATGCTATTAATGCCATGAAACAGGAAGTTGTAACTCAGGCATGGAATGTTCAATTTGCCCCAAACTTCACACGTTTGATAAGAGTTCTGTCATGAACACACGTCCATGCTCATATTCAGTTATAGTCATAACGCCACCTGCTGGCAACAGGAAGTGACATGTTTAACACTGTTGTGGTCTGCTAATAACATATAAAAAAGTGCCAGCAGGTGTTAAACAGGCTAGCAACATACTAGAAACATGCTAAAACATGTTATCGAACACTTAGCTAAGTGCTAAAGCATGCTATTACTGCAATTAAATAGGAATTTGCTGTAACACAGGCATGGAATGTCCAATCTGCCCCAAACTTAATATGTAACATGCAAGAAACATGCTAGCAACACTTAGCTAAGTTCTAAAGCATGCTAGAAAAGCTAAATGAAGTTGTTGTAACTTAAGCATACAATGTCCAATCTACCCCAAACTTCACACGTTTGATAAGAGTTATCTCCTGAACACATGTCCATGCTCATATTCAGTTATAGTCATAGTGCCGCCTGCTGGCAACAGGAAGTGACGTTTAACCAGGGTTCTCAAGTTTTATCAAAAGCTTGGAGTGAGATCACATGTGGTTAGGGGAGGAGCCCTAATGGAGATTCTAGCCTAAAAATATTAGACAAGCTTTCTTCCAACTTACATTCTCCATCACGATGTGTGTTTGCGTGATGTTGTTGGTTACCTAGAAACGAACATATGGTGGCCGAGAATGTTCCGTCAACTTCCGTGTGTTGCATCTATGTTGTCTAGTAACGAACGCAATCTGGCCGAGATTCGTGCTGGTGGCAGGAAACTTCACTTTGTGTGCCTGCACCTCGTATACAACGTTATATATAAAGCTTGCAGGACAACTTGGTTGGCATTGCCTTTTCAGCATGAGAAATACACAGTGTGGCGTGTGAGCGTGTGAACTGGTTGAATTGCGTGTGTCTCACGGCCAATGCGTGAGACTTGAGAATCCTGTGTTTAACACTGTTCTGGACTCCTAATAACATATAAAAATGCCAATCTAACTCAGGCATGCAATGTCCAATCTACCCCAAAATTAATATGTAATATGCTAGAAACATCATAAAACATGCTAGAAATGCTAAAGGAAGTTGTTGTAACTCAAGCATACAATGTCCTGTCTGCCCCAAACTTCACATGTTTGATAAAAGTCCTGCACTGAACACATCTACATAGCGATATTCAGATATAGACATAGCCCCACCTACTGGCAACAGAAACTGACATGGTTAACACAGTAATGCAGTACTAACCACATAATTATTGTGTACTAATAGGGCTGTAGTCAAGACCACCTTTGTCGAGTCCAAGACCAGGACTAGTCGAGTCCAAGACAAGACCGAGTCCAAAAAGGTTTGAGTCCGAGTCAAGCCCGAGTCCAGGACAGGAAAAAAAAAAAATCTTATGCATGACATTACCAAGACAATAATTTTGGGTTATTATTTGTTGATCTAAAAGCAAAAACAGTGTCACAACACCCAGGATTTTTAAGTATATACATTCCCCTTGATATCATATAATCTTCTAATCTAAAGAAAACAGAATGATGACATATGGTGATACCTCATAATAGCAGTGTTAGAACTGATATACAAACACCAATCCACTACTATTACCTCTGCTAGGTACTAGTACTGAGCATTTGAGCAACTAAATGACAAAATAGCTTCCTCCAGATGTACAGTAGTGTCGAATAGAAGTGACCAGTATTACAGAGTGTACCCCTATGGTTGGTTTATGCCTTCCCTGAAAAAAAAATATTGTATTGTATTATATTATTATTTGGACGTGGGTTAATAGGAAAGACATGTATTTTCAGAAAACATTAAAGTTTGGTTAAACAACAATGAACACAATGTAATTTAACATATGTTCTTTTTATTTGAGAACAAACTGCAGAATTTTAAAATAAATTCATCAGGAAGTTGTTTAAGAAATTCATAAGAACCATTTTTTCACAGTATACTTTAACAGTACAAGCACGCTACGGATAAACCGCGGATCGGGCGGATGACGTGATGAAAAATAATATTTTAATTAAATTCGGGCGTCGGTTGAACCAATCAAATGAAAAAAAGTTTGCCACTAAGCAAACCTGCAAGCTATGAGCCCAGCTGTCAGTACTATTGGAGGAGGCCTAAACGTCTCGTAGATGAGACTGCCTGGGTTATTTTGTTTCGATATTAGCTATATTTTAAAACAGCCAGTCATTGTAGCCTACTACTCGTGGAATAGGCATTTAAAAGAGAGGCAGATTATGTGATGAAGTGATGACTCAGAAATTACATCAGGCAATGTTCAGATGTCATTCAGCAAGATGTTCAGAAGAACACAAGAGCTAAACTTCTACAAGCTCAATAACATCCAAAAAAATAAATAAATAAATAAAAAGAAGGTAAGAAAAAAAGTCAGAAAACTTTGCCCGGATGTGCAAAGGCAAGCAGGCAAGTTTCCGGGTTGTTATGGACAATTAAAAATGTGAATATTCTCGTTGCACTAGCGGTGGACTTTCAGCGAGTTAAAACATTTATTTTTTAAAGAGCCGTTTGTGAGTCAAAAGAGCCGGCTCTTTTCAGTGAGCCGAGTCAAACGAGCCGGCTCACGAGAAAGAGCCGAAATGCCCATCACTAGTTATTAGGTGGCCAGCGTTTCACTTTCCCTCCAATATTATTATGTTCCCAGTAAGCACACATACGTCGCGGCGACGTATGTGTGCTTACTGGGAACATAATAAAGACACCTGGACTCGGTCGAGACCAAAAGCCATATTTGGCAAGACCAGTGGCTGAGACCGAGACAAGTCCGAGACCATAGAAAAAACCAAGACCGGACTCAAGTACTACAGCCCTATGTACTAAGCATGCTAGAAACATACTAAACATGCTAGCAACACTTAGCTGAGTCATGAAGCATGCTATTATCACCATAATACAAAACATTTTGTAACTGACTTTGACCATACTCTTACTATATATACCTCCTTAAATGCACATTGCCCAACCATGCTCTGTCTTCCTAAAGAGTGTGAGGGCCCTTTTCATCGCTACTTGCAGCTTTAATTCTGTATATAATCTTTGCTTAGTTTAGTTGTGTGTGTAGCCTACCCGTAGTTTTGTTTATTAAACCATTATATCCATGCTTTATTGTCTCGGTGTTTGTCGCTCACAAATCAAAGTCACTTAAATGTCTTGATCTAGCAACATGCAATTTCTACTGTATAAAGTACTAGCAGGGTAAAAGGTTATTCTTTCTTGGCCAAGAATTGATAACTGATTATGCTGTCTGTTTGTTGGACGAACTGATTAAATAATTGTACTATTACTTCTGCTACAGTCAATTCTTAAACTAATCCAAATATTTATAATTAATTATAATTTGTTATCATTAATTATACATATTTTACTTTTGAGCTAATTTGCTACACAAGCATGGTTGTGCTTCCATGTTTACCATATTTGGTCAACTCTATGTATGCGAGTTATTCAAGGTTTATAAAGGAGTAAAAGCCTATATTAATTTGGTTTTGTATGCTTGATTCATATGGATTACTTTTAAGGTATCTTTTCGAAGTGTGAAATTTTGTTTGTGTGGACTTTCAATAAATGAAAAAAAATTATAAGAGAAAAAATCGAATAATTTATGTTCCTAAAATGAATGGAAGAGTAGTCCTCTATTTAACAGCTTATATTTCATCTGTACTATTTAAAGTTCATTAAGATTCAAAATAGTGACCTCTTCAAATTAGTAGCACTGTTAAAACTGGGCAAGGAGAGCAACATTGATATGGAGTCAATGCAAGTTTGGATTCAAAGAAGTCAAAAAAAAAAAAAAAAAAAAAAGGTTGTGTAGTTGAATTGTATAACATCTAGGCCCACGGTTTAGTGAATTCAGACATAATAGAGAGACAGATTAAAAAATGGATTGATGGTGCTGGGTAAAAATTATATTTTTTTCAGTTGATTTGATGTACTATGAAGCAAAGCATATTCCAGATGAGAGACTTTTAACATTTTTAATATGTTTTCTTTAAGAATGTAAAAAAAAAAAAAAAAAAAAAAAAAAATGTATTTATACCATGGTGTCTTATTTCCTTAAGTGTCTGTTAGTTTCAGTTTGAGATTTATCCACCACGGAACAGGTTGTTTAATCTGTCCAGCTCTTTGCAGTTCTCCATGGTCATGAGCTCAGCCTTTCGCTGTAGTCTTTCATCTCTGTAGACCTTAGCAGCATACAGCAGGTCTGTTTCTGAAGGGGATGACATGATGACAAAACTAATTGTATTAGGACCTCAACGCATATCTCTAGGACCAAACAAAGCATATAAACTCATAGTGGAAAAATAAGATGGTAAAGATGAAATAATGACACATACTTGTCTGTCTTTCCTTCCAGCAGTTGTTGCGCACATTAGAAACATAATCCTCCTCTACATTCTTCTCAATCTTTAGCAAAGCTGAGCCCTTATATACTGATTTGAAATCTCTGGTGACAAAATAGTCCACATGCAGGTTCTCTGTTTGTCTCTTAATAGTCTGTCCTGTGGACCTAGATGTGAAGGAGCAGAGATTACAACCATTACACAGTTTACGGGTACAAGTGTATAAAGTGCTAGAACCATAATATATTTATTCAGATTTTCTTTCTTAATATTAGGGTAACATGGGGCAATGTTTAAAAAAAAATCAACAGTGTAAGACATTCCATTAATTGCTGAATGCAACCCATAACATTTTAACCCCATATTTAAAGAGTTATTACATACTGTCTAAAGTACAGTTTGTACTGTGTTGTAAGGCATGTATCATAAGGCATTATTGCACATGATCTAAAGCATAGATTCTACTGTAGTATGAGACATGTATTGTAAGGTATTATGACATACGGTCTGGAGTAAAGGCTATAAGGAGGTGTGGACACCATCATCTGGCTGAGGACTGAGACCAAGACCAGCACAACTATCGGCATCAGCTGAATAAACATGGAGTACCCACCCTGAAGAATAGACACCGGCATCAGTCATTATCTGTGAGTTACTTCAAAACAAGAACAACAGAATGAAACATTCAAATAGGGCTGGGTAAAAATGTTGATTTTGATATTTATTTGAACAATCCTGATATTGAATCTTAAAACACCATGGTCAATATTTTATTTTATGGCTATTATCATTGGCTGTGTGAAAACGTATTTCTACAACACTTTATGTCTTGCAGAGTTCAATTTGTACTGCTGAGCTAACTAATTTCATAATGTACCAAATAAGGTTCTCTTTATCATTTTTTCTCCATAATTTCAGATCAGCATTGAATCTTCCGTGCTATTGTAAAAGAAATACATTTTTTTATCTCTTTCATTTGTAAGCAAACCGGACGGGCACTGAAAAAAAAGCTTGTGAAATGGAATTGTATTGAATTCCGAAATCTGTATTTATACCCAGCCCTTCATGCTTGAACCCCTAATAATAATAATAATAACAATAATAATAATAAAACATCTGGTCCTTATAGGTCTTAAAATTAATTAAATACAACCTCACATGAACAACAACACATGACATTAACAAAAACTATGCCAAATTTGAGAAGCCATGTGTAAAAAATTTCCTTGATCAATTGAAAATCAGCAAGTGTGACCATCTCAATAAAAGCAGAAGTTTTGGCAGTTTGCTGGTGTGGAGCATTCAGGTGTGTGTTAACACAATGTCAAGGATTAAAGACATCAGCAATGATCTTAGAGAAGCAATTGTTGCTGCCCATCAATCATCTGGGAAGGGTAAAAAGGCAATTTCCAAACAATTTGAAGTCCATCACTCTACATTAAGGAAGATTATTGGATAAGTGGATAACATTCAAGACAGTTGCAAATCTTGTACGTCCTGGCAAATTCACCCCACGGTAAGACCGTGCTATACTCAAATACTATACTTGCAAAAAAGAAAAAAAGAAAGAAAAAAAGAACTACATCTCAGACTCTACAGGCCTCGTTAGCATGTTAAATGTTAAAGTTAATGACAGTAAAATTATAAAAAGACTGAACAATTATGGCTTGTTTAAAGCCTCTTCTCTCTCTCTCAAAAAAAAAAAAAAGGTTTGCAACGTTGCATTTGAACAAACCACAAGACTTCTGGAACAATATCCTTTGGACAGACAAGACCAAAGTGGAGATGTTTGGCCATAATGCACAGCGCAACATTTGGCGAGAACCAAACACATCATATCAGCACAAACACCTCATACCAACTGTCAAGCATGGTAGTGGAGGGGTGATGATTTGGGCTTGTTTTGCAGTCACAGGACCAGGGCACCTTGCAGTCATTGAGTCGGCTATGAACTTCTCTGTATACCAAAGTATTCTAGAGTCAAATTTGATGTCATCTGTCCGACAGCTAAAGCTTGGCCGAAATTGTGTCATGCAACAGGACAATGATCCCAAGCACACCAGCAAATCTACAACAGAATGGCTGAAAAAGAAAATAGTCAAAGTGTTGCAGTGGCCCAGTCAAAGTCCAGACCCCAACCCGATTGAAATGATGTGGCGGGACTTCAAGAAAGCAGTGCATAAACAAAAGCCTGTAAACCTCAATGAACTGAAACAATGTCCAAAATTCCTCCACAACGATGTGAGAGACTGATAAAGTCATACAGAAAACTGCTTAAAGTGGTTCTAAAAGCTATTGAATCATGGGGTGTACTTAGTTTTTCACACACGGCTTCTCCATTTTGGCTTTATTTTTGTTAAATAATGACACTGTGTAATATGTCCTGTGGTGTTGTTCATCTATGGTTGTATTTGTATCAACCATGTATCCTCTGACCTCGATTTTCTAGATCATCCAAGTGTTTGGTGAGTGAAGAAACTTGGCATGCGAGAGTCTGGATCCGTGCATTTTCTGTATCTACGGATGACTCGACATAAGCAATTCTGTTCTCGGCTTCATTAAGTCAGCCCGCCGTTTGTTCAAGTTGTTGCGAATGGGCTTGAATAGTCTGCGCAATCGACCCAGTCATTTCCTGCAGCACCCTGGATAACGCTACCCTGGTAAACCAGAGTTCTCGCGAGAGCACAAGTTGAATTTGCTCAGCGAGTTACTCTGGTGTCGAGCAATGGAGCTCATTAAATATGCCCCTCGATCTGAGCTGCACCAATCACATTGGGTTATCTGATATAGGCGGGCCAGAGGCGAGCTAAAAAGATGACGACAGCGCTGTGACGGCGAAGTCATCAGTAAACATTGCAAGATGCCTATGGATGAACACCAGTTGTTTGAAACGGCTTTGGCCGCTACAATGAACGAGTTAGACTTGGCTTTTTCCCAAAAGAGGAACAGAAGACGGCGCTCGAATCGTTCCTTTGCAAGAAGGGTGTTTTTGCTGTTTTGCCGACCGGAAGAGTCTAATATACCAGTTAGCTCCGCTGGGTTTATTGTTGTGATTGGTCATAGTGTTATCCAATTGCGTGCTGTGAGATTTTCAAACGCATGCTTGGTGCCACCCCTCGAGCTGGCCGATTTTCATTGATCGACACCAGACCATTAATCTTTTAAATTTAGGTCTGGATTTCCAGGCTAGGATAACGGCATATATCCATCAACATGGATATATGGTTGCATGGTGGAGATGGTGGTCTAGTGGGTTAAACCACTGAACTGGTAAATCGAAGGTTGCTGGTTCGATCCCAGCAGTCACCACCAGTGTGTCCTTGAGCAAGACACTTTACTCCACGTTGCTCCAGGGGATTGTCCCTGTAATAGGGGATTGTCCCTGTAATAAGTGCACTGTAAGTCAAAGTGTCTGCCAAATGCGTAAATGTAAATGTATTTACCTCATTTTAGGACCTGCTAAGGATCAGGTGATTTTTTATTTATTTTTATGTCCTGATACCTAAAACCATAGAATTCAAATAGGGTGTACTCTCTTTTTCAGATGACTATGTTAATGCTGACATTTATACTCGCTTACATTTTAAGAGAGAGAACATCATGTGAATAAATGACTTAGTTAGCGACTCTTCAACACGACCCCACCCTAAACAAGAGCTAAACTGTGTGCATTGGCTTGTGTTGTGAATGTCAAATAAAATCAATCATAATTAATTTCTTATGTTATTTGTATCAGTTTTTATTCATTTATACTTATTCATTTAAAAATACCATTTCTGATTGTTATTTACATACAAAAATACTTTTAATGGAAACTTGCTTTCAGTTATCTGCTTGAGGCAAAAATAAGTTAGACATAAGGATAAACTGAAATTCACAGCATTTCAACTATTTCTGCTCATTTGAAGGCTGCTATTGGATCACTGAGGGTAAACGTTGTTTTATGCGACTATGCATTACTTTACAGAGAGCTTACGACCTAACAGAGTTAAAAACTAGCTAGTAGTAACCAAGTTAAAAACTAGCTAGTGGTTACTAAGTCTCTAATATTACTGAGAAAGACAGAAAAAAAGATGCTCATACCTCTCCTCTCTCCTCCGTTCTCTCTCCTCTGGTTTGGTCCGTATGGTGACTGTATGTTCGGTTATTAGCGAATTCTTGTGTGTTCGCTGAAAAAACACAAAATCACATATTCAGTTTCCCACACACCTAACCAGACCTGACATATTAAAGGGGCAGTAAGCGATTTCTGAGAACTGCTGTTAAAAGTGGATCGGGCCGAGCACCACAACACACTTAAAGCCAGTAAGTAGTAGGGGGCGTATATATTCATGATGGGGGAAGACAGAAAGTGCGCAAGAGGGAGATTTTAAGAAAGAAAGATGGCTGAGAGACATTACAAAAGAGAAAAGGTCAGGGAATATCACTGGAAAAAGAAGGTTTATGATCAGGTAAGGGCTTTAGGAAGAGCATTAATATTAGAAAAGCTTTCCAGGGGACCAAGATTATGAGAGGTGGACGCTTTTGCTGATGCTCCTGCCTCATTCAATATGAAATTCCTCATTCAATTAGTTGAGTACATAATTTAATCAATTTTGGCAATGCAACCTGAGGTACAATGTCTTCAGAAACTTTGTGGCCCGATTCTTTAGTTAAAAAAAAACAGCAAAGAAACTTGAGAAAAAGGATCTACATGCAAATGCGCTTTGTGAAAAGTCCCACACTAGTAACTATGTTGGACAGCTTGTTCCTGCGTTATCCTAGCCTGGAAATCCAGACCTAAATCTAAAAGATTAATGGTCTGGTGTCGATCAATGAAAATCGGCCAGCTCGAGGGGTGGCACCAAGCATGCGTTTGAAAATCTCACAGCACGCAATTGGATAACACTATGACCAATCACAACAATAAACCCAGCGGAGCTAACTGGTATATTAGACTCTTCCGGTCGGCAAAACAGCAAAAACACCCTTCTTGCAAAGGAACGATTCGAGCGCCGTCTTCTGTTCCTCTTTTGGGAAAAAGCCAAGTCTAACTCGTTCATTGTAGCGGCCAAAGCCGTTTCAAACAACTGGTGTTCATCCATAGGCATCTTGCAATGTTTACTGATGACTTCGCCGTCACAGCGCTGTCGTCATCTTTTTAGCTCGCCTCTGGCCCGCCTATATCAGATAACCCAATGTGATTGGTGCAGCTCAGATCGAGGGGCATATTTAATGAGCTCCATTGCTCGACACCAGAGTAACTCGCTGAGCAAATTCAACTTGTGCTCTCGCGAGAACTCTGGTTTACCAGGGTAGCGTTATCCAGGGTGCTGCAGGAAATGACTGGGTCGATTGCGCAGACTATTCAAGCCCATTCGCAACAACTTGAACAAACGGCGGGCTGACTTAATGAAGCCGAGAACAGAATTGCTTATGTCGAGTCATCCGTAGATACAGAAAATGCACGGATCCAGACTCTCGCATGCCAAGTTTCTTCACTCACCAAACACTTGGATGATCTAGAAAATCGAGGTCAGAGGAAAAATCTATGCATCATTGGCCTGCTTGAAAATGTTGAGGGTACTAACTCGACTACGTTTCATCAGACTTGGATCCCAGAGTTCCTCGGTATTGAAACTAAGTCTGGGATGCTTAAGCTGGAGAGAGCTCATTGCATCTCTATGCTGAACGCCGGCGCCAAGGGTAGGCCTTATACACTTATTGTTCGCTTCCACAAGTTACAGGATAAGCTGCGGGTTGTGGATGCCAGCAGACGTGCGGCACAAAAGGAGATCTGATGTACAACAACAGTAAATTATCGTTCTATCAGGACTTTTCCACAACTGTTCAAAACAAATGGAAAGCGTTCTACGTGGCGCGGCAAAAGCTACAGCAGATGGGAGCCCAGTATGTCATGCTTTACCCAGCAAAACTGCGAGTCACCGTCGGTAAAGTTCCTTAAGTCCCCTGAAGAGGTTCTGGCCTTTATTGATTCGACAGATTGAATTCAAAGGAAACATTTTCTCTTGAAAGGAAGTGGCATACCAGATGGTCTTAGGTAGGCCTAAATAGCTTAAAGGGTTAGTTCACCCAAAAATGAAAATTCTGTCAGTAATTACTCACCCTCATAATGTTCCAACCCCGTAAGACTTTCGTTCATCTTTGGGACACAAAATTAAGATAAATTGATGAAATCTGAGAGCTGGCTCACTCCTTCATAGACTGCAAGGTAATTTCATCTGCCAGCCCAGAAAAGTTAGTAAAGACATTGTAAAAATAGTCCAAGTGACTACAGTGGCTCAACCTTAAGTTTATCAAGCGACGAGAATACTTTTTGTGTGCAAAAAACAAACAAAAATAACGACTTAATTCAACTGTTCATTTTCTTCTGTGTGGGCCTCTGACGTGAGTTCACGAGAGCGCCACGATGCATGCGCGAGAACCAGAGGTGGGACAAAGTCATTGTTATGCAAGTCACAAGTAAGTCTCAAGTCTTTGCCCTCGAGTCCCAAGTCAAGTCGAGTCAAAGATGAGGCAAGTCCCGAGTCGAGTCAAAAGTCAAAGCCAACAAGTCTCAAGTCGAGTCCAAAGTCCTACCATTTTAGTTTCGAGTCATTTCAAGTCCTCTTACCACAGAAATAAAATGTATACAAATCATGTATGTCTGTAAGATTTGTATTTATTTAAACCTCTTTTTATACAATGATATTAATCAAATACAGTAAAAAACAGAAAATTTAATTTTTCACAAAAAAATTCACATGAATTTATTTCTTCTGCTGAACAGGAAGGAAGGGGGGGGGGGGAGATGGGTGCAACTGTGATGCAATTATTAATAATTGTAATTTTTGCATCAAAATAAGTGTATTGTGATTGTCAAAACATTTTAGTAACTAAACTGAATTTTATTAGGTTTAGTGACAACATGTTACAATGTTTACATGGTTCAATTTCTGGCAAGCTACGCTTTTTTATTATTTCAGTTTAATTCAATTATTGTGATTTGATTTAATATTGACTCATTTGGATAAATATTAGGTAGGCTACACAAGATAGGCATTCATTTTTCTCAAGAAAAAAACAACTCACCTAATGCTGTAAACATACAGAGAGCCCTATCACCTGGCAGTATTATTTAAGGTTAAAAATAACACAAATTAAATATAATGCGTTTTTTTTATTTATTATAACAACTTTATTTAATGATATAAGTAAAAATATAATAAACATGCAATAGTACACATATTTAGCAAAATACTCTCTATAGCTCTTTTTTCTAGCCAACTAACGTGCCTATATTATGGTCATTAAATGGCTTTCCTGAGGTAAATGTTATGTGACATAATTGTTCTCCAACTGTTTTATTGACCCCTTTGATTGATGGGTCGATATTATGTATGAGGAATATACATTTCGGTAAGTTGTACTGTATCTTTCAACAGTGTTCATTCGTGTTTAACGTTACTATCAGCTAGAGATGATCGGTTCACGTTCCGCTAGGAATCTGTCGTGTCACATTTACAAGCGCCAAAACGGTATTTATTGTCTGAATTTTGTAATAAAAGTGACAGAATCTGAGAGCAGAGATTGTTTTATATCATAAGTAACCTGCTCTGTCTAGTCTGTCGGTCTCCGTGTCCTCTTTGCTTCGCGATTTTTCTGTGCGTGAGAAAATGGATGTGTGGCGTGAGAGCGTGTGAAAAGTGTCAATTGCGTGTGTCTCACGGTGAATGCGTGAGAGTTGGCAGCTATGTAGCAAGTTACGGTACATCCAATAAGGTGCTTAGCATTCGTTCAAATTCGTAGCATGCGTTGTTGCTTGTTGCGCTTCATTGGTTGTCTTGCAATGTGCCTGCTTAGATGCTGTCGAATCAAAACAACGTGGGACTACAGTGATTGGATGTCGTGCAGGCAGTGCGCGTGCTCTCTGCATGCATACAGGTGGTGCACATTTTTTCACAGATGCAGATAAACAGAGCGGCGCGGCCGTGTGAACGTTTTTTCCCCAGTTTTCATGGGAAGTAGCAAGTCTTCTTGAGACAAAAGGCGCAAGTCCAAGTGAAGTCACGAGTCATTGATGTTAAAGTCCAAGTCGAGTTGCAAGTCTTTGTACATTTTGTCGAGTCGAGTCTGAAGTCATCAAATTCATGACTCGAGTCTGACTCGAGTCCAAGTCACATGACTCGAGTCCACACCTCTGGCGAGAACTGAGAAGATGACGCTCACGATTATTGGATGGGAAAGTGTGAAAGGTAAGCCATTCATTTTGCGGCATTGGTAAGGCACTTTTACGTTTTCTCGTTGGTTTCTTAACTTAAGGTTGAGCCACTGTAATCACTATATTTTTATAGTTTATAGTATATATTTTAGTCACAGACTATTTTAACGATGTCTTTACTAATGTTTCTGGGCCGGCAGAATGAAACTAGATGCGAAAGTTCGTCGAGACAAACTTTAAGTTGGCTTAAGAAAGTTTGGACCGTAAAGTTTTTTGATAGGTGGTTGCTAGGATGTTATGGGTGGTCGCTATGGTGTTTCTAGGGTGTTTTGGGCAATTGCTAGGGTGTTCTGGGTGGTTGCTAGGGTGTCCTGGATGGTTGCTAGGGTCTTTTGGGTGGTTGCTAGGGTGTTATGGGTGGTCGCTAGGGTGTTTTGGGTGGTTGCTAGGGTATTCTGGGTGGTTGCTAGGATATTTTGGGTGGTTGCTAGGGTCTTTTGGGTGGTTGCTAGGCGGTTGCTAGGGTGTTCTGGGTGGTTGCTAGGGTGTTTTGGGTGGTTGCTATGCGGTTGCTAGGATATTTAGGGTGGTTGCTAGGGTCTTTTGGGTGGTTGCTAGGCGGTTGCTAGGGTATTTTGGGTGGTTGCTAGGGTATTCTGGATGGTTGCTAGGGTATTTTGGGTGGTTGCTATGGTCTTTTGGGTGGTTGCTAGGCGGTTGCTAGGGTATGTTGGGTGGTTGCTATGGTATTCTGGGTGGTTGCTAGGGTCTTTTGGGTGGTTGCTAGGCGGTTGCTAGGGTGTTCTGGGTGGTTGCTAGGGTGTTTTGGGTGGTTGCTAGGGTATTCTGGGTGGTTGCTAGGCGGTTGCTAGGGTGTTCTGGGTGGTTGCTAGGGTCTTTTGGGTGGTTGCTAGGGTGTTATGGGTGGTTACTAGGATGTTTTGTGTGGTTGTTATGGTGTTGCTAGGGTATTTTGGGTGGATGCTAGGGTGTTTCGGGTGGTTGCTAGGGTGTTCTGGGTGGTTGCTAGGCGGTTGCTAGGGTGTAATGGGTGGTTACTAGGATGTTTTGTGTGGTTGCTATGGTGTTGCTAGGGTATTATGGGTGGTTGCTAGAGTGTTTTGGGTGGTTGCTAGGGTGTTCTGGGTGGTTGCTAGGGTGTTCTGGGTGGTTACTAGGATGTTTTGTGTGTTTGCTATGGTGTTGCTAGGGTATTTTGGGTGGTTGCTAGGGTCTTTTGGGTGGTTGCTAGGCGGTTGGTAGGGTGTAGTTGGGTGGTTGCTAGGTGGTTGCTAGGGTATTCTGGGTGGTTGCTAGGATATTTTGGGTGGTTGCTAGGGTCTTTTGGGTGGTTGCTAGGTGGTTGCTAGGGTATTTTGGGTGGTTGCTAGGCGGTTGCTAGGGTATTTTGGTGGTTGCTAGGGTGTTCTGGGTGGTTGCTAGGGTATTTTGGGTGGTTGCTAGGGTCTTTTGGGTGGTTGCTAGGCGGTTGCTAAGGTGTTTTGGGTGGTTGCTAGGGTGTTATGGGTGTTACTAGGATGTTTTGTGTGGTTGCTACGGTGTTGCTAGGGTCTTTTGGGTGGTTGCTAGGGTCTTTTGGGTGGTTGCTAGGGTGTTTTGGGTGGTTTGCTAGGGTCTTTTGGGTGGTTGCTAGGGTGTTTAGGGTGGTTGCTAGGATATTTTGGGTGGTTGCTAGGATCTTTTAGGCGGTTGCTAGGGTATTTTGGGTGGTTGCTAGGGTGTTCTGGGTGGTTGCTATGGTATTCAGAGCGGTTGATATGGTGTTACTAGGTGGTTGGTAGTTGTCACAGATGGTTACTATGGAGTTTTTATAGAGTTCTTACTTAACTAATCGCTATTAGCATGTAGCTATTCACTTGCTATTCGCATGTGTAGCATGTTGAAAGTGCTGTTTGCTAGCATGAGTCAAAAGAGCCAAACCTCATCTCTATAAGATGTTCTGATACAGAGATATAGGTCTTGCAAAACGGTTGCTAGGATACTCAAGTTTGGTTGCTATGGAGTTGCTTGGGAGCTGGGAGCTGGGAGCTTTAAACTTAAGAAGTTTAAATTGGTTTAAAGTTTAAAGTAGTTTGAAGTTTATGACAGAGAGATAGATAGATAAATAAGTTAGATAGATAGATACACACACACACACACACACACACACACACACACACACACTCAAACAGACTACCTCGCTCACACACTCACTCAGACACTCAGACATACACACACACACACACACACTCAGAGTTTATGAGTTTAGAGTTTATAAGTGTATAAATTGATGAGTTTATAAGTGTACAAGTTTTTGAGTTTAGAGTTTATAAGTTTAAATGAGTTTAGAGTTCATAAGTCTATGAATTCATGAGTTTATTAGTTAATTAGTTATTCAATTTAAGTTAATTAGTGTATAAGTGTATGAGATTAGAGTTTATTAGTTTAAATGAGTTTCATTGGCTAATATATATAGAATGGCAGTTTAGTTTAGTTTTCAAGGGATTTAGATTTGAATTTTTGTCGGTTGGTGAGTTTGAATTTTTTTTAGAATGCCCAATGTTAAGTCAATGGGAGTTTTTCCGAGTTTTGATCGTCATTTGTAGGAAAACCGTAAGTCCGATCAGTCTGAAAAGATATAGCATATAACTACAGATCAGTTTGAGTGTCTGAGCCGAGTTTGGAGTATGTAGAGTTAAAGCTCTAGGGCGAGTTTGAGTCAACAGTTTTTCACAGAAGAATAATAATAATATTAATAATAACTAGATGCGAAAGTTCGTCGAGACAAACTTTAAGTTGGCTTGAGAAAGTTTGGAGCAGAAAGTTTTTTGCTAGGCGGTTGCTAGGATGTTGCTATGGTGTTGCTAGGTTATTTTGGGAGGTTGCTAGGGTGTTCTGGGTGGTTTCTAGGTGGTTGCTAGGGTCTTTTGGGTGGTTGCTAGGCGGTTTCTAGGGTGTTCTAGGTGGTTGCTAGGGTGTTTTGGGTGGTTGCTAGGGTATTCTGGGTGGTTGCTAGGCGGTTGCTAGGATATTTTGGGTGGTTGCTAGGGTATTCTGGGTGGTTGCTAGGGTATTTTGGGTGGTTGCTAGGGTCTTTTGGGTGGTTGCTAGGCGGTTGCTAGGGTATTTTGGGTGGTTGCTATGGTATTCTGGGTGGTTGCTAGGGTCTTTTGGGTGGTTGCTAGGCGGTTGCTAGGGTGTTCTAGGTGGTTTCTAGGGTGTTTTGGGTGGTTGCTAGGGTATTCTGGGTGGTTGCTAGGCGGTTGCTAGGATATTTTGGGTGGTTGCTAGGGTCTTTTGGGTGGTTGCTAGGCGGTTGCTAGGGTGTTCTGGGTGGTTGCTAGGGTATTTTGGGTGGTTGCTAGGCGGATGCTAGGGAGTTCTGGGTGGTTGCTAGGGTGTTTTGGGTGGTTGCTAGGGTATTCTGGGTGGTTGCTAGGGTATTTTGGGTGGTTGCTAGGGTCTTTTGGGTGGTTGCTAGGCGGTTGCTAGGGTATTTTGGGTGGTTGCTAGGGTCTTTTGGGTGGTTGCTAGGCAGTTGCTAGGGTGTTCTGGGTGGTTGCTAGGGTGTTTTGGGTGGTTGCTAGGGTGTTCTGGGTGGTTGCTAGGGTATTTAGGGGTGGTTGCTAGGGTCTTTTGGGTGGTTGCTAGGCGGTTGCTAGGGTATTTTGGGTGGTTGCTAGGGTCTTTTGGGTGGTTGCTAGGGTGTTTTGGGTGGTTGCTAGGGTATTCTGGGTGGTTGCTAGGGTATTTTGGGTGGTTGCTAGGGTCTTTTGGGTGGTTGCTAGGCGGTTGCTAGGGTATTTTGGGTGGTTGCTAGGGTATTTTGGGTGGTTGCTAGGGTATTTTGGGTGGTTGCTAGGCGGTTGCTAGGGTGTTCTGGGTGGTTGCTAGGGTGTTTTGGGTGGTTGCTAGGGTATTCTGGGTGGTTGCTAGGCGGTTGCTAGGATATTTTGGGTGGTTGCTAGGGTATTTTGGGTGGTTGCTAGGGTCTTTTGGGTGGTTGCTAGGCGGTTGCTAGGGTATTTTGGGTGGTTGCTAGGGTATTTTGGGTGGTTGCTAGGGTCTTTTGGGTGGTTGCTAGGCGGTTGCTAGGGTGTTCTGGGTGGTTGCTAGGGTGTTTTGGGTGGTTGCTAGGGTATTCTGGGTGGTTGCTAGGGTGTTCTAGGTGGTTGCTAGGGTGTTTTGGGTGGTTGCTAGGGTATTCTGGGTGGTTGCTAGGCGGTTGCTAGGGTCTTTTGGGTGGTTGCTAGGGTGTTCTGGGTTGTTGCTAGGCGGTTGCTAGGGTGTTATGGGTGGTTGCTAGGGTGTTTTGGGTGGTTGCTAGGGTATTCTGGGTGGTTGCTAGGCAGTTGCTAGGATATTTTGGGTGGTTGCTAGGGTCTTTTTGGTGGTTGCTAGGGTCTTTTGGGTGGTTGCTAGGGTATTTTAGGTGGTTGCTAGGTGGTTGCTAGGGTGTTTTGGGTGGTTGCTAGGGTATTCTGGGTGGTTGCTAGGCGGTTGCTAGGGTGTTTTGGGTGGTTGCTAGGGTATTCTGGGTGGTTGCTATAAGGTTGCTAGGATATTTAGGGTGGTTACTAGGGTATTTTGGGTGGTTGCTAGGGTCTTTTGGGTGGTTGCTAGGCGGTTGCTAGGGTATTTTGGGTGGTTGCTAGGGTCTTTTGGGTGGTTGCTAGGGTGTTCTGGGTGGTTGCTAGGGTGTTTTGGGTGGTTGCTAGGGTATTCTGGGTGGTTGCTAGGCGGTTGCTAGGATATTTTGGGCGGTTGCTAGGGTCTTTTGGGTGGTTGCTAGAGTCTTTTGTGTGGTTGCTAGGGTGTTCTGGGTGGTTGCTAGGGTCTTTTGGGTGGTTGCTAGGTGGTTGCTAGGGTGTTCTGGGTGGTTGCTATGGTATTCTGGGTGGTTGCTATGGTATTCAGAGCGGTAGATAGATAGATACACACACACACACACACACACACACACACACACACACACACACACACACACACACACACACACACACACTCAAACAGACTACCTCGCTCACACACTCACTCAGACACTCAGACACACACACACACACACACACACACACACACACACACACACACACACTCAGAGTTTATGAGTTTAGAGTTTATAAGTGTATAAATTGATGAGTTTATAAGTGTACAAGTTTTTGAGTTTAGAGTTTATAAGTTTAAATGAGTTTAGAGTTCAGAGTTTATTAATTTATGAGTTTAAGAGTTCATAAGTCTATGAATTCATGAGTTTATTAGTTAATTAGTTATTAAATTTAAGTTAATTAATTTATAAGTGTATGAGATTAGAGTTTATTAGTTTAAATGAGTTTCATTGGCTAATATATATAGAATGGCAGTTTGAATTAGTCTTCAAGGGATTTAGATTTAAATTTTTGTCGGTTGGTGAGTTAGAATTTTTTTAGAATGCCCAATAGCCGCGTTTCCACTGTCGGGCCAGGGCCGGGCCGTGCTAGTGCGTGCCAGGGCCAGTCGCGTTTCCACTGTCACTTCCGGGGCTTGATCGGGGCTTACTCAGGGCCAACGGCCAGGATTTCTGGCCCGTCGAATACCTTGGGCCAGAGCGGGCCAGCTCGGGCTAGAGGAGTGGTTACGAACAGAGGCGGAGTATACCTGAGTCGAGAGACGGCAGCGCCGGATGATTCTGTCAGCATTAAAGACTTTTAAAATAATTTGATGCAAAAGACTATGCGCGCTAACCGTTACCATAGTAAACATAGTAAACGCTTGAAGATTACGCATAGTAAAAAAACATACGCTTGAAGAAATCCGACCAATCATAAAGGCTATCACAGTCATGTTTTTATTTTATCTGTCAGTAGCCCACGTCTCGTCTCTTTATACCGGACTATCATAAAATAAAGCAACTTTTTTTTCGGGAGCTTCCTCTGTGCAGAAACGAGGACGTTATAAAATACATCGTTGCTGAACTTGCTAAGCTAAGCATTCAGTGAACAACGCTTCAAGTTCGGGAAAAAATAAAAAAAGTTGTGGGCGCAGTACAAGGCGATTAAAACGCACAATGGACAAAGCGGTGCCCAGAGAAGGAACTTTCCATGGTTCGACTTGATGGACGGTGTGCTGGGTCACCGTCCATCTGTTAGTGGAGAGACAAGTCGGGACACTATGGCAGCCGCGGACGGTGAGTAAATACATGCTATCTTCTTAAAATCTAAGTTTTCTAACTTCCTGCCTGAATGAACATCATAATTCCCGCTGAAATGGGTGGGGTTGTATGACGTTTGATCCAGGAAGGCGTGTTAAGGGCGGGGTTTAGGGCAGCGCTGCAGGGCTAATGGCCCGGCAGTGGAAACGCAAGCCCGGTGCTTGAGGCCCGAGGCCACTGGCCCGGCTCGGCTCGCTGTTAGCCCTAGCCCGGCCCTGGCCCGACAGTGGAAACGCGGCTAATGTTAAGTCAATGGGAGTTTTTCCGAGTTTTGATCGTCATTTGTAGGAAAACCGTAAGTCCGATCAGTCTGAAAAGATATAGCATATAACTTCAGATCAGTTTGAGTGTCTGAGCCGAGTTTGGAGTATGTAGAGTTAAAGCTCTAGGGCGAGTTTGAGTCAACAGTTTTTCACAGAAGAATAATAATAACTAGATGCGAAAGTTCGTCGAGACAAACTTTAAGTTGGCTTGAGAAAGTTTGGACCGTAACGTTTTTTGATAGGCGGTTGCTAAGATGTTATGGGTGGTCGCTATGGTGTTTCTAGGGTGTTTTGGGCAATTGCTAGGGTGTTCTGGGTGGTTGCTAGGTGGTTGCTAGGGTGTCCTGGGTGGTTGCTAGGGTCTTTTGGGTGGTTGCTAGGATGTTATGGGTGGTTGCTAGGGTGTTTTGGGTGGTTGCTAGGGTATTCTGGGTGGTTGCTAGGATATTTTGGGTGGTTGCTAGGGTCTTTTGGGTGGTTGCTAGGCGGTTGCTAGGGTGTTCTGGGTGGTTGCTAGGGTGTTTTGGGTGGTTGCTAGGGTATTCTGGGTGGTTGCTATGCGGTTTCTAGGATATTTAGGGTGGTTGCTAGGGTCTTTTGGGTGGTTGCTAGGCGGTTGCTAGGGTATTTTGGGTGGTTGCTAGGGTATTTTGGGTGGTTGCTATGGTCTTTTGGGTGGTTGCTAGGCGGTTGCTAGGGTATTTTGGGTGGTTGCTATGGTATTCTTGGTGGTTGCTAGGGTCTTTTGGGTGGTTGCTCGGCGGTTGCTAGGGTCTTTTGGGTGGTTGCTAGGGTGTTTTGGGTGGATGCTAGGATATTCTGGGTGGTTGCTAGGCGGTTGCTAGGGTGTTCTGGGTGGTTGCTAGGGTCTTTTGGGTGGTTGCTAGGGTCTTTTGGGTGGTTGCTATGGTATTCTGGGTGGTTGCTAGGCGGTTGCTAGGGTGTTCTGGGTGGTTGCTAGGGTGTTTTGGGTGGTTGCTAGGGTATTCTGGGTGGTTGCTAGGCGGTTGCTAGGGTCTTTTGGGTGGTTGCTAGGGTCTTTTGGGTGGTTGCTAGGCGGTTGCTAGGGTGTTCTGGGTGGTTGCTAGGGTGATTTGGGTGGTTGCTAGGGTATTCTGGGTAGTTGCTAGGCGGTTGCTAGGGTCTTTTGGGTGGTTGCTATGGTATTCTGGGTGGTTGCTAGGGTCTTTTGGGTGGTTGCTAGGCGGTTGCTAGGGTGTTCTGGGTGGTTGCTAGGGTGTTTTGGGTGGTTGCTAAGGTATTCTGGGTGGTTGCTAGGCGGTTCCTAGGATATTTTGGGTGGTTGCTAGGGTGTTTTGGGTGGTTGCTAGGGTGTTCTGGGTGGTTGCTAGGCGGTTGCTAGGGTGTTATGGGTGGTTACTAGGATGTTTTGTGTGGTTGCTATGGTGTTGCTAGGGTATTTTGGGTGGTTGCTAGGCGGTTGCTAGGGTGTTCTGGGTGGTTACTAGGATGTTTTGTGTGGTTGCTATGGTGTTGCTAGGGTATTTTGGGTGGTTGCTAGGGTCTTTTGGGTGGTTGCTAGGCGGTTGCTAGGGTGTTTTGGGTGGTTGCTAGGTGGTTGCTAGGGTGTTCTGGCAGTTGCTATGGTATTCTGGGTGGTTGCTAGGCGGTTGCTAGGGTGTTTTGGGTGGTTGCTAGGGTGTTTTGGGTGGTTGCTAGGGTATTCTGGGTGGTTGCTAGGCGGTTGCTAGGGTGTTCTGGGTGGTTGCTAGGGTGTTTTGGGTGGTTGCTTGGGTATTCTGGGTGGTTGCTAGGCGGTTGCTAGGGTGTTTTGGGTGGTTGCTAGGGTCTTTTGGGTGGTTGCTAGGCGGTTGCTAGGGTGTTCTGGGTGGTTGCGGTGGTTGCTAGGGTATTCTGGGTGGTTGCTAGGCGGTTGCTAGGGTCTTTTGGGTGGTTGCTATGGTATTCTGGGTGGTTGCTAGGGTCTTTTGGGTGGTTGCTAGGGTGTTTTGGGTGGTTGCTAGGGTATTCTGGGTGGTTGCTAGGCGGTTGCTAGGATATTTTGGGTGGTTGCTAGGGTGTTTTGGGTGGTTGCTATGGTGTTGCTAGGGTATTTTGGGTGGTTGCTAGGCGGTTGCTAGGGTGTTATGGGTGGTTACTAGGATGTTTTATGTGGTTGCTATGGTGTTGCTAGGGTATTTTGGGTGGTTGCTAGGGTCTTTTGGGTGGTTGCTAGGCGGTTGCTAGGGTGTTTTTGGGTGGTTGCTAGGTGATTGCTAGGGTGTTCTGGCAGTTGCTATGGTATTCTGGGTGGTTACTAGGGTCTTTTGGGTGGTTGCTAGGCGGTTGCTAGGGTATTTTGGGTGGTTGCTAGGGTCTTTTGGGTGGTTGCTAGGGTGTTCTGGGTGGTTGCTAGGGTGTTTTGGGTGGTTACTAGGGTGTTTTGGGTGGTTGCTAGGGTGTTCTGGGTGGTTGCTAGGCGGTTGCTAGGGTGTTATGGGTGGTTACTAGGTTGTTTTGGGTGGTTGCTAGGTTGTTGCTAGGGTGTTCTTGATGGTTGCTAGGATATTTTGGGTGGTTGCTAGGGTCTTTTGGGTGGTTGCTAGGGTGTTCTGGGTGGTTGCTAGGTGGTTGCTAGGGTGTTCTGGGTGGTTGCTATGGTATTCAGAGCGGTTGATATGGTGTTACTAGGTGGTTGGTAGTTGTCACAGATGGTTACTATGGAGTTTTTATAGAGTTCTTACTTAACCCTCTGGGGACCAAAAACGCGCCCGCGCGTTTTGCTCGTTTTTTTTTTTTGCAATGAAAAATAAACACAAAATGCTCTGTTAATTTTGATCTTTCATTTTCGTGTAATACATCAATCGATCCTGTTCAGTTTCTATTTTTTTTCTGTATACTCACAATAAAAATAAAGTGTTTTGCTTTTTGACAAATAAAGAAAAACTAACATGATGCTATTTCTGCCTTCTCTCTGCCAGTAAACTCCCATTTGAAACGCGTTCGAAAATTATCTATAACTCCGCGAAAATTCAGTCAAACAGGGAAACAGACCCACGGGCATGAAGCTTGAGATCGCAGCTTTTAAATGAAGTAATTTATATAAAAAACAAATATTATCAGCTTCTGTAATCTGTATAAAAAGAGAGCGACTCCAGTCGAGCTCATTACGAGATGATTCACAGTAATTTGACCACGCCCCGGAGAGCGCGTGCTATTCAAACGCAAATTCTGAGAACCATTTCAGTCTGTGAAACGCCCCCACATCAGCTGTAAACAAAGAGGCATAATATAGCCTACCTTATGGAGAAAATTTTCCGTGCTGATATGAGGAGCAGATCCCGCTGAGGAGTGAGGTAGGCTAAGTTATCCTTTCTCAAGTGTTAATGTGGAATAACGTTATGGAATAACGTTAGTGTAGGCCTATGTAAACAAAAAGATGAATCGCGTTTCTATAATATGAATCGCGTTTCTGTGAGATGAATGAAGGGTACATATTTGTAAAGACTGTTTAGCCTAAATATGAATCGCGTTTCTGTGAGATGAATGAAGGGTACATATTTGTAAAGACTGTTTAGCCTAAATATGAATCGCGTTTCTGTGAGATGAATGAAGGGTACATATTTGTAAAGACTGTTTACCCTAAATATGAATCGCGTTTCTGTGAGATGTGAGATGGCTAATATATATAGAATGGCAGTTTGAATTAGTTTTCAAGGGATTTAGATTTAAATTTTTGTCGGTTGGTGAGTTTGAATTTTTTTAGAATGCCCAATGTTAAGTCAATGGGAGTTTTTCCGAGTTTTGATCGTCATTTGTAGGAAAACCGTAAGTCCGATCAGTCTGAAAAGATATAGCATATAACTTCAGATCAGTTTGAGTGTCTGAGCCGAGTTTGGAGTATGTAGAGTTAAAGCTCTAGGGCGAGTTTGAGTCAACAGTTTTTAACAGAAGAATAATAATAACTAGATGCGAAAGTTCGTCGAGACAAACTTTAAGTTGGCTTGAGAAAGTTTGGAGCAGAAAGTTTTTTGCTAGGCGGTTGCTAGGATGTTGCTATGGTGTTGCTAGGGTATTTTGGGAGGTTGCTAGGGTGTTCTGGGTGGTTGCTAGGTGGTTGCTAGGGTGTCCTGGGTGGTTGCTAGGGTCTTTTGCTAGGCGGTTGCTAGGTGGTTGCTAGGGTCTTTTGGGTGGTTGCTAGGCGGTTGCTAGGGTCTTTTGGGTGGTTGCTAGGGTATTTTGGGTGGTTGCTAGGGTATTCTGGGTGGTTGCTAGGCGGTTGCTAGGATATTTTGGGTGGTTGCTAGGGTCTTTTGGGTGGTTGCTAGGAGGTTGCTAGGGTGTTCTGGGTGGTTGCTAGGGTGTTTTGGGTGGTTGCTAGGGTATTCTGGGTGGTTGCTATGCGGTTGCTAGGATATTTAGGGTGGTTGCTAGGGTCTTTTGGGTGGTTGCTAGGCGGTTGCTAGGGTATTTTGGGTGGTTGCTAGGCTATTTTGGGTGGTTGCTAGGTTCTTTTGGGTGGTTGCTAGGCGGTTGCTAGGGTATTTTGGGTGGTTGCTAGGGTCTTTTGGGTGGTTGCTAGGCGGTTGCTAGGGTGTTCTGGGTGGTTGCTAGGGTGTTTTGGGTGGTTGCTAGGGTGTTATGGGTGGTTGCTAGGCGGTTGCTAGGATATTTTGGGTGGTTGCTAGGGTGTTTTGGGTGGTTGCTAGGGTGTTCTGGGTGGTTGCTAGGCGGTTGCTAGGGTGTTATGGGTGGTTACTAGGATGTTTTGTGTTGTTGCTATGGTGTTGCTAGGGAATTTTGGGTGGTTGCTGGGGTATTTTGGGTGGTTGCTAGGGTCTTTTGGGTGGTTGCTAGGCGGTTGCTAGGGTGTTTTGGGTGGTTGCTAGGGTCTTTTGGGAGGTTGCTAGGATATTTTGGGTGGTTGCTAGGGTGTTTTGGGTGGTTGCTAGGGTGTTCTGGGTGGTTGCTAGGGTGTTCTGGGTGGTTGCTATGGTATTCAGAGCGGTAGATAGATACACACACACACACACACACACACACACACACACACACACACACACACACTCAGAGTTTATTAGTTTAGAGTTTATAAGTGTATAAATTGATGAGTTTATAAGTGTACAAGTTTTTGAGTTTAGAGTTTATAAGTTTAAATGAGTTTAGAGTTCAGAGTTTATTAATTTATGAGTTTAAGAGTTCATAAGTCTATGAATTCATGAGTTTATTCATTCATTAGTTATTAAATTTAAGTTAATTAGTTTATAAGTGTATGAGATTAGAGTTTATTAGTTTAAATGAGTTTCATTGGCTAATATATATAGAATGGCAGTTTGATTTAGTTTTCAAGGGATTTAGATTTGAATTTTTGTCGGTTGGTGAGTTTGAATTTTTTTAGAATGCCCAATGTTAAGTCAATGGGAGTTTTTCCGAGTTTTGATCGTCATTTGTAGGAAAACCGTAAGTCCGATCAGTCTGAAAAGATAAAGCAACTAACTTCAGATCAGTTTGAGTGTCTGAGCCGAGTTTGGAGTATGTAGAGTTAAAGCTCTAGGAGGAGTTTGAGTCAACGGTTTTTCACAGAAGAATAATAATAATATTAATAATAACTAGATGCGAAAGTTCGTCGAGACAAACTTTAAGTTGGCTTGAGAAAGTTTGGACCAGAACGTTTTTTTGCTAGGCGGTTGCTAGGATGTTGCTATGGTGTTGCTATGGTGTTGCTAGGGTATTTTGGGAGGTTGCTAGGGTGTTCTGGGTGGTTGCTAGGTGGTTGCTAGGGTGTCCTGGGTGGTTGCTAGGGTCTTTTGGGTGGTTGCTAGGGTATTTTGGGTGGTTGCTAGGCGGTTGCTAGGGTGTTCTGGGTGGTTGCTAGGGTGTTTTGGGTGGTTGCTAGGGTATTCTGGGTGGTTGCTAGGCGGTTGCTAGGATATTTTGGGTGGTTGCTAGGGTCTTTTGGGTGGTTGCTAAGCGGTTGCTAGGGTGTTCTGGGTGGTTGCTAGGGTGTTTTGGGTGGTTGCTAGGGTATTCTGGGTGTTTGCTATGTGGTTGCTAGGATATTTAGGGTGGTTGCTAGGGTCTTTTGGGTGGTTGCTAGGCGGTTGCTAGGGTATTTTGGGTGGTTGCTAGGGTATTCTGGGTGGTTGCTAGGCTATTTTGGGTGGTTGCTAGGGTCTTTTGGGTGGTTTCTAGGCGGTTGCTAGGGTATTTTGGGTGGTTGCTATGGTATTCTGGGTGGTTGCTAGGGTCTTTTGGGTGGTTGCTAGGCGGTTGCTAGGGTGTTTTGGGTGGTTGCTAGGGTGTTTTGGGTGGTTGCTAGGGTATTCTGGGTGGTTGCTAGGCGGTTGCTAGGATATTTTGGGTGGTTGCTAGGGTGTTTTGGGTGGTTGCTAGGGTGTTCTGGGTGGTTACTAGGATGTTTTGTGTGGTTGCTATGGTGTTGCTAGGGTATTTTGGGTGGTTGCTAGGCTTGCTAGGGTGTTTTGGGTGGTTACTAGGATGTTTTGTGTGGTTGCTATGGTGTTGCTAGGGTATTTTGGGTGGTTGCTAGGGTCTTTTGGGTGGTTGCTAGGCGGTTGCTAGGGTGTTTTGGGTGGTTGCTAGGGTGTTTTGGGTGGTTGCTATGGTCTTTTAAGGTGGTTGCTAGGGTGTTTTGGGTGGTTGCTAGGGTCTTTTGGGTGGTTGCTAGGATATTTTGGGTGGTTGCTAGGGTCTTTTGGGTGGTTGCTAGGTGGTTGCTAGGGTGTTCTGGGTGGTTGCTATGGTATTCAGAGCGGTAGATAGATAGATACACACACACACACACACACACACACACTCAGAGTTTATGAGTTTAGAGTTTATAAGTGTACAAGTTTTTGAGTTTAGAGTTTATAAGTTTAAATGAGTTTAGAGTTCAGAGTTTATTAATTTATGAGTTTAAGAGTTCATAAGTCTATGAATTCATGAGTTTATTAGTTAATTAGTTATTCAATTTAAGTTAATTAGTTTATAAGTGTATGAAATTAGAGTTTATTAGTTTAAATGAGTTTCATTGGCTAATATATATAGAATGGCAGTTTGATTTAGTTTTCAAGGGATTTAGATTTGAATTTTTGTCGGTTGGTGAGTTTGAATTTTTTTAGAATGCCCAATGTTAAGTCAATGGGAGTTTTTCCGAGTTTTGATCGTCATTTGTAGGAAAACCGTAAGTCCGATCAGTCTGAAAAGATATAGCATAAAACTTCAGATCAGTTTGAGTGTCTGAGCCGAGTTTGGAGTATGTAGAGTTAAAGCTCTAGGGCGAGTTTGAGTCAATAGTTTCCACAGAAGAATAATAATAATAAGTTTAAATAGGATTTCAATATGTTGGCTTTCTCAAGCCAACTTAATAAGTTTAAATAGGATTTCAATATGTTGGCTTTCTCAAGCCAACTTAATAATAATAAGTTTAAATAGGATTTCAATATGTTGGCTTTCTCAAGCCAACTTAATAAGTTTAAATAGGATTTCAATATATTGGCTTTCTCAAGCCAACATAATAATAATAAGTTTAAATAGGATTTCAATATGTTGGCTTTCTCAAGCCAACTTAATAAGTTTAAATAGGATTTCAATATGTTGGCTTTCTCAAGCCAACTTAATAAGTATGAGTGACAATAACAATAGTGTTGCTTTGAAAAAGCACCACTAATAAGTTTAAATAGGATTTCAATATGTTGGCTTTCTCAAGCCAACTTAATAAGTTTAAGTACAATATCAGTAAGTTGGCTTTCTCAAGCCAACTTAATAAGTTTAAATAGGATTTCAATATGTTGGCTTTCTCAAGCCAACTTAATTACATACAGTAGAAGCCTATGAAGGAATGAGCCAGCTCTCAGATTTCATCAAAAAATATCTTAATTTGTGTTCCGAAGATGAACGAAAGTCTTATGGGGTTCGAAAACATGAGGGTGAGTAATTACTGACATAATTTTCATCTTTGGGTGAACTAACCCTTTAAATATGAAACTACAACCACCAGTAGGTGGTGGCAAGTCACTGTCTTAATAAGTGAGTTGAGGGAGTCATTCATTCAACCAATTTGTTCAAACGGCTGATTCATTTGGGAAAGAGGGCCATTGAATCATTAAATTGATTCGTTCAAAACGCAGATTTCAGTCAAGAAAATCATCGCTGTCTGTTGCATTGAGACTCTGCTAAGTTTTCATTTTGAAATTCTCGTCGGCGAAATAAAGGGAAAACAAACAATATTGACAATATTGTTTATAAAATGTAACTCACAATGTTAAATTATTGTTCATTTAACTGTTGTCTAAAATAAATATCACATTTGCAATTGTGTACGGGATAACGACACTCTTGCTCATGTGATATTGTATTATAACAACATAATATGATATAAATATAAGACAAAAACTAATTTGGGGACATACTTAACTACACACATCACGCAGTGAAAGCATGAGTGACAAATGTGATGTCAGCTCACGCCTCGCACATCGTTAAAACAATGATTACAATATCATAATAGACAATACATATCGCACAACCCATACACATAAAGAATGAACTTACAATTAAACTGACATTTACCCATTTTCTTCCCCTTCTCTCCTCCTTTCGCGTGCAGGAGACAGACATAATATGCTGCCGCGAATGACGCAAATTGTCACGTAAACAAGCAAATCCACAAAGAAAGAATAATAAAAAATAAAATGTACGCGAGTTAGATAGTTTTAAAGCTGCAGTCGGCAAGTCTGGCAGATTGGGTCGATTAGCCAAAATTTTGAATGTTTACAACTCTCATGCCCCTCCCCACTACCAGCGAGCACCCTCCCATCGAGGTCGTGCTCGTGCGCCACTGTGCGTGTGTACCTGATTTTCTGTTAACGCGTCCGTCTCTTCAGCATCTATCAACACCATGGACTCGGAGGTAGGCTGCCCTGGCTAATCTATCCATAGATAGCAATAACTAAGGAATTGGAAGCTTGTTAGTAGATTTTCTCTCCGCCATCACGCTTCATGCAATCTCCAGGCGAACTTCAGGCGTGGCGTGTGCATGTGATATTAACGTGCTCGAGTGAGGGGGGATCTGTGGCGTGTGCACGACCTGTGATTGACAGTCAGATCTCACAGCCCCCTGCGCTGATTGGACCCGATGATCCGGGAGCGGTGGATTTTTGCAAAACAAATAACACGCTCCAGGTGGAGTTAGAAGCTCGGGTTTTTTTCTAAAACCATCTTATTTATGTTGTTCTGTCGAATTATAGTGTCAATTTCACTGAATATGATCAAAAAAATGTTGCCGACGGCAGCTTTAATTTGGAAAGCATTTAGATAAGTCAAAGTGTCATTTAAAATGTAAAACCATTCATAAATAAAAATAACACTTAATCTAATTTAAGACTTTTTTAAGGATCCGCGGGAACCCTGCCGTCACCAATAATTGCCTCAGATCTACAAATTGTCTACTGGGTAGGGGCACCAGGCAGGGCCGCCCACTTTCGACATTGTTGTTTGCCCTTGCCGTTGAACCCTTGGCAGAAGCGATAAGATATGATATTCTGCTATTTTTGTCAGATTCAAATACATCAGTTTCACGACTGGTTGATGTTATAAACTCCTTTGGGGAACTTTCTGGTTATAAGATCTATTTGACAAAATCTGTTGCTTTACAGTTGGTCAGTCTCACTTCAGACACAAATGCTCTCCTCTTTCCCTTTTAAATATTCCATGTCAGGTTTTACATATAGGGCTTCATATAACCCCTACATTCCAACTTTTATTTAAGAGTAAACTTTGCTCCTCTTCTGGAGAAAATTAATAGCGATTTACAGAGGTGGAATGCTCTTCCCGGTTCATGGTTGAGAAGAATTGCTATAATCAAAATGAACATTTCACTTTGTTAAATGTATCCTTTGATGATGCTGCCCATTTTATTTCTAGCAAAGTATTTAAGGAGCTTAATGGCTGGCTTTCTTGTTTTATATGGAGTAAAAGGAAACCAAAATTGAAAATGATCAAATTACGGCTCCCTAGTCATAAAGGGTGATTCCCAATATAAGATGGTCTCAGCTGGCGTGTCAGCTTCGTTTTGTGGCGGAATGGTTGAAGAATGATCCAGGATCTTTTGGTTTGATCTTGAAGCCTCGCAATCTCTCTGTCCTTTTCAGAATATTTTGCAATCCTAAAAAGTTAAAAGTTCTATATGATAGTCCGATCATACAGAACACTCTTCAAGGCTGGGTGCTGCCTGAAATAGGAGGTTGAGGTTGCATTGAGGTCCACTCTTGAATTGCGTGTTTGTGTATTTTGGGGGCGGAGCAATGAAGGGAGGGTGTTTGTTTGTTTGGGTTGATTTCAAATATCAACAGTGTTTCTGCTGATACTGCACTTACTGCACTTTCAACGCGATAAGAGATTAAAGACATATTTTCGGCCCTGGAAAAGCAGAGGTGGGAGGGTGGGTGTATGGATGGTTCCAGTACCCTCTAATGTTCTCTAAATGCCCACTGGGATGCTACCAGTGCCCAATGGGACGCTCCCTTCTTCTCACAGCCATCCACGTCCATTTAAGTAGCATTTTTCAAAAAGATTGTGGGCTGGACTTGAGCTGAAAGAGGGGGGTTTAATGACCCTTTAAAAACACATGCAAATAAACTTTTGTGACAATGAATCACTGCAAAATCACGTGTGTAAACACGGGGTAGAGAAAATAATCAAATTTATACCAGTTTTCAAACTTATACAGGTTTCTCGTGTGTAGCAATATATCAGCCACCACTCCTAGATCCCACCACACCTTAAAGGGTAACTCTCACCAAAATGCAACCTAGGGTCTTTTTTGTTAATCTACCCGAGGCAAACTTTAATTTAAAAGCATAATTATAATGGAAACGCCACTTTTAAGTTTGACCGTATTTTCGTTTTCGGTCAAATTGCCTTTTGAATGGGAGTGCTTGGGGCACTTCTATGATAGCATCAAAAATCGCTATTTTTAAAACACTAAGAAGACTTGACACAACATGAAACTTTGCTCGAAGTATCACCTGGGGCTCTACACATGAACTCGAGCATTGAGAACATTGTTTATGTACACATAGTTTACTAAAAAGAAAGATTTTGAACAACTCACTGTAGCCGTGTCCGCAGGCTTTTGGCATTCAAAAATAGTCGATCTCCGAATGCAACGTAACAGGGAGGAGAGTAAAGATGGAAAACTCCTAAAGCTTAGTTCCATATAAATTCACAGATAATTTGTTGTTTTGTTGTTAGTGAAAATCAATATTGACCTTGTATTTGAAAAAAGAATGCTCATATAAGAAGCAATACTAAAATTCAGATCTGCATGGACAAAATACACATACTGCATCTGCAGATTTTACATGATCTATACAAAATGGCTTACATGAAGGGAAGCCGCCTCCAAAGAACATGTTAAAGAGATCTTCAGGTGTAATATCAGACTCAAAGCCTCTGTGGAAATCAAATCCTCCATTAGCGCTGCTAGGCTCCTCTCCTCCACATAGATCATACTGCCTCTTCTGCTCTGGGTTACTGAGCACTGCATAAGCATTTCCAATCTCTGGAGAAGAACAAGAACAGCATTTTTTTTTTTTTTTTTTTTTTTTTATGTACATACATTTTGTAATAATTACGGTGGCCGAGAGAGCTTAACGCGCTGCAACTGAAGAAAGCACATGCAAATAGAAAAAAACATCCACAAATTAAGAAAACATCTTCATCAGTTTCACAACACACGTGTGCTCCAAATACTCACAACACAACCAAATACAGGAACGCGCTGCAAAAGTTCACAACACAACCAAATACAGAAACATGCTGCAAATAACACAGACCACAACGGAAATGTTTCCAGGGGAACCAAATAAGTGACGAACCCGGCTGGGACGTGCTTACAGCTCAAAAGTCTACTTTATTTTATTCTATTTCTTTTAACTTTTTTTGTTGTTGTTGTTGCAAAACATACAGAGATTACATTTTTATGACTTGCAACTTGTATACAATATACAAAATGTATTAACAATATGTTCAATGTCATCAGAATACAAATGAGAAAAGAACAATGAGCTGAAAACTAAAAAGAGCATGAGGGAAAGATCTAAATCTATACATCAGTTACACTGTACAATTTTTTTCATGATATGTTTACATTTTCATAAAGAAAAGTTTCATACAAAATGTTAGGTAATGTAGGGTCCAAAGTTTTAAAGTTGAGACACTCACATACAGATATATAACGCATATTTTAAAAGCTTTTTTTGTAAAAAATCATATATTTATTTGCAACCGTTATGTTAACAGCATTATATTTCTGTCGTAAGAACAGCTATTCAGCTGATGGACACCGTGCTTCGTTGTCATGGGAACATCCCAGGTGAAAATAATGAGGAAATTACGTTGTCTTTCGTTGCTCCCTTCATTAAGTGCGTTCCAAATGGCTACATAATGGCACAAAGTGCCCTGCTCACTCCGAAGTCCCACTTCAAAAGCTCTACCGTCTGCCCTTCGAAGGGAGCAGGGCATAGGGATGCTCACGAGCAATAAGCACGTCCCAGCCGGGTTCGTCACTTATTTGGTTCCCCTGGAAACATTTCCGTTGTGGTCTATGCTATTTGCAGTGCGTTTCTGTATTTGGTTGTGTTGTGAACTTTTGCAGCGCGTTTCTGTATTTGGTTGTGTGATTTGGAGCACACGTGTGTTGTGAAACTGATGAAGATGTTTTCTTAATTTGCGGGTGTTTTTTTTCTATTTGCATGTGTTTTCTTCAGTTGCTGCGCGTTGAGCTCTCTCGCCACCGTGAATAATGTAATGGAACAAAATTGGATATGGTGTTTCAGAGACAGCATTACTTTTAAAGGCCTCGGTTGCTCCTGGCGCATGGTTTTTGTCAGGGTGGAATTTCAAAGCCAGTTTTCTGTAGGCCTTTTTCAGTTCCTCATCATTGGCATCTTTTCTGATAGCCAGTACTTCATAGTAATTCTTACACTTCTTTATCCTAAAGACAAAAAAAAGCAACAGGGTTTAACTTTATTCTGAATTTAACACATTCTGTTGTCTATAAGTAACATTGCACCTACATGTCTACTAACTCTCAGAGTATTAGTAAACTGGTAGGGTTAGGGTAAGATTAAGTAACTAGAAATGTAGTTGCAAAATTACTTACAGTCAGTAGAGTGTCTGTTGAAGGACTATCACAATAACGAATAAGCAGATATTAAGCAGACAGTCCACTAATACTCTAATGAGAGTTAGTTGACATGTAGTTGCAAAGTTACTTATAGTCAACAGAATGTTCAAAACGGACCATCAAAATAAAGTGTTACCAGCAACAGTTTTTAAATGTTAAATCCAAAATGTTAAATCTATTTTATATAAAACTTATTTTTATTACAACTGTGGCTTATACTGTATATGTATACATATATGCACAAACACACAAACAAAAACACTCACCACCTACTTTATTATGTACACCTGTTTAACTGCTTGTTAACACAAATATGTAATCAGCCAACCACAAGGCAGAGACTCAATGTATTTAGGCATGTATACAAGGGCTGCATCCAAAATCGCATACTTCCCTACTATATAGTAGGGGGAAAAAAAAAAGTGACAAAAGTAGTATGTCCGAATTCATGGTACTCATAAAAGAGTTTAAATAGACATATCAAGTAGTAATTAATGTATATGAATCTTAGTTGATTATAGGCTATTAGAGCTGGTTTGGTTGCTGAGAGACGGAGACGCGCAGAGACGGCAATTAACACGCTGTTTGATTTGTGATCATGCTGTGCTTATTCCATTCATTTGAGTAGCCTATAATATTGTACAAGGCTTAAATCATTTAAATATACATGCAATAATATACAATATCATATTGTAGAACATGTATATGATGTAGTAGCCTATTTGAGTTGATATTACTCTTGCCAAGCTCTGATTTCTGAGAGATGCATGCATAGACGGATTTACGCTTGTTTCATTTTTACTCTCACTCATTCACTTCACTCATTATTGCATAGAGATTTTAGATAAGGTTTTTGGCTTCAGGAACACCCCTAATCTACTCTAGTAAAAAAATTCTGGAGGATGACACACCCACATTTTATTTGCTTCCAACGCTGCTAGTGGTTGCTAGTGGTTGTGTAATGGTGTGGGGCAGGGATGTGCGGTCAGGGTAGGCAGGGTGGGCAGTGCCTCACCAAATGAAATGTTGACATTATATTTATTAATTCCAAGAGCTTTATTAATTCACCACATTACTAACTGCATTTATTTTATTCCAAATATACATTTTTGTAACAAAAATTTTCTGGGATTACACATATAATATACTCATTTTGCCATTGTTTGCTCCTAAAAACCATTGTTTCATGCAGGAAATTCAAGGCCATGGCCATTGAGGCAGAGGTTAGCAGTGCCTCTTTGGTCCATAGAACGTAGTTTACGTAGATTTGCGCATGCGCAGTCAGTTCTCATGCTGTCTTGAATTATCAACATTGAGGCAGAGACCGAGCTTGCTTCATGTCACGTGATCCCGATACTTAGCGTCTAGTGGCGCCAAGCAACCTAGTTTGACGGCTGTGAACCGTTGGATATTTGGATATTATCATGGATATTTATTACTTAAAAAGATTTTCAACATTGTCCTATGAAGAAAAAAGAGCTGTGGTCGCTAAAGGGAAACCAACACCTGCCCTACAGGATCTTACCCAACAGAAGGGACAAAAAATAACACGAACCTTTCAAACTGAGTGGTATCAAAAGAAGGACTAGCTGTGTGGCTGCAACCAGACTAACAAACTTTTTTGTTTTCCATGCCTTCTGTTCTCCTCCAGCACCGACAGTGTGTGGGTAAAAGCGGGATATAGTGACCTTAACAATTTACCAAGAGCTCTGCTGAAGCATGAAAAATCTACGGCCCACGTCCACTCTCAGATCGCCTTGAAAACTTTCGGCAAAAGTCGTATTGACATGGCCCTGGATGAGCAGCGCAGGCTCCAGATAAGCGTGCACAATTCAAAGGTAAAGGAAAACAGGGAGATATTAAAAAGCCTCATAGATGTTACATGCTACCTTGCCAAACAAGAGCTGGCTTTTCGGGGAAACGATGAGAGCAGTACCTCTGTCAATCAAGGAAATTACGTTGAACTGTTACATGTGTTGGCAGAAAAAGATGACAAGTTAGCTGCACACTTAAGCTCCTCAAATGTGTTTACCGGCACATCAAATCGGATTCAGAATGACTTAATTGAAGCCACTGCTGAGGTTATCAGAGGCCATATAAAAAATGACATTCAAGAAACATCCTTTGTTGCAGTGGAAGTGGATGAGACCACGGACATTACAAATAAGGCTCAAATATCAGTAGTAATGAGATATGTCAACAGTGCAAGTGAAGTAAAAGAAGCTTTTTTGGGCTTTGATGACGTGAGTAGTGACAGAAGTGCACAGGGAATATCAGAGTATGTATTAGATGTATTAGAAAAGTATAACTGTGTTGAATAGTTGATCGCACAAACCTATGATGGAGCTGCAGTGATGGCCTCAGAGCTTAACGGAGTACAGGCAGAAATCAAAGAGAGAGTACCTGAAGCCTTATTTACGCATTGCTATGCGCATAAATTGAATCTGGTGCTTTCACAATCAGCAAAATTCATTCCGGAGTGTAAAGTTTTTTTCAAGACTGTTGAAGGGCTAGCATCATTTTTCAGCAAGTCTACCAAGCGCACACATTTACTGGATGAAATTGTGAAATGTCGCATCCCTAAAGCATCATCTGTCAGGTGGAATTCGAATTCTAGGTTGGTACAAACTATCCTCCAACACCTACCAGATCTCTGCCAAATGTTCCAGAAGATGAGGGATAACTCAGATGACTGGGATGGAAAGACCCTCGCTATGGCCTCAGGATTTAATATCTGGCTCTCAAAAGCATCCACCTGTTTTCTCCTTATGTTATACAGTGGCATATTCAATTTGACTGATGCGCTTTTTCGTCTGCTTCAAAACAAGGCAATGGACATTAGCATATGCTCTGTGCGCATCAGAGACACTTTGCGTGCTTTGAACGATCAGCGAGAGCAGTTTGACAGTTTTTATGATCGCTTTGAAGAGAAAAGTAACGATCTAAAACTGATCAATAAGGAGACGCGCCACCAGACGTCTGTCAGAGATGAGAGGAGAAGATTATTCTATAGTGTTCATGACAACATCACTGTACAAATGAAAAGCAGATTTGACCATCTGGAGGAGCTGAATTTCCTTGGCTTAGTTGACTGCAAAAAATTCACGGAGATGTCAGGTAAATTTGATGATCAAAAATTAGAGAGCCTGTCCAAATATGCAAAATTCTTTGATCTGATTAGATTAAAGTCTGATTTGGTGGGCCTATACTGTTCACAAACCGTCCAAGGAAAAACTCCTGTGCAGCTGCTTACTTTTTTGACCGAGCATGATCTGCAGGAGACTGTTCCTGAGGCCACAAAACTTTTGAAGCTGGTCTTAACTGTACCATCTACTACCGCATCTGTGGAGAGGAGCTTTTCTGCGTTAAAGCGCATAAAAACCTACAGCCGTAACAGAACGGAGCAGAACAGACTTTCATCCTTGGCTCTTATTTCCATTGAAAAGGAGAGACTCATGAAATTGAGAAATACACCCAACAAAGAGGACTTTTACAACAAAGTAATTGACATCTTTGTCCAGAGGGATAGACGCATGGACTTAGTCTACAAATAAAAGTAAGCACCCCCTTTAAAACGTAAACTATTCATTTATTTATTATTTTTAAAACCCTTATATTGGCTTGTGTGTGTTGTCTGATGGTGGGCTATAGGCCTGCTGTGCGCTGACACCAAAATGTTCTCTCTTCCATACCCTGGTGCGCAGTCACCTCTGCCACATTTGTATTTTATGTCTAAGGGTTAAAATGCCGTTTTGTAGTTCTCTTTTTTTAATCCTGGTGCGCCGTCGCCAGACGCTCATTGCTCATTGCATTGTGTGCGCCTAGCGCAGTTTGTAGGAGCGAATAAGCTGTTTTTGTACTTTAAAGCTGTACTGCTGACGCAATGTTTTCTGACTGTAGCCTGTTCAAATCCTGGTGCGCCGTCACCAGACCAGTAGTGTGTGTGTGCCGTGGCTGTCTGTGCGCGTTTGCGCATTTTGAAGGAGTGACGGCTGCTTGTCGGTTCGCTGACACCACGTCGCCTCCCTCTCTTGCTGTGTCCCGCACAAAACATTTGTTTGTTGTATAAGTCATAAGAAAGATGTGTCCATTCATTTGATTATTAGATTTGATTGTGCATTAGCCTCACATATGACTGACTTTGCTGTATGCAGGCAGCGATGTGATGATGCCTGATATGAATTGGGTTGCTACATTAACTGAATGAATATATGAACATATATGCCACATTGATAGGTCACAGCCTACCCATGACAAGATTTCACCGCACGTTACTGGTGTGGGGGATATTTTCTTGGCACACTTTGGGCCCCAATTGAGCACTGTTTAAACGCCACGGCCTGCCTGAGTATCTAAGAACTTTGTTTAAGCCTGATTTTGTTGTTGTTGTTTGGGGGGCGCTAGTGAGCACCGTATGGAGTAGTCGTGTTTTTCCAGGGCTCCTCTCCACGTTTGAAATAATTCGGTCATTTACTTAATATTTCACCTAATTTCCCGGTTTCGCCTCATAAATACTCTCATCTAAGTGCCTCGTGATGACAAAACCAAAATCTGAAAGAGGAAAGCGGCAAGAGAAAGCCTCAAGTGAGGCTGATGATGGCCAGCCATGTGCGGAGCTAGCTGCTGCAGCTCCGGAATTAGCCAACGAGTCTGCTCTGGAGTCTGAATCGAGCATCCTCGCAGCGATACGAAGTATGAGCAAGACGATGAATGACTGTTTCAACGACTTGGAGGCATCCTTGGCATCCACCCAGGCAACGCTGGCGAGTCTCGGTAACCGAATACAGGAGGTGGAAAATGCTAGCTCGGAGTATGACCGCCGCCTCTCGCTTGTTGAGCAGCAATGTACGAAAATGCAGTCGGAAAACGAAATGCTTCGTTTGAAAGTAACCGACCTGGAGGCTCGCTCCCGGCGGCAGAATATTAAAATCATCGGCCTGCCTGAGAAAATCGAAATCCAACTGAGTTTTTGGCCAAGTTCATCCCTGAGCTGCTGGGCGCTGATAACTTTCCCAAACCGTTGGAAGTGGACCGGGCTCATCGGCTGGGAAGACGGCTCTCTGAGGACGACACGCGCCCGCGCCCGCGCGTAATGATAGCACGGATTCATCATTTCCAACTGAAGGAGAAAATACTACAACTGGCCCACCAGCAGTTTCCTCTGCGCTACAACGGCAAAGCGGTTCACTTCTTTCCTGATTACCCAGCGGAGGTGATGAAGCAACGACAGGCATTTGATCCCGTCCGCAAACGACTCCGAGATGCAGGTGTGAGGAGCGGTTTTATCTACCCGGCACGGCTGCGGGTCTCCAGTGACACCATGGACAGAGTTTTTTCATCCCCGCAGGATGCTGAGGCTTTTGCAGAGACTCTGTCTTGAGTTTCGGTATGTGACTTTTATGCTGTTTGTACATCAACCGGGACATTTATATGACAGCTTGTAAGGTATGTGTGTATGTGCGTTAACATATATATGTTTCGCTGTTGATTTTCACAAACACTTGTCCTCATTAGTGGAGAGGTCGCGGGGTCCCTGTGTTAACTTCCTATATGTTCCTATATGGTCCGGCAGCCCCTAAGAGAGTATTTTGGGTTTGCAGTCTCACTTTGTTTGGGAAAGTGGGAGGGGGGGAGGAGGGTGATGTTCTTGCTCGTTTTCATGTGTTCCTTTTGTCTTTCTCATTATTTTTTTAGGGCATTTTATTTGTACGCTGCTACTATGCAAAATCTGTATGCATCCTGATACACTTTCGCCAGGTGGTGGCATCACTTTTACTAGTTGGAATGTGCGCGGGCTGGGTCACGTTCTCAAGCGAGCTAAAGTGTTCTCTCATTTAAAATCTCTGTCTGCTGATGTAGTTTATTTGCAAGAAACACATATCAGACCCACAAAGGAAAATTTACTCAGATGTAGCTGGGCCAATCAGATTTTTCAGTCCACATTCTCCAGTAAAGCCCGGGGAGTGGCAATTCTGATCCGCAAGACTGTTCCTTTTAGGCATGTTTCTACTGTGAGTGACCCAAATGGCCGGTTTATTTTGGTAACTGGCTACATTCACTCATTTCATGTTACGCTCCTTAATGTATACGGTCCAAATATTGATGACCCAGCTTTCTTCCGTAAGATATTTAGTTCACTGCCTGATCTCTCGGATACACATTTAATTGTAGGTGGTGATTTCAACTGTGTGCTTGACAGCCGTTTGGATAGGTCAGCCCAGTCAAATCAGTCATCTACCTCCTCCATGGTTTTAAATGACTTAATGTCTTCTATGAATCTAGTTGATATTTGGAGGTTTGGACATCCTACAGATAGAGATTATTCTTTTTTCTCACAAATGCACAAGTCCTTTTCGAGAATAGATTATTTTTTAATTGACTCTAAATTGATATCCAACGTTATTGCCTCAAAATATCATAATATTCTCATTTCTGACCACTCTCCTACTTCATTGGTCCTTGATCTTAATCATAAAAAACAGCAGTTTACCTGGAGTCTCCATCCATCATTGTTTTCCGATGCATCATTCTGTCAATAGATATCTACTAAGATCTCAGAATTCCTAGAGAGTAATGACAATTCGGAAGTCAGAGACTCCACTTTATGGGAAACTTTTAAAGTTGTGATTCGGGGTCACATAATATCTTTTGAATCTTCTCTGAAAAAGGAACGGTGAAAGCGACTGTCAGAAATCGAAATTGAACTATCGTAGTTGGAACTTGTCTACAGGACTTCCTCCAGCCCTTCCACCTTACAAAATATTCTTAAACTCAAATATGAATATAACACTATCCTATCTAGTCAGATATGCGATCAATTGTTTAAGATCAGGCAGAAACACTTCGAGTTGGGGGATAAGCCCCATAAATTACTGGCCCAACAGTTGAGAGGCTTGCAAGCTAGTAGAGCCATTCATAAGATTAAATCAAAGACTGGAGAACTAGTTATTGATCCTAAAAGTATAAACAATCGTTTTAGGGAATATTATGAAGAGTTATATATGTCAAAAGCAAAAGGAAATGTTTCTGACTGGTTGGAGCATCTAAGACTCCCTAAATTAAGTGCGGCTGCTCGTGAAGCTTTGAATTCTGACATTACCACGCAGGAGATTCTGGATGCTTTAAAATCATTTCCCAATGGCAAGGCTGCTGGCCCAGATGGTTTCGGAATTGAACTGTATAAAAAATGTTCTATGAAGATTGCTCCTCTTCTTTTGAGGATGTTCAATCATTCATTTGGAACCCAGAAATTTCCACCCACATTGTATGAAGCTAATATTTCACTGTTATTAAAAGAAGGTAGGGACGAAGCTGAACCTTCATCGTTTCGTCCTATCGCACTACTGAACTCAGACATTACAATTTTTACCAAGTTATTAGCAAATAGGTTAAATAAATATATATCATCCATCATTCACACTGATCAAACTGGCTTTGTCCCAAATAGATTTTCCTTTTTTAATGTCAGAAGATTGATGAATATAATGTATCATAGGTATAGTAAGGGCTCGAGGGTGGCTGCCCTTTGCCTAGATGCGGAAAAGGCATTCGATCAAGTGGAATGGGCATATATGGTAAAGGCTTTGGAGGAGTTTGGATTTGGTCGTCAATTTGTATCGTGGATTGCAATGCTATATGCTCATCCATCTTCCTCCATTCTCACGAATCAAGAAAGATCATTGCCGTTCCGATTACACCGCGGGACACGCCAGGGCTGCCCCCTCAGCCCATTGCTCTTTGCCATTGCCATTGAGCCTCTTGCCATTAGTATCAGGAATCACCCTTCTATTGAACCCATCCGACTGGGTAATGTGGATCACCATATTTCCCTATACGCGGACGATGTTGTTCTTTTTATATCACAACCAGAGAAATCAGTTTCTGTATTGCTGGATCTTATTAAAACATTTGGTGAAGTTTCCGGATATACAATTAACTGGCAGAAGAGTGAGTTCATGTCACTGGGCGCGGATCTCAACACTGAATTTTTGCATAATCTCCCGTTCAAAATTACAAACAGGCTGAAGTATCTTGGTGTAGTTTTGCCGAAAGACCCTAAACTAATTTTTAAGCTGAATTTTCTTGAGAAACTGGAGAAACTGAGGAGGGACATTGAAAAATGGAGGACTCTTCCTCTTTCTATGGTGGGTCGTATAAATGCCATTAAGATGGTTTCCCTGCCGAGGTTCTTGTATCTTTTTCAAAATTTACCTATTTTTTTGGCACGATCTTTTTTCAAATCTTTGGATTCGATAATTCTTCCTTTTATTTGGGGCTTTAAAGCACACAGAATTTCAAAAACTCATTTACATAAACCAGGGAAAATGGGTGGGTTAGGACTGCCGAATTTTCTGCATTATTACTGGGCAGCGAATGCTAGAGCCCTGGTTTATTGGCAGGAAGGATATAATATGGAGGTATCTGCCGAGTCTCCCCCCTGGGTTGCCATTGAAATGAGTGATGTCAAAAATAGTTCTCTTCCAGCACTTCTTTTCTCAACACCCAGACCTCCTGCAACTGTTAAGATGGATAATATGATTATCTTTAATTGCTTAAAAATATGGCAGCAAACTAGAAAGGACTGCAGACTACCAGACACTTCTATCCATGCTCCAGCATACCGCAATCATGCATTCTCTCCATCCCTCTCGGACGGGTCTTTTAACAGTTGGAGGCTAAAGGGTGTGGTCACTTTGAAAGACCTGTATATTAATAAACAGTTTGCCACATTTGCACAGTTACAAAATAAGTTTTCTCTTCCCGCAACACATTTTTTCCGATATTTGCAGATTAGAAATTACGTTCGTCAATGTGTGCCTAACTTTGAGTCTCTTCCGGTAGATAAAATGATCTATAAGCTTTTGTTGGGCCCACCTGATTCTAGAAAATTGGTCTCTGGCTTTGTAAATATATTCTCTGAACGAACAGTTTATGCTACACACTCTTTGAAAAACTCCTGGGAGGAGGAGCTGGGAATGCAGATTGGAGATGATGTTTGGAGGGAGGGCCTTGGTAGGATCCGATCTTGTTCTATTAGCACCAGGCATCAGTTAATCCAATTTAAGGTGATGCACAGGCTTCACTACTCAAAGACCAAATTGCACAGAATCTTTCCCACCATTTCATCGCTTTGTGACCGATGTAAATCTGCAGAGGGCTCTCTGACTCACATCTTTTGGACATGTCCGAAACGGTATAATTTTTGGTGTAACATATTTAAGTGGTTTTCTGACATGTACAGCTGTGTATTTGAACCTGACCCAATGATTGTGTAACAATAACGACTCGGGGTAAATGTGAATTAGCTCAAGAATATAGGGAATTTTGGAAATATTAATAAATATGACTCATGGTCATAATTCATAAGTCGCATGTACATTTATTTTATAGAGGGAAGATAGAGGGTAACTTAGTTCACGGACCTAAGACCTAGACACCTGGAACAGCTTTTATAGGAATCAATATACTTGCGAGTGCTCTTTCTGGTCAGGCTGAAGCTGATGCAGGAAGCGAGGATGGTGTCCTGTTTCTGCTGCGTCTTCCGGTGTCGCGGGAAGCTTGAAAGGCTCACTGAATGTAATGTTACCGGAAAATAAAGTTCATCTCCCGGGATGGGAGAGGTTTAAGGTCTTAGTTGCAAGGGACGCAGCAACGACTCGAACATGTGCTCGCTCGATGGAGAAGGCCAGGGCCTCCTCCAGATGTTCCTTGGAGAAGCGCTGCGCCGGGGAGAAGAAGGTCCGAAGAGAGGAAGTTGAGTTGGAAGAGAGAGATAGAGATAAGAGGGTTTGGACTTTTATCAGTGTCCCATGTGCCGTCCCCTCCTTCGTGTAGGACGAATCAGCTGTCGAGATTTTTCGAGCGGGAAGATTCCTTTGTCCGGTTAGACACGCCCACTCGAATGAGTCATGATTGACTTTAACTTGAGAGGATTTTCTCCAGACATATGAACTTATAAAACAATGCGCATCACTGAATTCTGCTATCGGAATTCAACTCCGTTAGCTGGAGAGGATTACAGAGATATCAAAAATAGAATATAGGCTTTGTAGCAATGCAAAGATACATTATTATGCATTTGTATAGGCATTTGCAGTTCTATTAATGTTACAAATAGGACATGTATGCTTTCCTATGGTTTACACACACCTCTTAACACACAAATTTATATATTTAGTACATTTAAGAGTGACTTTATGGGTAAAAGTCCTTTTCTGAAAGGGGGTTTTCTGTTTCAAAGTCCAGAGTGTGTTTGTGTGTGTGTGTTGGAATGTTGCGACCCTGTTATCTCATGCATAGGGCTGGCTGAGCTTGGTGATCAAATTTTATGACCTGCCAATGAGCTCGGGTTACGGGATGCGATTCTACTGGGAGAACATTCTTCAAAAATACATTTCAGATCCAAACACTCGAAGATCATAACTATATGATCAAAACAACATTAATCACACATACATACAGGAAGTTCAGATCCAAGTCTGAGTTACACACATTTAAAAGAATGTTAAGTTAAACACAACGGATGTTTGTGTGTGTGTGTGTGTATGTGTGTGTGTGTCATGAGGCTGTAAAAGTCACAGGGAGTCCGCGCTGAACTGGGGGGGGGGCGACAGACACCCCGGCGCTGGTGAATTATTCCGTGGGGAATTATTAACCAGCGCTGTTTGGACAAAGAAGATGTGTTCGACATCACATGATTCACTTAATGTGAAAAGCAGATGTCATTGTTGCTACAATTGCATTGTTTGGGGTTTCTCCTTCTCTACTTAAACACAGAGTTTCGATGCAAAGCACAATTATGTATGGAATGGTAGTTGCAAAGAAAATGATTTTAAAACTTTGGAAGTCAGATACTGTGCCTCAGTTTAGGATCTGGTTAAGTGAGCTCATTGGTATATTGCATATGGAGAAGGTCCGCTATGGCATGATGGACAATCTTAATACATTTTCAGATATTTGGCAGCCATTTTTGGCTCACCTTGACAAATACAAAGCTGATTTTGACCAGCAAGGGAGTTCATAGAGTGCCAACCACCTTTACCATCTCTGTTTAGTACTTGTGTTGAGATTCTAGTGTCAGCGGTGCAGCAGTGTACTTAATTATTGTTGTTTTTAAATATGCCCGTTTTTTTTTTGTGTGTGTGTGTCTGTGTTCTGTTTTGCTTGTTGTTTCTATTCTGTTTTTGTTTTTTTTGTCTGTTTTTTTTTTGTTACTTGTATACAAAATTCTAATAAAAATATTATATAAAAAAAAAAAAAGAAAAAAAAAAAGCCTGATTTTGTTCAAAATACCGTCAAATCAGTTCACTTGAAGTATATCTGGGCCTTTAAGATGTGGTAAAATGGGAGATTCGTAATCATGGATGTCAAATTAGCAACTGTGAGTCTTCATGTATTTGTAAACCCACAGTAAATGTTTCTCTTTGTGAGCTTTGGTTAGAGGTGGCTGAAATGCAACTTTACACACAACTGCCAGCCAGCATGGAGAGGATCTTGAGACTCCAGTGAGACCAGCAGCTTCAAATACCTGTTTGCTTCTCAACAGTGGCTTTTTTTTATATAGCTGTCCTTTTAATACAATTATTTATTTTTTGACAGAAACATTCCTTAAGCCTTTATCTGACCGAGTTCTCTTGTACTGGAAGTCACAAATCTTATGATAGTTTGATAATCTTATTGTTTTCATCCCTTTTGCATAACATTGCACCATTTCAAGCTTATCTTCAGCAAGATCTTTCTTCCCCCCCCATATTGCATGAGAACTGTGACTTAATAATGTGCAACCTCTTTAAGTAGGGTTTCCATTTACCTAAGTAGACCTAAGATTGATACCAGTTATCTAAAAAGCTATGGATGAAATAAAACAAACTGTTCCTTTGAGACTGGAGACTGAAATGCTTTGATTGATTTATAAATAAATCATTTATAAATAATTTACATATATATATAAATATGTACATACCGATATATATATATATATATATATATATATATATATATATATACTGTATTTATATATATATATATATATATATATATATATATATATATATATATATATATATATATATATATATACTGTATATATATACATACAAGATATACACATACATACAGAAGGGGATGGATTCTGGAATCCACTGCTGCTTAAATGTATATGTAATTGAGTGATTGTAATCAAGGTATTAATCAATATTTTCCTTCTCAACATCACAAGTTAAATGACTTCTCTAGGCTTGTGAGATTTTACTGTGTTATAGAAGTTACCAGTGTGATTACTAAAATGTTCTATTTATGTATTTTCATTATCTAATGTCTGTATTTGATATCTGAATGCAGTAACAGTGCTTGCTTATTTAGCCTGGCTTCCAGAAATTAAATATGGAAAGATGTTTTGTTTGAGAACGGTCTTCAACGTGTCAATACATCCATCTGCTTTTCTGGGGTGCCCTGACAACTAGGTCACAAGGGTCATTGGAACCAATAGTTTGAGTGACCATTTCTTAGTTAAAGCTTTACTTTACTGCGTTGACTAAAGTGGCCTTTTCTTGAGAACTGTGTTATATTAAAGTGTCCTCTCCTTGAGAGAAAGAAAGTATTATCTTGATGTTTTGAGAAGACTCTCCTGTTTATAGTTAGAGCCTGGCCAAATGCAACTTTGGAAAAGCTGTGTGTCAGTGTGTGTGTTGGTCTTTTTGGTTACAGGTTAAGGAACTACTGGCATTATTCGAGATTGACTGAGTTGTTGTTCTGGACAGGCTGGCACCCAGCAACCCAAATCTGCGACCTGGAAGGTCACGACATGCCTAAATTCAGGGTCCGAGTGTCAGCTGCAAAATCGATGGAGATATGCTTCAGTCTATCTGTATGTGTGAAAAATTACTATGTTTATCTAGCCGAGTAGAATCTTTCAACCTGAAGCAAGTACATAGCTTAAACCTTGGTGAAGGGTATAATTGCTGTGATCTTTGTAACTGTAAGTACGGCGGCCTACAAACTCCTTGTGAGTCTTGAAGCTGACTTCTGCTGATGAAACTGCAAACTATCTTCAGTAAAACTTTTCTTTAGTTTATTCTTTACGTGAAAATGATGCTGAGCTAGAAGTCTTCTTTTAAGTTTGTGCCATGCTGCAGCCTTGTCTTTCCATTCATCAAAGGTCCTTAAACTGGTTCTCTTATCAAGACAACCTTTAAGTTTGTGCCATGCTGCAGCCTTGTCTTTCCATTCATCAAAGGTCCTTAAACTGGTTCTCTTATCAAGACAACTTCAGCAAAGATCAACTGGTTACATGCTCTGAGTAGTAAAGGGTGTCCAACCCAATACAAGTAGGGTATACCTAATAAAAGTATCTGGTGAGTGTATATGCTCCTAGTTTATGGACTGCAAAAATAAAGGGGGTTGATGCAGAACCTAACCTCCCCTCCCCAGGCCTGAACATGTACTATCTTTTGCCTGACTGCGCAAAATTTCACGAGACGTTAAACATGTTAAAGGTCCCAAAAGCACCCAGATCTTAAATAAAGATACATTAATTAATAAATAATAATCCTTAAGAAAACAATAGGGACCATGGCACCTTCAGTGCTTGGGCCCTAATAATGTATACACACTTGCCTTTGTACCCCTTCAGCTTGCTCCTTAGTAAATCCTTTTGTTAAATCTGCAGTGGAGTCCTGTTTCTGTGCCTCATGTTGGGTTTGGGATCCAGGGTCTGTTCCATTTGATGACTTCCTGCAGTATGCAGTGCTTTTCCCTGCCGAAGTACCATTCCTCAGCAAGGCTTCCAACAACACTGCCAACAAAACACAACTAGGCTAAATAGCAGATTTGACTGGGAAATTCAATTCCAATTTATGATTAAATAATTACAAATGTCTTATTACATTAGACTAGTTGACAGTCCTCTTTCATGTTGGTGTTCATTAGCTATTCAGCTTTGAATCACAGGAATAAATAACATTGTAAATCCAAATAGAAACATTGTTTGATCAATATGTCTCATGCTCAACCATTAAAGTAGCCTATAAAATAATTATTCTGTTTATTATGAAAATTTGCATTAATACATGGATGCCACGTTTTAGTTATATTTAGATATATCGATAACAAAATAGATTATAGATAATTCGCATCTGTGTGCTGTGCACGGAAACCATCCGACAGTATGCATATGCGACAAGTATGCAAAATATAAGTTGAATGTGACAAGTACGCAATTTCGGATGCAGCCATTGTTTTGATCTAAGCCATTCGTGGTAATCCTGAATAAAACTTCAGTGAGTGACATCATCTTTTCCCTGCGGGTGTTATGGTTTAACTGGTGATTATGTTAAGGTTGTGACGTACGCCAGATGTGAACGATCGACCGTAGATTTGTCAATTCTAGAAAAATTGCGCAATGTTTTCATTACGATTAAACTTTCTTACTACATTATGTTGGTATTGTTGTAAAGATAACTGTAATGGCAGAAATACATTTAAAAAAAATCTTATATAGTACGGCTGTGTTTTAGTCTAAGATTATCTAAGATTACGAGAATAAAGTCATAGCAATATGAGATTTTGAGAATAAAGTAGTAGCCTACTTTGCACAGGACCGGTACTGGGACAAATTCCTGTGGCCTCATTTGACCATATTAGGTGGATAGGCCTGTAGTGGAGTTGGAGCCTACATCAAATTTGAGAACATTTCTTATTACTCTTATTAATGTTAAATATATGTGAAAAAATAAAAAAATAATTGGACGCCACAAATGTTTTTGCGGAGAAAGTAGAAGCCTCATGATGCCGATGTGAAAAGGTCAACTAGTGTATAGGTTATGGTACAGTGGGAACATTTACTGTATTGACAGCGTACTCTGTTCTAACACAAAATCTCATAGCCATGTCATATCCTTATCACACCTTTTGATAACACACTGGATAGATGCTAAATACAAACCTTATAAATTTTATGTACTTTACGTGAGTTAGCAGGGCTCAATGCTAAGGATTTTTTCTACTGGCTCGATCGGGCCAGTGGTTAAAATTTTTATTTGCCCAGCCAAAATGTTCACTGGCCCCAGAGATCTAGATATGGTTTAAGTTGTTTTTGATCCATGTAATCTTAATAAATACGGTTATAACACCAAAAACTACTAACCTAACTCATATACATTTTTAATATTTTAAAGACAGTCAGTAATAAAATAAGAACAAAATATCAAATTATGAGCAATAGCACAAATAAATACAACAGAAAAAACAATGAATAAATATTCAGAAATGAATAAACAGTTATTTTCATGTAGGTCTAAACAAAATGTTCAGGTACAGAAATAGTAATCAAACGTAAAATATCACTGCATAGTCTTCAATGTATAAATATAAATGAACCCTTATTAAAGCTATTTAGTCAAGAGCAGTGAGCAATTTCTTTATAATCTTTAATCTTTTGTTTGATTAACATATGAAAACCATGATAAAAACAGACATATATTATGTGGAAATATCAGCAGGAATATTAGGCTGTCGCTTTAAAGGAACACTCATTTTAAGTTTTTTGAAATAGGGCTTATTCACCTTCTTTCCTACATTTAGATAGGTGGGCAAATGCATTTTTGTCTCAGTGCATGCATTGTTTTAGTTAGACAGGGTCGGCGCTAGCTTAGCTTAGCACAATGAATGGAATCCTTTGTTGCCAGCTAGCATGTCCTGAGTAAAAGTGCTAAAAAACATTTTTTTAAAACCTAATTACTTCTTGTGGCCTGCGTATTCACAACGAGTACAAATAGCGATGCAGATTAACACTAGGCGGTTTCCTAGACAGATATTGACTTGGGACTATATTAGGGGGAAGCACAGGCGAAGCACTGCTACTTGGGCGCAGAGATATCACGCAACACATGAAATCCCACGACTTCCGTCAACATATCGGCGTGCAACGCGCCAAAAAACGGAAGAAGAAGAAGAACATACCGGCATGACCTGCACCGAGTGTCTTCGCTTTTGGATTGTTTATTTTGAGTAGTTACAGCTACAGTTACAGCAAACATGGTAATTACCTGTGTAGCAAAAGGTTGTGAGAACAAGCAAAGGACATACACGAATGTAATGTTTCACAGAATTCCATCGAATGTGGAACTGAGAAATAAATGACTAGCTGCTCTGGATATCTGTACTTCAACGCCTCTCTACAAAATTATACAGTATCGTGTTTGCGAAGAGAATTTTGCACTGGAGGACTACTTTGAAAAAATGGAATATGGGCCCAGAAAGACGGTACTACGTCTGAAAGATACGGCCGTCCCATCCATTTTCAAAGCACAGGCAGAACAAAGTGCACATGTAAGTTGTCTTTTATTACTCTTCCTTATGTTAATCTGTGTCTTTATTCGGTTGTAAGATAGATGCTGAGAAGCTGTATATAGACTACGGTTCAAATAGCCTCCTCCTTCATCGCCATTCATGTACTGTAGGAAAAATAGCAAGCTACTATTCACGCCAGTATGTTGACGGAAGTCGTGGGATTTCATGTGTTGCGGGATATCTCTGCGCCCAAGTAGCAGTGCTTCGCCTGTGCTTTCCTCTAATATAGTCCCAAGTCAATATCTGCCTAGGAAATCACCTAGTGTTAATCTGCATCGCTATTTGTACTGGTTGTGAATACGCAGGCCACAAGAAGTTATTAGGTGGGTTTAAAAAAAAAAAAATTATCACTTTTACTCAGGACATGCTAGCTGGCAACAAAAGATTCCATTCATTGTGCTAAGCTAAGCTAGCGCTGACCCTGTCAAACTAAAACAATGCATGCACTGAGACAAAAATGCATTTGCCCACCTATCTAAATGTAGGAAAGAAGGAAGAAGACCACAAATAACATTAACTTCCAAAAGATCCTAATACAAGGAATGTGGTTATTTTATTTATTTTCAACAATGTGAATGTCTCAGTTGATTATTTGTTATGTATTATTTGTTTGTATGCGGTAAATTTCACTGTGGATTCTTTGGTAAAACAAAGGCTTTTGTCAAAGCCTTTTGAAAAATCTATTTGTGGCGGGCAGTGTTGATATTGTGAACCAATGTATGGGAAACACTGTAATATAATTTAACAGCTATCAATTATAGTTTAACCTATCCATCTTCACCGTCACGCTTAGTAACACACAGCGGTGCCCTCACCACAGTGCAACAGTAAAAAGGGACCCCTCTCAAACAGTGTCGTGCCGCGCCGCATTCCCAACGTTGTTTAGTCGAAAGACACCGGTATTGCGGTATATTAAAAATGTATATCATAACAAAAATAAACACCGGTATTCTGTATGACCCGGTAAACCAGTGTGAGTTTACACATTTCTGTTCTCAGAAACTTGATAAGTGCTGCTCAGTGAACTAAGATTTTATGGACTTTATTTGTTGATTACTTGAGCACTTTGTTTTACTTAAAATGATAAGTAGAGTTCAGACTCAAAACAAGTGTTCAAGTGAAGTTCAGGTGTTATTCCATCGCGCTCTTTAACCCCTTAAACCCTAACCGTCCCGCCGGCGGGACGCCACCCCATGAAAAATATTCATAATCAAATTACTAAGCAACCACTGAATGGAACAACAACATCTCAGCTTTTTAATGCATCTAATTACTTCGATCAACTCCTAATGATTGCAGAGTTATTCCACTAAATACGAGTGTACCCGCCGTAGGCGCCACCTAGCTGCAAAATTAATAATCATAATTTTTTTTCAAAAATATTACCTGGATCAACTTAAAATAGATGTCATTTGAAAGCTTAGAGTCCGAAATTTACAATGAATGTAGCCAATTTGATAAACTCCAATGTAGTGCTGAGTTATTTGCTGATAAATAGAAAAAAAATGTTTTCATAATTTATAAACTACTTTTTTGTACCACATACTGCAATATGTCAAAAACATCATACAGCTCAGATAGTCCTGTGTCATATGTCATTTGAAAGGTCTCAATGAGTAGAATACAACAAGCATAATTGTTCCAGGGTTTTTAATAAACTTGAGCAAGGTTTTTGTAAAATAACCCCTTAAGAGACCCATGTGTAAACCATATATGGATGCTGCATTTTAGACACATTTCCGCTTGTAACTTCATGAAACATGCTCCAATTGTGGAAAATGACACATCATTATTTACAGCAGATGCTTACAATTAAAAAGAGTCCAAACTCAACATAATCCATCACTCAGAACTAAAGATATTCCTCATGGAGTTCTAAAACACAAAAAATCCACTGATTCACGTAGCCTAGCAAGGTAGCTTAGACTTGGCCTTTTTACTCGTATCTTCATGAAATATACGCCGATCATGAAAAATTATACATCGTTATTTACAGCAGGAGCTCACGATTACAAAGAGCCCAAACTTAATATATTCCATCAATCAGATCTAAAGATATTTCCTCATGGCGTTCTAAAACAAACAATACCTCAGACGCGCCTATCCTAGTATACACTCATGAAGCACTCGCGTTTGGTTTTCAATTATAACTTCACAAAGCATGCACAGATCGTAGAAAAATGCACATCATTATTTTCAGCAGACTCTCACGATTAAAAAGAGCCCAAACTCATCAAAATCCATCACTCAGATCTAAAGATATTCCTCGTGGGAGTTGTAACACACGAACCACCACCGGCGCGCATAGAGCATTTATTATAGATGTAGCACTTGTCGCGTTTTAACTCATAACTCAATGAAGCATGCATCAATTGTGGAAAATGGCACATCATTATTTACAGCAGATTGTTAAGATTAAAAACAGCCCAAACTCATCATAATCCATCACTCAGATCTAAAGATATTCCTTATGGCGTTCTAACACAAAAAATAGCACAGGCGGATCTATGAAGTAGCAATAGCAGTGATGCGATGTTGTTTTGATGTGACGTTTCAGCTCATAACTCAATGAAACATGCATGGATTGTGAAAAATCACACATCTTTATTGACAGCAGTTCTCTTACGAGAGGTCTCTCGTACTGCGTAAGATATCTTACGCTAGGGGAAAATCCTTTTTCCGCGAGATATTGAAGCCAAAAATTATCCTTAATTTTGTAATAATGCAAAACGCGTTGCGGCAGCATGCAGACATAGGCGAGACAGCTCGCGCGCCTATTGGCTGCTCTGCGGCAACTGCAGCAGCCTATCGAGCGAGGCCTGGCGTGACGCCAGACCCAATCAGGGCACTTCGCGCCCGCTGCGTCACGTCCCGCCGAAATGGGCGTGGTCTAGGCCTATAAATACAGCTCGCAGGCAGCTATTATCTGGTTTTTCATCCTTCAAGCGAAGCACACGCATCGCTGGAGCCGGAGAAGAAGCCGCGCCGTCTGAGAGAGAGCACCTTCAGCGGGACGAGTCACTGAAGTCGCTGGCCGCGCCGCCTTCCTGCCTTCCTGCTGCGCTTTCCGGCGCTTATATCCTTTTCCTTATTACACTGTACTTTTGTGTGTGTGTGTCGCCGCCGCGACACACATTCTAAAAGAGCTAGCGTCTTTTTAAAGATGCCTTCCGGCGGCTCGTGCAGAGCCACACTCAGCGACGGGGACCGCCACGTGGTTTGCGTTTCCTGCCTGGGTGAGGAACATGCAGTTCTCGCGCTCGCTGACGGCGGCTGCCCTCACTGCGAGCTGATGGCAATGGCGACTCTGAGGACTCGCCTAGCCTTCTTCACCGAGACTGCTCCCCCGCCCGCCGCGGCGTCGCGCCGTAAAAAGCGCCGTGCCCAGCGGGCCCCGGAACCCTCCCTCAGCCGCCAAAGCTCGCCGGTTCGCCCGCTTGCTTCCCCGGCTTCGTCAGCCTCGCTTCCTGACGGACAGCGGCCGCCGTCTGCCGCCGCTTCCGTTGACATCGTGGATGAGGAAGCCCTGCTGGGAGAGGATGATTCCTGCTCTATCCTGGCGTCAGGCAGTGAGGATTGGGCGGGCTCTGAGGACCCCGCGCCCCCTGCCCGCACGTCGTCAGGCAAGAGAGCGTCCATCGAGACGGAGCTCATGCGAGTACTCGCACAGGCCGCGGCGAGCCTCGGCCTCGAGTGGTCTTCGCCTGAGCAGCCCGTTCACAACCGGCTGGATGGATTTTTCCTGCCTGGGGAGCGCGCTTCGCCTGCGTCCAGACCGGCGCCTTTTCTTCCTGAGTTACACGAAGAAGTCGCCAAGTCCTGGAACAAGTCCTATTCGGCTAGAGTGCGTCCTGCTGTTTCTTTGGCATTCTCCGCTGTTGACGATGCCAAGAACAAAGGATACCTTTCGCTGCCGCCGGTCGAAGAGGCGATAGCGGCCCACTTATGCCCGCCCTCTGCTGGACGGCGTGCTAAGTCGGCCCTACCCTCTAAAGCTTGCCGCACGACGTCAAGCCTGCTCCGCCGCGCTTTCTCCGCCGCCGGGCAAGCTGCGTCAGCGCTGCACACCATGGCAACGCTTCAGATCTTCCAGGCCGATCTCCTCCGTAAGCTGGATGAGGAAGGACCTGACGCGATCTGCGTGCCGGACTTAAGGAGTGCCACGGACCTCGCTCTCCGTGCTACTAAGTCTGCAGCGCAAGCCATTGGACGGAATATGGCCTCTCTCACCGTGACTGAGAGACATCTTTGGCTGACGCTCTCGGAAATGGCCGAGTCTGAGCGCACCGCGTTCCTCGACGCCCCGCTTTCCGCCACAGGCCTCTTTGGATCCTCCGTCAAGGATTTCGCGGAGAGATTCGCAGAGGTACAGAAAGCGTCACAGGCTATGAAGCACTTCCTCCCGAAGCGCTCCAGCTCTGCAGCAGGCCGTGCGAAACCGTCTGCTCAGAGCTCACAGCCACAGCCACCGTCCACTGCCTCCACTTCACAGCGCCGCCAGGCCCGAAGCGCGAGACCGCGCTCCCGCTCATCCGGTCGCCGCCCCGCTGTACGTGGCTCGCGACCTAGGATTACGGTGAAGCCCGAGGCCCCGAAGTCGTCCTAGCACAGCTAGGAAAACGACGGTGTTTAAGTCCCGCTGCGGCCAGACTCACACCAAAGCTATTCGCTCGTCCAGTTCCAGCAAATGTGACTGTTCCAGTGTTTTCTGCAGCCAACAAGTCGGTTCTGTCACCCGCTTGCCTGCACACAAATGCCGTTTTCACGGCTACCCAGACAAATCCCCAAAAGAGTGTATTTTCTGGTGTCCCGGCCACGGCCGATGGTGTTTCATGTGTAGTAAGAATGCCCACTGCCCAGTGCCCATCCCTACACACAAGCACAGCCTGTCACACAGGGCTCGCGCACATAAAACCGACTCAGATCGGTTGCGCTTCAAACATGGTGAATGTGCCCACTACCCAGTGCCCACTAACACCGCGTTATGCATGTCTCACGGTTTCTGTAAAAACGAAACCAACGTGCACTCGCTTCACGCAAGCGAACGATGCTTTCGGTGTGATAAATGTGCCCGCTGTCCCGCGCCCACATCCACACATAGACATGACAGTTCCCACGGGAACCGCCCAGCCCTCCCCTCGCGGCTGACCACCGCAGAGGAGTCGAGCGCGGGCAATCTGCCCGCTGTTATCAGCGCGCCCCATGCCTCAAATGTCACGAGCGCGATGCTTGTGTTGCAGCACGCCGAAGCTTCTCCATCGCTGAGCGAGCGGAGCGCGCTTCGTATTCAACCCCTAGCTATCCATGCAGACGCATGGGCAAAGCTTCCCGGGGTTTCGAAGTGGGTGCTGAACATTATAAAAAGAGGCTATTCGCTGCAGTTTCGCCGACGCCCTCGTCGCTATGTGGCGCGCGTCGAGACCACGGTAAAAACAGAAGTAGCACATTTACTTCGAGCCGAAGTGGCGAAACTATTGAGCAAAGGGGCCATAGAGCCTCTCTCTCAAGTTCAGAGCGAAGGAGGGCTATACAGCAGATACTTCCTGGTACCGAAAAAAGACGGGGGTCTCAGACCCATACAAGATCTAAGGCAACTGAACAAAGTGCTTGTGAAGCGACAGTTCAGGATGCTCACGACCAGACAAATCCTTGTGCAGATTCGCCAAGGAGATTGGTTTGTGTCAATAGATCTGAAAGACGCGTATTTTCAAATACAGATAGCGTCACGTCACAGGCGATATTTGAGATTCGCCTTCGAGGGCCAGGCATATCAGTACACAGTCCTGCCATTCGGTTTGTCCCTGGCACCCCGTACATTTACGAAGTGCATGGACGCGGCGCTCGCACCCCTCAGAATGAGAGGCATGCGAGTGCTGAACTATTTGGACGATTGGCTGATTCTAGCGCAATCTCGCGCAGTGCTCATAGAACACACGACCATTTTACTCGATCACCTCGAGGATTTGGGTCTCAGTGTCAATTGGGCGAAGAGCTCTCTGTTACCCAGTCAGAAGATATCTTTCCTGGGCACAGAATTGGACTCGCTGTCCATGATAGCGCGACTATCGCCACAGCGCGCGGTAGACATTCAACGCACAGCGAACGCGTTTCGCTGCGGCGCGTCTGTCCTGCTCAAGAAATTTCAGAAGATGCTAGGTCTCATGGCCTCAGCATCGTCAGTGCTCCAGCTGGGCCTGCTCCGCATGCGCCCGCTGCAGTTTTGGCTGAAAGCGCGAGTCCCACGCAGAGCGTGGGAATCCGGTTCGCTTCGCCTCAGGGTCAATCAGAAGTGCGTCACAGCTCTGAAACCTTGGAGAGCGAACGACTGGTACCAATCAGGTGTAAGCCTGGGGACTTCCTCGAGGGTGAAAGTGGTGTCCACGGACGCGTCCACCTCGGGATGGGGAGCGCTGCTCGAGGGCAGACCGTTCTTCGGCCAGTGGTCGGAACGGGAGAAGCTCCTGCACATAAACTGCCTCGAAATGCTGGCAGTAGACAACGCGCTGACGTGTTTTTGTCCCCAGATAAAAGGACGCCACGTCTTGGTCCGTTCGGACAACATGTCTGTGGTGTCCTACATAAATCGCCAGGGCGGCCTCAGGTCCAAGAACCTGTACAGGCTGGCAGAACGCCTCCTGGTATGGGCTCAGTGCAACCTGCGCTCGCTCAGAGCAGCGCACGTGCCAGGGCTCCTGAATATAGGACCGGACAGACTGTCCAGGAACAATGTTCCGGCAGGCGAGTGGTCTCTACACCCACAGACAGTCCAACTGCTGTGGAAGAAATTCGGCAGAGCGGAAGTAGACCTGTTTGCGTCTCAAGAAAACGCTCACTGTCAGGAATTTTTCTCCAAGAGCAGGAGCGCGCTGGCCCATGTGTGGCCCCGCCGCCCGCTCTATGCTTTTCCCCCCGTCTCTCTCCTGCCTCAGGTGATAGAACGGATCAGGGAAGAAGGATGCTCAGTACTGCTGGTGGCACCGTTCTGGAAAAACCAACCTTGGTTCCCAGTCGTGATGCAGTTAGCGAGTACTGCCCCGTGGCCAGTACCAGTGAGGAGAGACCTCCTCTCACAGGCCCACGGTTTGATCTGGCATCCTCACCCGGAACTATGGTCCCTTCATGTCTGGGCCATCAACGGGTACATGTTGGACTCCCTGAAGGAGTATTAAACACGATCACGCAGGCTAGAGCTCCGTCTACGAGACGACTCTATTCCTCGAAATGGTCAGTGTTTTCGGGCTGGTGCACAGCCCGTGGTGTGTCACCCACAGACTGTGGTGTGGCGGAGGTGCTTTCCTTCCTACAAGAGCTGTTGGATGGGGGCAGGGCCCCCTCCACGCTCAAAGTTTATGTGGCGGCTATAGCAGCGTTCTCAGAAACAACGCTTGGTCAGTCAATAGGAAGGAACGATTTAGTCATCCGCTTCCTTAGAGGGGCTAAGAGACTGAATCCTCCCAGACCTCCCTCAGTCCCCGTATGGGACCTTTCTACGGTTCTGGAAGCCATGAAAGGTGCGCCATTTGAGCCTTTACAGTCAATCGATTTGAAACACCTGTCTTTCAAGACGGTGTTTTTGCTGGCTCTCGCTTCGGTGAAGCGCATAGGGGATCTGCACGCGCTCTCTGTGCATGGAGTTTGGGCCTAATGACTCAAAAGTTATACTCAAACCTAAGCACGGTTATGTTCCGAAATCCCTCAACACACCGTTTAGGGCGCAGGTTATCTCCCTGTCAGCCCTACCGGTCCCTGATGAGGAAAGAGACGCGAGCCTCCTTTGCCCAGTCAGGGCATTACGAGCTTATGTGTCTCGCTCGTCTGGTTTCAGACAGACGGAGCAGCTCTTTGTTTCGTTTAGCGGACGTTCTAAGGGACTAGCCGCGTCGAAACAGAGCCTATCCAGATGGATAGTTGATGCTATAGCGCTGGCATACGCCTCCAAGGGCATGCAGTGCCCGTTGGGTGTCAGAGCGCACTCCACGAGAGGCATGGCCTCTTCGTGGGCCTGGTCAAGTGGGATTGCCTTGCAAGATATTTGTATGGCGGCAGGCTGGGCCTCCCCGTCTACATTTATAAGGTTTTATAACCTAGAGGTTCCCGCCCTGCAGGCCAGGCTGCTGTCGGTCTAAGTTTACCAGTATTGTCTGACCTGATGCGATCAGCTCAGAATGCTGCGTCTACTGAGCACAGCTCAATGTTCGACAGTAAAAAAGTAGCAGCACGAGATGTGCCTGGGCAAACTGTGTAAGACCCACATTCCCCCATCAGTTCAGGCCGTACCCCGCCCTGTCTGTATGATGAAATTCGCGTCTCAGCGACGCTGCCATATGTGGAAGAGTGCGGCTTCGCCCCTCCCTCTTCCCGGACTCCCTGTGAGTTCCCTGAGTGATTGTGCACTATATGTACCCCGGGCTTTCGCCCTTGGGTCTTTGGTGTCAGATCTCAGCATGCACGGCGTTTGACATTGGGTCCCCTAGCGTAACGGCACTGATCCACTTGTCCGACACGACTGTCGCGTGGTGTCGCGACGCCTCCCCACATTGGTACGTTGATGGGGGTTTACCGCTATGGGCGTGGTTTTGACCCAGCGGGAAATGTAGCGTATCAGAACAGAGGACCTGCGAGAGACTTCCCTCCGTCTCCATATGCTCTACTTCTATTGGATAGACGCGTCGCGTCTGACGGAATTCATTTGCATAAAGATGGGCATCGGCCAGCTTTTTGACGCGCAGCATTTTTTCAAATGAAGCGCCGCCTTCCCGGAATGCTTTGCGGGCGCGACAAAGTCGCTTGACGTCACCCATAGGAATATAGTGGAGCGCGGCGCGACAGAAGTGTCGCACGGACAAGTGGATCAGCGCCGTAAGATATCTTACGCAGTACGAGAGACCTCTCGTAAGAGAACGTACTCGGTTACTAACGTAACCTCGGTTCTCTCTAGAAGAGGGAACGAGTACTGCGTATCTTGCCGTGCATGCACACGCTCTGGTTGCTTCGATGATGAAAAACCAGATAATAGCTGCCTGCGAGCGGTATTTATAGGCCTAGACCACGCCCATTTCGGCGGGACGTGACGCAGCGGGCGCGAAGTGCCCTGATTGGGTCTGGCGTCACGCCAGGCCTCGCTCGATAGGCTGCTGCAGTTGCCGCAGAGCAGCCAATAGGCGCGCGAGCTGTCTCGCCTATGTCTGCATGCTGCCGCAACGCGTTTTGCATTATTACAAAATTAAGGATAATTTTTGGCTTCAATATCTCGCGGAAAAAGGATTTTCCCCTAGCGTAAGATATCTTACACAGTACTCGTTCCCTCTTCTAGAGAGAACCGAGGTTACGTTAGTAACCGAGTACGATTCTCACGATTACAAAGAGCCCAAACACAACATAATCCATTGCTTTGATCACGAGATATTCCTCACGAAGTGATGCATACTTGGCTAAAAAACAAGTCTCTCATCCTCCCGGGGTGCAAAGTGTTTTCCAGTTTTCCCGGAACCATCCGTGCTCGATTTCAAACGTGGAATAACACAAAATATGTATCATATTAAAGCTTAGAATCTCAGCTTTTTAATGCATCCAACCACTTCGATCAACTCTGAACGAGTGCTGACTAGTCTCTCTCAACCGGAGTGTACCGCCCGCAGACGCCCCACAGACGCCACCTAGCTGCGAAAATATTAATTATCATATTTTTCAAAAATATTGCCTTGATTCAAACAAAATTGGTGTCATTTGAAAGCTTAGAGTCTGAACTTTACAGTGAATGTAGCTAATTCGAAAAACTCCTAAGTACTGCTGAGTTATTTGTTGATAAATATAAATTTTTTTTTCATAATCTATAAAATAATTTTTTGTACTATGTACTGCAATGTGTCAAAAACATCATACATCTCATGAAACATTCAAAAATCGTTGAAAATTGCACTTCATTTTTTACAGCATATTAATACAATTAAAATGAGCCCAAAATTAACTTAATCTATTGCTTTTATGACAAGATATTCTTCATGGTGAAACAATTTTAAAAATGCCCATGAGGGGGCGTCAAGGTTTCAACAAAAAGGCTATCTTGGTTCCAAATGCTATAACTTTTGATTGCTTTATCCAATCACCACAAAATTTTATCCAGATGCAGCTCATATGTAGAGGGACTTTCCCAAAAAAGAATTTTCCTTCTACCTTATTTCCTTCCTGAGTTATTCCATGTCAAATAAGAAAGATATGCATTATCATTATAAAAATTATATATATTTTTTGTCTTTTATCAGCAGTTTCTCGGCAGGAGAATGTCCAAATGTAATGTAATGTATATTTTCAAAAAATTTGAAAAGTCTTCTTTCAAACGATACCTACCTTTAGAATCTCCTTGCTATAGTTTTGAAGTTATGACTCTTTAGTTTTGTGTATGTCACTAAGAAAACTCATTTTTTTTATTGCCTTCCAAATGTGTGAGGACTAAACAAAAAGGCTACCTTTGTTCCAAGTGCTGTAACTTTGGATTACTTTATGCTATCATCATAAAATAACGATCCAGACGCAGACCACACATAGGGGAACATCACAAAAAAAGAATTATTTTGCCACCGTATTTCCTTCCTGAATTATTGCATTTCAAATAAGAAAGATATGTAAATTATTAAAAAATAATATTAATATTTTTGTCTTTTATCAGCATTTTCTCAGCATTAGATTGTCCAAAAGTAATAAAAATAATTTTCTAAAAATATAAAAAGTTTCCTAACAAATGATATCTACCTTTTGACTCTCCTCTTTATAGTTTTGAAGTTATGAGTCTTTACTTTTTTGTGTGTCACTCAGACAAAAAACTCCAAAAATGGCCTCAGGGTTTAAGGGGTTAAGATCACTAAATTCAAGGCTTTTGGTCATACCTAGGATATCCAGAACCACCAAAGGAGGGAGAGCATTTTCACATTTGGCTCCAAAACTCTTCCTGATACTGTTCGTTGCTCAGACTCGCTCTCCCAGTTTAAAACTAGATTAAAGTCACATCTCTTCAGCCAGGCATTCATATAATCCTACAGTTCAAACTACAATCCGGCCTCTAGCTCATAAATGCCAGAGGAGAACTGGCCCCCGACTGAGCCTGGGTTCTCCCAAGGTTTTTTTTTTCTCCATTAGGTCACCTGATGGAGTTTTAGGACACCATTAGGTCACTTGATGGAGTTGTTCGGTTCCTTGCCACTGTTGCCTTTGGCTTGCTCAGTTGGGGATATTTTGGGGATATTTAATTAAATTTTATCAATCAATAAATTCCTCTTGAAACAAACTTTGTTGTATTATTTTAATTTAATACTGTGAAGCTGCTTTGATACAATCTGTATTGTGAAAAGCGCTATACAAATAAACTTGACTTGACTTGACTTGACTTATTAGGGGCCAAGCACGAAGTGCTGAAAACCTATTGTAATTGTTCTGATTTGTATTATTTTTCTTCCGCCGTAAAATGAATCGTGCAGACCAAACCATAGAGACTTCAAACTTGGCTAAATGGTAGTATAAAAAAGGAGGAGAGGTTGAGAGATTATGACCCATATTGGCCAAAAGCGCGAAACCGCTCATAACTCCTAGACCGTTTGTCGTAGACTCAAGTGTAGACTAAACATATGCAAATTGTTACGCCATTTGGAATTTTGTCAAAAACCTACTTTTGCTAACTAGTCCTAGGTTTTTCACTCGAACAGAACCAAACCAGTGCAGAAATGTTCTCTGGAGTCTGACTATCAATAATTATTGAATAAAAAGTTGAAATTTCGATTCACGGTTGCTAAGAGGCGCCAAAACGTTTGAAGTGGGCGGAGCCAGTTTTACTAAAATGGTTATAGCTCGTGAACAAAATTTGATATTTTCACCAAACTCGGTACATATGTGTATGGGCTTAAACTTTGGTGACCTTAAAAAAAATCACGGCAATTGGCCTCATGGTGGCGCTACAACATGAAAAAAAACATAAAGAAGCCTATAACCACCTGACCGTTAGTCCGATTCCCATATGGAAAAGGTTTTCTAAAAACTCCTGTGATTCTTATATGTTCCAACAGAATATTGTAAGGGACATATATGCTGCAAAAACCACATATATAAATTGTATAATATTAGTATATTTTTAATCATATTATGTCATATATGTCCTACATACAACTGAAGCCATATAGATTTTCATGATGTAAAAACATAGGAAAATAATGCTAATTTAATATGAATGTCCAGCATGGATGTGTATAAAACACAGTGCAGTTTTAAACACAGTCTTGTCCTAAGTCGAGCCCTATGCCTGTAGTCAATCATGGTTACTGTATATACTGTATAATCAGCCTTAGATGAAACACAACATTTAAACTACACACACAAGCACACATTTATTAGAGTGTGTTCTACAAGATACAGTTGCATATTTCACATATAAATAGTTTTCATTTTAAATCCTGCATCACCTGTTTTCATTTTCATTTGTGACAATTTCTCTAAACTTTATCACAGTACTACCTACTATGGTATACAACATGTATCAAGGAAATCATTTTAAACAGATCAAGTACTATTGTGGTAACAGAACAGATTACAGCCATTTTAATAAAGGTGTGAATCATGCCTCATTCGCTTACAGTCCGACTTTTGAACTTTATTCCTTTTTTATTATTATTTATTCGGGACACACATATACACCTAAGGTTTAAGGAGGTCTGTCAATATAAATATTAGGCTATTTTAACATTGTAGCCTACTGTCAGCAGAGAAAAAAATGCCACAGAAAACATTTATGAAATATAAATAACATAAATTAAATAGGACAAAGCCTATCACTCAAATTTCTAAGCAACATAAACGAAAATCATATTGCCCTACTGTCAAATGAAGTAGGCTATTTTCTGCCGAACTATTTCATCCTTGCAAAAAAATTATGTTGAATGACAATGGTTTCAGTACCAAACAGCTCCTCGGAGGTGTACAGCTGGTCAGAATTAAGTGCGGATACGCTGTCAAAAGGGTTTCGGGATTGGCTACTGTCAGTCAGACCGTCCGCTCCGTCCAAAGTACACCAGAGTTCTGACCGCGAATGGACACAAAGTGGTCAAGCGTCTAACTAGACGCGGCAGGCGCGAATTTGACGCGCTATTCGCGTCCGATGTGTACGCACAGTTATACTTTAAAATGTAATCCCGCGCCGCATGATTCCCTATGTGCGTTTCACACAGTATGCGGCGGTGAAATCGCCGCGCGACTACGGCTTTTCTCAAGTATTGGAAGATTTGGCCCGCGGGCCGCCAGTTGTCGTTCCCTGGTCTATAGGTTCCCCTTTGGGCCCGATCTTAGCCAATAGCATAATAGCACCTACTGGGGAGGTGGGTATAAAGATAGTAAGGCCCCATTTGATTGGTCGAATTTGGATAAACAACCTATGCATGCATGCATGACACAAATGCTTGGCAGTTGGCACATAAAATAAATGCAATTTATCGTACCTCTCTGCGATACGGCTTGCCTATTTCATATACTATTATCGCAATAACGATAATTTTTCGATATATTGTGCAGCCCTAAAGCGCAGTAACCTTGGATTCAACCCCAATCCAAATGAAGACGAAAATGTTCATTTCTGGTTGTCATACTATCATTAAGTTACAATTAAAGTTAGTGAGTCCATGCTAACGTACAAACCTAAATAGCTAACTGTTCTCACGTCATGTACAGTGTAGGTCAAAAACACCCGATGGCTCGAAAACAGCCACCTGCGATCGTGACGACTGTAATATGAGGCTTCTCCTGCTAGCATTGTGATTTGTAAACCCTCGCTTCCAAATTAATTGTGTTACTTACCATATTTATTTTATAATATTTTATACACTGTATCCCTCCATGGCATATTTAAGTCCCACTTGAATGCTCCTCGACAAGAGGTGGTACTTCTGTGTCCAGAATTGATCAAAAACATCTTGGGACAAGGTTTTCACAGCTGTCATTGTAAGACAGTTAGCAATTCTAAATCGGCGGGGCTCACCGATAGGTCAATTGTGCTACAGGTATGATTCAGTTTACGGCACTTCTCATTCATTTCTATGGTATCTGCAAACAGTCCCTGCGTCTCAATGTCCATACTATCCATCCTAAACAGTAGCCTATGTGAGATTAAAATAAGTGTGTCCCAAAGCATAGTATGTTGAAAAGATTATGCCAGAAGTCCTCGGATGGTCTACTATTTCCAGTGGATTTTCGAAGTGTGGATCCGTTATGGGTAGGGGAAAAAAATATATTCTTAGATGCATCGCGATGCGGACGAGGACAATTCACAAATGTCAAAAATCGATTTTCCAAAAAAAAAAATCTCTTTTTTCTTCTTCTCTAATATCGTAATATTAAAGGAACACAAAAGGCGGAACTCTGAAGCGCGGACGAGCAGTGCCCGGACACGGACAGTCTGTGGCGTGCACATAACAGAGACGCATGATGGCTGAGCGCGAAATCTGAAGGGCATCCTCTTTGTTAAAAGCTAACGTATGGAAAATTGGCAATTACATTGTGACCTATTTTGTATTTTTTGTATGAGAGCTGCTTTCTGTATTGTTTAGTTTTCATATCAATATGCTGTAAACCTATCTGCTATACGTACATTATACGTAGGTTTACTGTACTGCCCTCCACAGTCACAGTGTGTATCAGTGCACTGCCAGTCACAAAAAGTAACAGTTTGACTGTGCTCTCTGCAGATGTTCATTTACTTTTTTTCTATAAGCTGTTTTTGATTGCGGTATACAGCAAAAATGTCTAGTCATAACTCTTTTTAATTTTTTGTTGTGTATAAGAATGGCTTTGTATGTTACTAATTATTCAGAATATGCGTTAAGTCCACAAGCATTATTTTTATGAGAGCTGCTGGTACATAATTCTGTATTTTTTTAATGAAAGCTGTTTGTGATTTTGCTACAGCAAAATGTGTATTTGTTTTTGTTTTTGTCTGAAGGATTATATTTTTCATTGCACATAACAGGAGGATGTTGGTTAGAAGTCTATTATTAAATGTTAGAGATTCAGAATATGCTTAAGTTTGTATTCATTTACAACAAGTATGCTGCTAGTACAGGCACACATTTCTTTTCCTGTTGGTTCTTTGCAATGTTGAGACATATGCTGGCAAATGTAACCTTACAGTTGACTTGCCAAATCACTTCCATTTGTTGTATTAATAAAATGAATATAGGAAATGAATATAGGAAATATTGTAAGTAAATTCTTTATGGGTCATTATAAATACTTTGCTTTAAAATACCAAGTAGTCACAAAAAAAAAAGATGCATCGATAATCGTTTTAGCATGGCATCACAGCCCTCTGAATCCTAATCGAATTGAATCGTGAGGTGCCTAGAGATTCCCACCCCTAGGATCTGTGCTCACAATAATGGCTAATATTGCCCACAACCCATTAAGCTTTTGAGGAGGAACTACAAACACGAGAAAAAAGTGTTAAAAAACTACAAAACATGGCGGATATGTGTGACCGGACGGTGAGAGGTTCAGATAAAGGTTTGAGTGACTAATCAAAGTTTAACCTGATAAAAAATATATTTATTTAATGTTATCCGTGTTATATTTCATCTGCAATAACAATATAGACTTTTATAAAAGATCCGTTTAGCCATTAAATTTTAAATGCATCATTATGCATTAATATGAGGAGTCTGCGCATGAAAGGCCAGCGACTGCAGATCAACGTGCTTCTGCATTTTTCTCCGATACGGTAGGGAATGAAATTAAATTAAATGTGAAGGATTTTAACTGTGACAAGATGATTGACAGGCCAGTTTACTGTGACCAGATGTGACAGAGAGCAACCATTAAAGATGGAATTGTATGATGTGATAGTATGTCCCAAAGCTTGTCTACTTTTTGTACTTTTTTCACACTCAAAAGTATCTACTTTTTCTTCACAAAAAGAGTATATACTTTTAGGGCGTAGTATAAGTAGGCGAACTGAGACGCAGCAAACAACTGAATTTCGTTCAGAGTTGTGCGACAGTCAATGACAACAAGGCCGTAATGCGATTGGTTATCAAGGCACACGTGATCCAAGTTAGCCGTTACTCCAATGGTAGAGCCAAGGACCCTCGCATCTCCCAATAATTAAACCATTTTGTGAAGAATAAAGTATACTTTTGAGTATACTTTTGGATTTATAAATAAACCGGTACCAATGTTTACATCTGCGTGTTGATAATGACGACCAACCAACTCTGTTGTACAGATCACACTGATGAGTATTGTATTTACAATTTAGTAAACCTAAGTGCACAATGATACAACGTATCCAAAGAGCTTAAAAGTTTGGTAGTTGCCGATTTATATCCCCATAATCAATGACTGGCATAAAAGTGGCCACGATTGCCTCAAAAGAAAAACAGGATTTATTTCTGTAATTAAAAATATATATATATTTTTTTTTTTAGTCTTAATTGATTAACATGGGATTTAAAAGATAAGGAGTCATCAAATATAAAACAGAGATATTTATATTCTGTCACTACCTCTATTATAGTACCCTGTAAGGATTTAAGTGATGGTTGATTTGCCACTTGTTTGTTTCTTTGATCGTAAAAATAACAGTACTTTAGTTTTGGTCTCGTTCAAAGTCAGGTTTAAGTCACAAGCCTTTGCTATACAACATCAATAAATCACGGTGTCATCTGCATAAAAAATTTAAATTGACATTACTAATATTGAGATCAAGATTAATAATGATAAAAAATAAAGGCCCCAGAACGGACCCCTGAGGAACACCCCTCATAATCATTAAAGGTGCGGATGAATGATCTTCTATCCGCACACACTGTTTCCTGTCCAATAAATAGCTTTCAAACCAAGAAATTGTATCATTTGACAATCCAGTTAGTCTCAGGTTCAGTATACTGAAATCAACAATGTCAAAAGCCTTAGACAAATAAATAAAAAGTGAAACACAATAATGACCTCTATCAAGCGGCTCAATGATATCATTTAAAACCCTGGTAGCAGCTGTAGTTTGTGCTGTGCTTTTTCTAAAGCCTGACTGATTATGTGATAAGATGTCGTGTTCATTCAAATATGAAATCAACTGCTCACTAATAAGAGATTCAAGAACCTTAGACAGAATGCAAAGTTTAGAAAACGGCCTTTAGTTATTCATATCAGAAGGATCTCCTCCTTTTAACGAATAACAAATGCAGAATTCCATATCTTTGGAAATTCATTAAAACTCAGTAAAACATTATAGATACAGTGGGGAGAACAAGTATTTGATACACTGCCGATTTTGCAGGTTTTCCCACTTACAAAGCATGTAGAAGTCTGACATTTTTATCATAGGTACTCTTCAACTGTGAGTGACAAAATCTAAAAAAAAAATCCAGAAAATCACATTGTATGATTTTTAAGTAATTAATTTGCATTTTTGCATGACATGAGTATTTGATACATCAGAAAAGCAGAACTTAATATTTGGTACAGAAACCTTTGTTTGCAATTACAGAGATCATACGTTTCCTGTAGTTCTTGACCAGGTTTGCACACACTGCAGCAGAGATTTTGGCCCACTCCTCCATACAGACCTTCTCCAGATCCTTCAGGTTTCGGGGCTGTTGCTGGGCAATACGGACTTTCAGCTCCCTCCAAAGATTTTCTATTGGGTTCAGTTCTGGACACTGGCTAGGCCACTCCAGGACCTTGAGAGGCTTCTTACGGAGCCACTCCTTAGTTGCCCTGGCTGTGTGTTTCGGGTCGTTGTCATGCTGGAAGACCCAGCCACGACCCATCTTCAATGCTCGCACTGAGGGAAGGAGGTTGTTGGCCAAGATCTCGCGATACATGGCCCCATCCATCCTCCCCTCAATACGGTGCAGTCGTCCTGTCCCCTTTGCAGAAAAGCATCTCCAAAGAATGATGTTTCCACCTCCATGCTTCACGGTTGGGATGGTGTTCTTGGGGTTGTACTAATCCTTCTTCTTCCTCCAAACACGGTGAGTGGAGTTTAGACCAAAAAGCTCTATTTTTGTCTCATCAGACCACATGACCTTCTCCCATTCCTCCTTTGGATCATCCAGATGGTCATTGGCAAACTTCAGATGGGCCTGGACATGCGCTGGCTTGAGCAGGGGGACCTTGCGTGCGCTGCAGGATTTTAATCCATGACGGCATGGTGTGTAACTAATAGTTTTCTCTGAGACTGTGGTTCCAGCTCTCTTCAGGTCATTGACCAGGTCCTGCCGTGTAGTTCTGGGCTGATCCCTCACCTTCCTCATGATCATTGATGCTACACGAGGTGAGATCTTGCATGGTGCCCCAGACCGAGGGAGATTGACTATCATCTTGAACTTCTTCCATTTTCTAATAATTGCGCCAACAGTTGTTGCCTTCTCAACCAAGCTGCTTGCCTATTGTCCTGTAGCCCATCCCAGCCTTGTGCAGGTCTACAATTTTATCCCTGATGTCCTTACACAGCTCTCTGGTCTTGGCCATTGTGGAGAGGTTGGAGTCTGTTTGATTGAGTGTGTGGACAGGTGTCTTTTATACAGGTAACAAGTTCAAACAGGTACAGTTAATACAGGTAATGAGTGGAGAACAGGAGGGCTTCTTAAAGAAAAACTAACAGGTCTGTGAGAGCCGGAATTCTTACTGGTTGGTAGGTGATCAAATACTTATGTCATGCAATAAAATGCAAATTAATTACTTAAAAATCATACAATGTGATTTTCTGGATTTTTGTTTTAGATTCCGTCTCTCACAGTTGAAGAGTACCTATGATAAAAATTACAGACTTCTACATGCTTTGTAAGTGGGAAAACCTGCAAAATCGGCAGTGTATCAAATACTTGTTCTCCCCATTGTATATATCAATGGGGAAACTTAAAACTGGTTTAAAACTAAAATTAAGATCAAGTAAATGTCTTCCTCTATTATCCATATCAATATTCTTATCATTTTAGGTGCCTTGAGTGACGATCCGACAGCAACAAAAAATGTTTATTAAAACAATTCAACATCTCTCCATTTTCCAAGATTTTAATGGAATTGTCCATTATTTATGAAAGAAGTCCTGCAACCTTTTTTACACCACTAACGGAGTCGATATTTTTCCAAAATTGTATAGGTTTGTTTTGTTTAGATCACGAGTTGTTTTGTGTAAAAAGAAATAAGCTTTAGCTTTTCTTATCATCACTGTATATCTATTGAGTAATTGTCTGAAACAAAGCCAATCGGACATACTACTTCGTCATAACTGCGTCTTCAACGGACAGCTCTGTTGCTTAGCTACGTGCATCCTGTCACCGTTTAAACTGCCCTGTCATTATTTATCTTGGCACAGTTAAAATCCTCCACATTCAATTTATTTGAATTTCCTTCCGTTTCAGAGAGAAAAGTAGTAGCACGTTGATCTGCCAGTCGTGGGTCTTTCATGCAGAGAACTCTCCTCATGTGTTTGCATGTTGCACGATGCATTTAAAAGCTAAACGTATCTTTACAAAAGTTCACAATGCTGTTGCAGATTAAATATAATGTGGATAACATTGAATAAATATCTTTTTGTCAGGTTATATACTGATTATATACTGATTCGGACTTGCACATCCACCATGTTTGTAATTTTTTTTTACACTTTTTATTTGAGTTTGTAGTTCTAATCGAATCCTCGTTCAACATGCAATGGGACGTGAACAATATTAGCCGTTAGAGTGTGCACGGATCTGCTCTTTGGATTCTAACCGGAAAAAGTTGACCCTCAGGGTATCTTTGGAATTCTCACTTCAACAATTTGGGACGCACTAATTATGATTTCAAATACTATTAGTATGCAAATTGTGACGCAGCACGTCTCTGTGTCCTAAAGACCTTGATTAGCGTGTTCAGGTGTGTCTGATTAGAGTTGGAGCTAAACTCTGCAGGAAAATGAACCTCGAGGGCCACTGAGCTACAGTATGTTGTTCCATGCAGCACATGGTGGATTTTGTGTAAAGCACAACAAATTAGAAGAATTTCTTTCTACTGACCAATTATAATTCTACTGTTGCTATAAACTTCTCTGATTGACAGTTAAACCGCATGATCTTAGCAAGGCTCGAAATTGTGACCATTTCGGTCGCATATCTGCTTCCGAATCTGTGCGACCTCAAAATTTATTTGGGAGCATTCCTTAGGGAGACTACAATGCACTCCCTGATGCGATACTGTAGTAGACGGTTGCATAGTTATAATTTTCTCCCTGATATTATCAATCTTATAAGTGAAGAAGTTCATTAAGTCATTACTGCTGTGCTGCCTGGAAACTTCTGGGCTTGAAGCTTTATTTTTTTCGTTAGTTTAGCCACTGTTTCAAATAAATACCTAGGGTGTTGTTTATTTTCTTCTAATAGGGTTGAAAAATAAGCAGATCTAGCAGCTTTTAAGGCCTCTCTGTATGCAATCGAGCTCTCCTTCCATGAAATGCGAAATACCTCTAGCTTTGTTTTCTTCCAGTTGCGCCCCATTTTTCTGGCTGCTCTCTTAAGGGCCTGAGTGTGCTCGTTGTACCACAACGTTGGACTATTTTCTTTAATCTTCTTTAAGTGCAAAGGAGCAACTGTGTCTAAAGTGCTGGAAAAGAGAGAGTTCAAAGTTTCTGTCGCAATATCGAGTTCTTCTAAGCTATCTGGGATGCTGAGATGATGAAACTGATCAGGAAGATTTTAATAAAGCAATCTTTAGTGGCAGAAGTGATAGGTCTAACATATTTGTAACACTGAGTCGGCTTTGCAGCCTTGGCTAAATTAAGTTTGCACGAGACTAGATAATGATCTGAGATGGCTAGATAATCTAGATAATGATCTGGGCCCGTATGTATAAAACTTCTAAGAAATGCTCTTAAGAATAGTCTTAAGCTTTGACTTAAGTGTCAGAAAATACTTAGTAAAGAGTAGGAGTTTTCTAAGAGTAGGAGACTTTTATAAAGCAGCTAAAAGCAACTTTCAGTAAAGTATAAGACTGATTCTTAAGTGCTGACTGAAGTGGGACTTAAGTGTTGTGAACTAAGGACTACAGTGATGTCAACCCAAAATGGCCGCCCTCAACCACTGAATCAGCCAATAGTGAGCCTGCAAGGGTGAGGTCACTGCAGCATGACACCAATCATTTAATTGTATTATAATAAAATCATTTAATTAAGACACTTTAATATTTAAATTTTTTTTTTTTTTTAAATGCTTTGCAACTCCTCATTTACAATTATGCAAACATGAGTTCCATCAATGGATCCAACAACTTAGGAAAGCCTGAAATACTCATTTAAGTGGCTTTATTTTGCTGCGAGATTTGCAAAGTCAATGAACTGCCATACAGTAGTGGCCAAAAGTGAGGCAAAGGAAAATTGTCAGATTCACCCTTTATTCAAATAGGGTTACAAATGTGTTAAAGATTTTGTACGCGTTTTGTGTAGTTGTGCTTAGAGTCAATTGTTTATTTGTGATAACACACTGAAACATGCCAAATTGTACAGACATAATTTTTAGCCAGGCTGTCAAACAAATGAACAAGAGAGGACAATGAAATATTAATAACTGACTATGTTGCAGACAATGTATGATTTTATGATTTTTTTTCTCCTGTGAGCTTTTTTTTTTTTTTTTTTAACCTGTAGCTGTAGTTAACCCTTTTTTCAACGATATTATTGATCTGCCTGCATTGACACCATTGTCTCTGAACTGAACTGAGCTGAACGATGTACATCACTGTTTTCTGCAGAGCGACTGTATAATGAACTAAATAGATAACTAATGACTAATGATCTTTTACAATGGAAATGAATCATCATCGAACTTACTTAAGCTGCACAATGGCACTATGTTCTTCTAGAGCTGCTGTACAGCCCAAACTAACTTTGTTGCATTATTTTCCTGCTATCACTTTAAAGCTGCTTTGAAACACTGTGTAGGCCCTATTGTAAAAAGCGACTTGACTTGAAATAATTTTGTCAGATAAATATCTTCACTAAGTTAAAAGCACTGCTGCTTTTTTCCAGTCAGCAACAATGTAATTATTACTTTCCTTTAATTTCATTGCTATAAAATTTCTTAAAAGTCAGTTCGAAAAAGGATCCCTTGATGATCAAACTTTTATTGTTTGATCAACTCCGTCATCATTTACTGTAACTCCAATACATCATATTTTCATTGAAAAGTGCGTGGCCGCCTCCTCTCTGCTGCAATCTTGTTACTCCTAACTAGGTTACGAGACCTCTTCAGCTCTCTTAAGTAATTTAGGAGCTGAGACCTAGTCTTGACACTTAGGAACCTTTATGAATCACACTTATTCTTAAGTCTAGGAATAAAAGTAAAATGACGTCATTCTTAGAATTTTGAGAGACTTAAGACTAAAATTTTACTCTGAGTGGCTTTATACATACGGCCCCTGAAAATGATCTAAATTTCAACAGCATCAACATTGATTCCATGTGATAATATTAGATCTAGAGTATGATTACGACAATGAGTAGGTCCGGAAACATGTTGTTTAACTCCAATAGAGTTAAGAATGCCTTTAAATGCCAATCCCAATGCATCTTTTTCGTTATCTACATGTATATTAAAATCACCAACAATTAGGACTTTATCTGCAGCCAGTACTAACTCTGATAGAAAATCAGCAAATTCTTTGATAAAGTTTTTATGGGTCCCTGGTGGCCTGTATACAGTAGCCTGCACAAATCTCAAACGTGATTTATCATTTACAATATATATTGTTACATTAAGCACCAACACTTCAAAATAATTATATCTGAAAGTAGACTTCTTAGTAATTTAGAAAATATTATTATAAATTACAGCAATCCCTCACCTTTGCCTTTCAGACGAGGTTCATATTTATAACCGTAATCTTGTGGGGTGTACTCATTTAAAGTAATGTAATGGTTTGGTTTTAGCCAGGTTTCTGTCAAACACAGCACCTATAGGTTATAGTCTATAATCATATTCATTAACAATAAGTGCTTTTGGAGTAAGGGATTGAATATTCAGCAACCCAAGTTTTATAATTTGCTCATTTGTATTATATCTGTTTTTTATTTGTTGAACATCAATAAAAAAAATATTTTAGATGGGTTTGGAAATTGTTTGTATTTCCCTGATTCAGGGAACAGACTCTATATGATGATATCTAGGTGAAAGAGGCTCTATGTGATGGGATTTATCTGGCCTTGGTGATGTGAGACGGCTGGCAGACGGTCGGTTTAGCCAGTCTGTCTGCTTCCTGACCTGAGCCCCAATTCATGTTTGAGCTCTAAGACTATGTGCCATATTACTAGAGAGAAGAACAGCACCATCCAAGGAGGGATGAATACCATCTCTTTTCAACAGGTCAGGTCTGCCCCAAAAACGTTTCGAATTGTTTATGAATTCTATATTATTTTGCGGACACCACTTTGACAGCCAGCCATTGAGTGAGGACAATCTAATAAGTATCTCATCACTCCTGCGAACAGGAAGGGGGCCAGAGCAAATTAAAGTGCCTGACATAGTACTTGCGAGCTCACACACCTCTTTAACGTTAATTTTGGTGATCTCCGACTGGCGGAGTCGAACATCATTAGTGTCGACGTGAATAATAATCTTAGAGAATTTACGATTAGCATTAGCCAGCACTTCTTAATTTGCTTTGATGTCAGGCACTCTGGCTCCCGGCAAACATGTGACTATGGTGGCTGGTGTCTCTATTTTCACGTTGGGCACATTCAACAGGATTCACAGTGGGTGTTTCACAGAGTGGGAAGAACCTGTTTGTTATGGTAATCGGAACGGAAGAGCAGTGTTTTGTCCCGCGACAGTCACCTAATTGCCCTGCTGCACGGGCTCTACTTCAGCCAGAACAAAACAATGTACAGAGTTCACTAAGATAGTCGCATCCAAAGCAGTATCTAAAGCCCTTGCACTCTTACAATTAACCTTGATTAAAGTTGCGTGTCTCTAGTTCTGAAATCTTCTCCGCCAGCCTGACTATCTCCCTGCATTTATCACATGTAAATCCTGTGCTGGCAGAGAAGGCTATGCTATACATGTTACATGAAGTGCAAGTGACAATAAGAGGAGAAGATGACATGACTCACCGTGTTTGTTGACTGATCCTACTCACCTAAGGTTTGATGAACTCGTAAAAGGCGCGAGCGAAAATAAAGTAAATAAAGAGTGCACGGATGGCACGCAAACAGGCTAGCAAATTACTAGCGTGTTGTGCTAGCAATAACGATTTAGATTGGAGCTAGCGATCTCAGGTTAATGTGTAATGTTGAGTAAGCTATATTTAGCAGTATAAACAACAAGGAATGATAGTAAATAATGATTCAAAACAGAACAGGGTTCCCGCGGGGTCTTAAAAAGTCTAAAATTCTGAACTTTAAATTTAAGGCCTTAAAATGTCTTAAAAACGGCCAGATTTTCATCCGTGGTCTTAAATTTCATTTAGTCAGGTCTAAAAAAGGTCTCGCCAACAGGCCATTCACATATCGCATCTTTTGCGCGCTCAAGTTCGTTCAAATGTAGGCGCGCGCGCGCTCATAATTGAAGCGACGCACTCGTTTTTTTCCAGGCGCAGCGAGATAAAAAAAATCTCAACTCTTCAGAATGCCGCAAACGCACCGCAGGTCATGTGACAAGAACCAACCAATCAGCTTCGCCCCTTTCCGTAACAACATTGAAAGCTCACTCAACTGGAAGGATGCGGGTGCACCCAAACACTACGGGTGTTTTTCTCTTCTCCGTAAATAAATCTTGTGGCAGAGCTACAGCAAGCGTTTCTCGCCGGTGGAAATCCATTAGCCACTAAAACTTCTTTGTCATTGTGGAGAGCGCAGTGCTTGGTTGCATAGCAACGACAGACGCCACGGGAAAATCCGACCGAATTTTACTATTAATAATAAAAGATAAGCTAAAGTGCATTGTAAATGTCAGTAATTTATCTTTTTATAAAAAATTATTTAAAGTCTGAAATATGTGAGGTTTATCTTTTTATAAAAAAAAACTTTTTTGTCAACTTTATTTGAACTTGTACATGTTAGTATATAACATGTTGCAAGACACTTTTAAAATCTGGCTATCATTTTTAATGGTATTATTTTAATGTTTATGTAAACAAAAAATGCATATTGATGCTAATTTTATTTGTTATTTGCTGGTTTTCGACATTGTGTAGTATTAGTACTTTTTGAACAGGATTCTGTGATAACCGTGGTCATTTTTGTCACAATAATCATTGAAATGAAATGTTCATGCCATTTCATCTCTAGTTATGATCAACTATGATCAACTAATTATGCGTTTTTTACAGTATAATATGCATAGTACAATTTTCTATAAAAAAAATAATATATCTGATTCTGATTCTGACACGTTGTTGGGTGTGGAAGGTTATTAATGTGATTGTTTTATCTGTAAATTAAATTAATGTTTTTTTCAATTACTTAATTCATTGAAATAAAATTAATTCTTTGATTTTTTTTTTTTTTTTGGTCTTAAATTTCAAACTTTATGGTCTTAAAATGTCTTAAAAAGGTCTTAAATTTGACTTGCTGAAACCTGCAAGAACCCTGACAGAAAGATATACGAAGCTTACAGGCGTTAGCCAACTCAGCAGCAGCAACGAGGCAGACAGGAGCAATCGATCATACCAAAGGTTGGCTTGCTCATCATAAAATTTCAGACCAACTGCTCCTCGTTAAAGCCAATATTTAAAAAGAATATGCTCCCACCAGTCCTGAGATCTTTCTCGCACACAATAACTGAAGCATATGTGCAGGCTACAACAATGGCACTTTTCGTCCTCCTCCGCCTCAAAATCATGGTGATTTTTGGTGAACTTTGCATAGGCCTATATCGCAGAGCTAGCATCAAGCATATTTTGCTAAGAGAATTTAACACTTTAAGCATGCACGATGTTTCAGATAGTATGGCAAGTGTAAAAACATGAATCGGATACAGCTGAAAGAATGTGTAAACGGACGGTAAATTGGACATCAAGACCTGCAGTGTAAACGAGGCCTTATTTTCAGAATAATAACAATTTAACTTTTTTTAATTTATTAATTTAAACTAATTATTAGGCTATCATTTTTACCACTCTCCACGCCTCCCCTGGCATGCTCTGGCACCCCCCTGGGGAGGTGCGCCCCACACTTTCCCAGAGGAAAAATTTGATTAATTTATTGCTATAGGAGAGGAAGAATTTTGCAAACTCGTTAATTCATCTAAATCGACAACATGTATGTTAGACCCTATACCGACTAAGCTACTGAAAGAGATGCTCCCAGAGGTCATAGATACTCTTCTTAATATCATTAATTCGTCTTTGTCTCTAGGATATGTACCAAAAACCTTTAAGCTGGCTATGATTAAACCGCTTGTTAAAAAAACGCAACTTGATCCTACAGAATTAGTCAATTACAGGCCGATCTCGAATCTACCCTTTCTGTCAAAGATACTAGAAAAAGCAGTATCCTCACAACTGTGTTCCTTTCTTGAAAGAAATTATATCTGCGAGGATTTTCAGTCCGGATTTAGACCATACCATAGTACTGAGACAGCTCTCGTTAGAGTTAGAAAAATTATTTGCTCTTATCATCCGTTCGTGGTTGTATCTCTCTATTAGTGTTACTCGATCTTAGTGCTGCATTTGACACCATTGACCACAACATTCTTTTAAATAGACTAGAAAACTATGTTGGCATTAGTGGAATTGCACTAGCATGGTTTAAATCATACTTATCTGACCGTTATCAGTTTGTAGCAGTAAATGAAGAGATGTCTTATTAGGGGTGTAAATATTAATCGATTCGTATCGATGCATCGATTATACAGCCGACGATTCGATGCATCGATGCGTCCGCAAGAGTATCGATTCATGTGTTTATTTTGCCGCCTGTCTATTTTCAGCATCTGCTCCGACATATGCGTACAACCTACTAAGCTGCGGGTGGCGCTAACCTCATTATTGTCTTCTACTTCACGCTTCACACGCGTTACTTACGTTTCACAGTCTATCTATGTTCACACACATTGTTGAGTATGACTTTCAAGAGCGATGGATCCCTCAGAGCGAGCTGGCAATGACAGTGAAATGTTACACACTCCAGTCAGCGTCAAGTCATGGGCGTGGATGTATTTTGGCTTCAGGAAAACAGATGGAGCAGTGGTAAGAGATGTTGCCGTTTGTCTGATTGCGCCCGTTTCACACATACTCCGTTTGAAGTGCGTATGCGGTGCGTATTTTTTTCAGTGCCCATGTTAACAGGTCAGAGCTTTCACACTGCACGTGGTTGCGTCCGTTTATCCGTTCCCGTTGCGGTGCGTATAGCCTACAGCAGTGCAGAGATCGTTTCCACACCGAGTCTGTTTCTGCTGTGCTGTGACCTCAAGGCTAGATTATTGTAATGCTCTAATGGGTGGTTGCCCTGCACGCTTAATTAACAAACTATAGCTAGTTCAAAACGCAGCAGCTCGAGTTCTTACCAGAACCAGGAAGTATGACCATATTAGCCCGGTTCTGTCATCGCATAAAATTTTCGATTAAACATCACATACATTTTTAAATATTGCCGATTACTTACAAAGCACTAAATGGTTTAGCTCCGCAGTACTTAAGCGAGCTCTTAACGCATTATAGTCCTTCACGTCTATTGCGATCTCAAAATTCCGGCCAGTTAATAATACCTAGAATATCAAAATCGACTGCTGGCGGTAGATACTTTTCCTATTTAGCACCAAAACTTTGGAAAAGTCTTCCTAACATTGTCCGGGAAGCAGACACACTCTGTCAGTTCAAAGCTAGATTAAAGACACATCTCTTTGACCTAGCATTCACATAATACATTATAAACTTCTATAATTCAATGTTAGACTGCATAGATTAGGTCAGCCGGAACCGGGAACACTTCCCATAAATCCTGATGTACTCGTTACATCATAAAAAGGATGGCATCTATGCTAATTTTAGTGTCTTTGTTTATCCCGAGGTTTTCCTGCAGCCTGCTGGATCCAGACCGTATCCAGATCTGACGAAGGACCTTCGCCTGGACCTGAAGACAACGCAGTGCTGAAGTGCCAACTAGTCTCTCCCTATGGAGGATCCCTTTACCACTCTACAGATAAAGCGTTGTCGGGAAAATTCATTTAGTGTACCTACCCCGAAATGACAAAATAAAATAAAATTCTGTATCAAAATTTATATAAGGAAAAACCAGTACTTTGTTTAGGCTTGGTTTGTAGGGAATTACAAACCTGCACACATATTCAAACGCACATTACTATAGAACCCATTCTTAATGCCATCAGCGTTTATCACAGGTTCGCGTTTAAAGTCTGTGTTGAGAGGATGGTGTCGTCTTAGCGGCCCCCAATTTAAAGGTGCTCTAAGCGATGCCGGGAGTCGTAACTTCTTGTTGACATTCGAATTGTTGTCAAACAAAACGGAGGCTAGCTAGACCCTCCCTCCTCCTCATCCCGTCTCCTCCCTCCTCCCCTCCCTTCCGGCATAAAGGAAAGTCAAAATAGTCACTACAAACAAAGTTAAGTTTTACTGATACTTCATTCAATGTGTAATGTCGCCAAGTTAGATAAATGCTTTTATATTGCAGTACAGAATGCAGAAAAAGAGAAACATTATCTTAATCATTTCGCCACCTGAGGTTTCGCACCTATTTCGCACCTTTTTCTGCATAACTATAGCTCCCATAAAAGGACGCAATAATAGCAAGATAACGTTAGCTTCGCTTTTCCCAGTGAGCATAAACAACGGCGGCGGCGTAAACAAATTTAGTCAAAGTTGTCAATAGCCTATAAATGAACATTCAAATTCATAACAAACCGTGGGTGAAAACAGTCATTCACACAAATTGTCACCCTACTGTGAATTTGCTTGATCATTTACAATAGAGATTGATCGCTGCTAGAAACATACATGTTGTATTCACCAAAGTTAACGCTGACTGCATAGTTCTAGCTAATTACATCCTTGTGTTGGTTTGGCGAACATGAACGTCAGTTTAGAAAGAAAAATGGATTTACCTGTTCTGCAAAAACAGAGTAACTATGTCGGATTGGAAGCCCTTCTGCCGGCGGAGTTCTCGCCACCTTTCAAAGGTTTTTCCGATTGTAAATTCGGGACTTCGCGCGTTCCTTATCCTTGTCCCTCTTCTTTGCAATTTGTTCATCGAAACGTCGTCTCTTTGGTCGTGTGTCGGCCATAATTCAAACTTCCCTCTTCATGCTTCTCTCTCCTCCACACCCCCTTCATGTGTACGCGCACTAACCCCCCAAACCCCACCCTCCAATGCATCTTGTCAGTCATTGGCTGGAGCACTGTTTGTTGTGTTTCGTGGTGCGGGTGAGCCCAGTTTGTTTTTATTGCCGTTTGTGGAGCCTGTGGTGTCTAGAGAGACCGCGTTTTTTTACAGTGTGTTCGGGGGACAGGCAGCTAGCGGATGGTGAGGAGATGTTTGCTGTATATGACAAAAAATGTTTGGGCCTAAAAAACGCGTCGCATCACTTAGAGCACCTTTAATAAATGATCGTTGCGACGGAAGCGAATCAATCAAAACTAACTTTAGCTGGAAAATAACTTTATTAAAGAACCGCTATAAAGCCAAAACAATCTCTGTTACCTTAAATTATACGTTTATCTCTGTAAAGCTGCTTTGAAACAATCTACATTGTTAAAAGCGCTATATAAATGAAGATGACTTGACTTGACTTGACTTTGAAAACCCTGAGTTTATGAAGCCTTTTCTTTTCCTTTTACCTCCGTATAAAGTAGTGTTTATAAGCACAGCTGCTTTGTTTACAGCGGTACCCAAAAAATGGCTCTTTTCCATAAGCGCCACCTGCTGTCAGAGAGTGGATTTGTATTTTCATTCATTTAGGGTACGTTTACACGACAATGATATACTTAAAATTGAGAATTTTTTTCTGAGTTTTCCGCGTAGATTCATTATCAAAACGATCCCCATTCACACGTATCCGTGAAAACAACTAAAAACGCTGTATTCTGCTGCCAGGCCATTAGATGGCGAGGAAACACTATAGACTGAACATTTAATACGCATGTGCATGAGATCATTGTCTTCTGAAATTCGCGTTTTTGTTGTTTACACGGAGACTGTTTTCAAAAACTTGCACTTTGAAACCTGTTTTCAAAAGTTTGCGTTTTCAAGCACCCAAAACGCAGTTGTCCTGTAAATGAACGTTTCGTAGTTGAAAACTGTGTCGTGTAAACAGCCCCTTAGTCTGTCTGTTTTTGTTTTGTGCAGGTGTGTCTTCCACAAAACTAAAGTCAGACCATTATGTAAATTTGCTCTAAGTCAATTTAATTGCAACATTATGCAATCTAATTTAAATCAAAAACAACTGCTCAAGCTACATGTGTGTAGCATCTTTGTTTGGATCATGATTAAAATGCAGTGGTTGCCTCTAATTTCAAATGGCTACAGACATTTTTTTAAAGGCCAGTTTGCAAATAAACAACAAATACATTTGTTTAAAGAAAACATACATATACAGGAATTGGTCATGAAAAATCATGATTGGTGCATCACAACTGTTTTCATTTCTCTACAAAATGTGTTGTTTTAACCCCCTGAGGTCGGCTATCGCGCCGGCGCGATAGGCTCGTTTTTTTTTTTCAGATCAGTGCAAAAGAGACTCAAAATACTCTGTTGATTTTGATCTTACATGCTTGTGTTGTACATCAATAAAAACTGTTAAATGTCTTCTTTTATTTGTGTACACTCATAATAAAAACAAAATGTTGTGTTTTTCATAAAACAAAGAAAATAAACATGATGCGCGTTCTGCCGTCTCTCTCAATGTGAAACGCGACAGAAAATGACCTGTAACTCAACGAATGTTTGTCACATAGACTTGAAATGCATGTCTATACAACGCTTGGAGTCTCTATTTTATGTAAATTATTTAAAAAACAAATATTCTCTGTTTAAGTAATCCGTATGAAAGCAGCGGCATGTACAGTTTCTCAAACGCGTCCTAATTAACTCTAATGTGACCACGCCCACACGCGCACGAGCGATTGACATGCAAATGATCCACGCGGACGAACGCAGACCTGTAAACGCCCTCATTACCTCAAAACAAAGAATCAGAGACTTCGGTAACTTACTCCTCTGCTTTTCATCGAGTTTGGAAGACTGTGTTTGTGCTGTGCTCTGCTGTTTCACTTGGATTTACCTCAGAAGAATTAGAAGAACGCGATTTGAAGACAAGAAAGATGTAAGGTAAGAAATTCTTAATTATTAGTTTATGTTATTGTTGCATAAACTTCACATCGCAGTTGAACTGTTGCTAGATATAAGGTGAATATTATAATATTTAGACCCCTGTTTACTATACTGTGTTTGTGGATATCTGCTCAAACGTAGATAAGTATAATATGGTAACCATAATGTTTCATATTTTGGAGCGCGCCATGCGTTTCATGTATCATATTTTGGAACGCGGCAACGCGCTCTGCGATTGAATGTATCATATTTTGGAGCGCGCTCTGCGTTTGAATGTATCATATTTTGGAGCGCGCTCTGCGTTTGGATGCATCATATTTTGGAGCGCGCTCTACGTTTGAATGCATCATATTTTGGAGCGCGCTGTGGGTTTGAATGTATCATATTTTGAAGCGCGCTGTGGGTTTGAAAAGCAAAACGCACCAAACAAAGGCTTCATGTTTTTACTCAAATCTCATTTCATATCATCATAACGAATGGAAACATTTGAAGTAACATATGATAATCAATATATTTTTCTCTAACGTAGTTGTTACTGAAATATTTTGGAAGATTTATAGGCTGCTTAGGCTATTGTTATTATTATTTTATGCAGCACTGCGCGTAGCCTATGCCTACAAGGCACAACAAACCTGGTGTTCATTATACATTATTGGAAACATTTGTGTGTGTATTCTGTGAATTTTAAAAAGCAATTTTAACCAGAAAAATATAAAATCTATTCCCAAAATCGTGCAGCCCTATAGTTGCTCTTGATATCAGTATGTTCACAGGTTTTTTTTAATTTTTTTAATTTTTTTACAGGGACCAGATGCCCCACGGATGAGTCCTGTTAACTTCAACATTCACATGAGTCTCTGTACATGAACATGGTAAAGTGAAAATCAAACACCTTGGAAATGAAAGGTATGTACAATGTTTTTAGGAATGGCACAAAGGTTTCTGTCTTTGGCAGTGTTGGGAAAGTTCACTTTCTACATGAACTAGTTCAAAGTTCAGTTAACAAATTTTTAAATGAACTAGTTCAGTTCATAGTTCAAACTTCAAAATTTTGAACTAAAGTTCTAAACTAAAGTTTTTCAAAATGATTGCCACAGCCCATATAAAACCACAGACAGCAATTATGTTATCAGTTTTAACACTGAAACTATGCGTCAGATTTCATCTTCATATCCAATTTTAAAATCCTTATCCAACCAGGGTTTACATAGCATTGAGGGTAGGGTTGCCAACTAAACAAATGCGGGACAATCGTGCATGGTTCTTTACAAGAAAATGAGGGACACTCAAAATATTTGTAGGCTATAGGCTAGGCCAACATAACACAGTAGGCCTATATGTCATTTCAGGTTCGTATGCGTTTAAAAGGTTTTCAGACAACACATTTGTTTTGATTAAAGTCATATTACACACAAACCATAGTTCAAAATAATAGCATTTATCTGAAATAGAAAGCTTTTGTAATTATACACTACTTTTAAAGAAATTAATAGCCTACTTTTATTCAGCAAGTACATATATAATGTTACGTTTTTTTTATTTCGGATAAATTTACTTTGAACCTTTTATTCATCAAAGAATCCTGATTTTTTTTTATTTTATTTTTTTTACATTAATAATAATCAGAAATGTTTCTTGGTCAGCAAATCACATCAATATATTATTCGAGGACGATTTCATGCTTTCTTGCGTGGCTGGATGTATGTTGGACTCACAATAATCACGTTGTTTGAATTCGTTAAAACTGATTTGCCGAAATCAAAACCCAGTCGGACAGTGAAAGGGATGCCGTTAGCGCGAGTCCGGATCGAAGCGACCAGACAGCGGAGGATTCTGTGCGCAAATCAAACAATGATTTGTCCCAAAATAATAATTAATTCTCAATTTAGAGTTTGTTATTCGTATAGTCTGATCTCTGGGTCTGATGCGCGTGAGTGTGGACTGTGATTGGATGATGACCGGTGTCGTGATCAAGTGTTGCTGTTGTATCAGATTCAGTCATACATCGGTGGTTAGATCAGCGTCAATAAACGGGACAACGGAGGTTCCGAACGGGACAAATACATTTCTATAGAAATCTTGCACCCTTTTGAACGAAGTTAAACTGAGAGAGCGTGCCGTTCACAGACACCAGAATGAACGAGTTCACAGTAACGTTCATCAGGCAGTAACAGAGTACGTTCAGTTCACGTTCGCCCAAAATATGAACGAGTTCATGAACTATCGTTCAATGAACGCGTTCAGGCACAACACTGGTCTTTGGATCATTGTTTTCAATAATGTGCTTTTTTGTCATTTGTTGTGTATATTTGGATTATGTTGTGTTGTAAATAAATCCAAACAATTTAAAAGCTATTCTTTTTTAAATCTCCTCATTCTTTGTGCAAGGTTGCTCAGAATGATAAGGCCTGATAGCTCCTAATAGGGCATTAGGGGTGGGTCTTTGTTTTTCTCAGGTGTGAAAGCCATACATATTAATGATGTGATCACGCCTCTTCGCATAAAGCTTTCTTACAGAAAACACATCTTACAAATTTTAAATCAATATATTGTCTTATCTGAATGAGCAGTCAGGGTGATTTTCACATAGTTTTGGAGCAAATATTCTAGGCTACGTGATACAATTTTCAAAAGTCTTGTGAAGAAATAATCAGTATGGGTTTCATGGCCTTATTTCAGTGACAATTTTTTTTTTGTATTTTCACAGAAAAACATATTTTGCCTGTCAATTCCCCAGATTGGGTGCTCTGAGAATATGCATTTCTCATCGTAAATGAAACTCAGCGTAGGCCTATGCCTCATACATTAGCATTAAATATCTTTGCTGTATCCTTTCTAGAACAGACAAGGGCTTTCTTGCGGCTCGCATCAGCAGAGCATTGCATCGTCCATAGACCGCAAAACCATCAGCGGATGGCGGGCGGGTGCAGCTTTGAAATTTGGTAAAAAAACGTTGGTGCGGATGATGAGTTTTGTGATGCGGTTGCAGATGAAATAATACCCCATCCGCGTATCTCTATCGATAACAACATTGAACACTACACAAATATTAATTTTATTATACTGTTCAAGTAGGGCTGGGCGATATGGCCCAAAAAAATTATCACGATAATTTTTTTATATCAGTCGATATCGATAATTATCACGATAAATGTAAAATATTTATTTCTTTCAAGTTTAAAGGCAAATTTTTGCTTTTAAGTGAAAGTTGTAGAAACCAGAGCATTAATTGTGGTTTTAAACTACTCTTTATTGTCAGAACATATCATGACAAACACTTGCCAAACAGGTGAACATCTCACAAATCTGAGGTAGAACATTCAAACATTTGTCATTCTTCCTTAACAAAATAAATATCTTAATAGAAAAAATTATTTCTTAGTTTCTGCATGTGCTAATCTTTATTTGGTAAAATGTAATATTCTGACTGTTTGAGTTTTATTAAAATTAACCATTGGTCATCCAGTATCATGCATTTAGATCATAACAACAGATAAAACCAGGCATAGCCTATAGCACCTCACTATCATGGCAAAATCTAACTTTATGGTTTCTATGGTATTTGTATGAAAAACAGTAGCCTAAATACATTATTAAATACTGAAATACTGCAATTATATTCCATTAGTCCTTTAATACAGTGGTTTTCAAACTGTGGGTCGCGACCCACTTGTGGGTCACACATAGTGTTGCACGGTGTACCGATACTTCAAAAGTATTGCGATACTCGGAAATTAAAAACGTCACGATACCTAAATGTATCAGTATCGATAAAAATAAATAAAATAAAAACGCCTCCCTATGGACGTCTGTGTTTTTTTCCTGACGCACGCAGCAAAGAACCTGCCGCTGTCAGTGTCATGTGACAAAACACTACAGCGAGATGGCTGCATGTGCGAGCACAAGTGGTCCACGACTCGTAGAAAAAGATGACGCGAGGAGTGACATATGGAAGTACGTTGCCTACCTTGCTCTGTTGCACGGTGCACCGATACTTCAAAAGTAAATCGGAAATTAAAAACGTCACGATTCCTTAATTTATTAGTATCGATACTTTTGTAAGGCCGGCGACACACTGGCTGCGTGTCGTGTCCGTTTTTATTTCGGCTCCCATGTTAACTGCCTGCGTGACACACGCGTCTGGGCGCAGCTCGAGCCGCGCGGAAAACGCGTGTATGCTAGAAATAGAATAGCCTATTTTTCACGCGACACGCAAGCGTGTTGGAAGCGTTTCCAGGCAAAATAGAATAGGAAAAGATGTTTCTATGTCATTTTGACTCGAATACATATTAATAAATGACATTTTGATGTTTGAAAGTTTTGACATTTAAATACAATATAAATGTAATTTAAAAAAATATTATCGATTTTCAAATATTGCACCTCTCAATACAGAACGAATTATTCTGTAGCCTATTTTGCCGTCAACACTGGCGACGTTGTCTTTGCTGCTATAAATTTATGTTTAACATGAAGTATAGGCCTTCCACAACTCTCTCCCCACATGTCAAATATATCACCAATGAGGCTTATCATATGTTACCAATATGCATTGTTTAATATAATCGCTGTTCATATTTTTATTCAAAGTTCAGAATCAAGATAAAGCTCTTATGTTTCTTATGATAAATGAGATAATGCTGCTAAATTTATAATATTTTTTACCTTGAATGTCATTGCTCTAATACATTTTTTATATTTCATATTTTGTTCAAATGTTTAATATATCTGCTGTTCATATGTTCATTTATTAGTGTGTTATATGATTAGAATGTTGTCCCGGTTTTAAAATAAAGCACAGCAATGATATTTGAGAGTATTTCTCCCTTTTCAGGAAAAGTATCGAAAAAGTATCGAAATCGCAATACTTGACTTGGTATCGGTATCGAAACAATAATTTTGGTATCGTGACAACACTAGTCACACAGTGAGAAAAGGTGGGTCGCACAAAGGCACTTAGCTGCAGCTAAATTTACGTTACGATGAGTGAAACAAAACCAGTCCGATAAATGACCAAACGACTATGAGTTTTAGCGCCCGCCAAAGTGTTATTTGATCGCTGAGTAATGTAGATGAACTGCTGCGCTTGTGACAGAGTCACAGTGCATGTTTAACTGAAAGAACGAGCAGAGAGAGTACTCGGTCGAGCACGCGCGCGCTCTCTCTCTCTATTCGGAGCCAGGCGAAAGTGTAAAAAAGACTTCACCGTCTCCAAACTAAGCGCTGTCTTGCTCTCTCTCCCTCGCACATATTAATCAAAATAAATCGACACGGTGGTAAAAGGTCGGAAGACCAAAGTTTCATGTGGAGCATTCGGAGATTTTTTTTTTCTTCCTCAATTACCGCTGGGTGTGAATTGTGCTAAATAAGTTGTTGCCTTATCTTCTCTGAAAAGCGTCCCAGACATTCAGCTGACATAAAACAACACTTTAATTAAACGAAAAAAACTATCCAGTGATGAAATGTTTTCTGTGTTGACACAAATCTTGGATGTCTATGTCCTAACTGCTGGGATAATCACACAACGCACATGACACGTCCAATTCGCAAACTAATTACTCCTTTGAACGATTCATTTTAATGAATGGACAACTGATCTTTCCAACAGTGAACTCAGGAGACATTTGAATCAGTAACACTTTACAATAAAGTTCTATTTATTACATAAATTACATAAAAAGTACAGTTTGCTTACTCAAGCTTTAAAATAAATAAAACCCCTTGTTTTTTAAAAAAAAGCATCAGTGGCATTATTATTATTGATAAAATCGTATCATTTCCCATCCCTATGTGAAGACGGTAAAATTATAATCAAACATTAAAGAACATACATGTTTTTAAAAGTTTTTTTAAGAGTTAAAAGTTTAAAATATTTAGCTAACATGAAGGCTTGTCACTGTCAGTCTTTTTACATCAGTGCAAAACTAGGGAATGCAGATTAAGACCATCAGCATGCATTGATTAATCCCATGGCATGTAGCAAAAAAAAAAAAAAATGTGCGACCAAATCATGCTGGTGCGACCAACTGAGAAAGTTGGTAGCACCAGTGCAAGTGGGTCTTGAGATTGATTATACTTGTCTAGGTGGGTCCTAGAACGAAAAAGTTTGGGAACCCCTGCTTTAATACATTGTCTACATTAATAATATAATACAATTCAATATGTATATCCCACATTTCATGGTGCAGTTAATATTACTAGGCTAACGTTACAGTAAATCCATGGTAAATGATGGGAATTTGTAGACGGAAAAGCCTTCAGACTGTATCGTTGCGCACAGTGTTTCTCCTGTTTGTCAGCGCTGTTTCATCTGCCTTTAAACTGGTTTAAATCACTGAGACATTTGTGTTCTTCGCTGAATTCAAGCGCTTCTCACTGGATCTCGTGACCGAGACCGGTCAGAGTAAACGCATCTGCTCTAGTGAGCTCGCACTGCGCTGCGCTGCGGTTTGGACTGCTTGAGCCGAGCGGATAAATGGTCCGTGTGGCGCGCGTTTCAAATGAGTTTCGTTCCGCTTTTGGCGCATAAACATTATCGAACATTTATCGAACTCTTGATATCGTTTTATCGAGAAAAATTATATCGCGATAATTATCGTTATCGTTTTATCGCCCAGCCCTATGTTCAAGTATAAATTGTATTATTAGTTATGTTACGAACCGTCACATTTGACTCACGTCATAACCGTCATCACCAATTCTGAAACTGGCACACCCCTACTCACACACAATATTGCCTACTAGCCGAGACACCTTCTTTACCACAGATGTGACGTAATGACGCAAAGACATGCTCGAATTTCCCGCGGAAATCCACCAGTACCACAGGAATTAAAAACATTATTACAACAAGCTTACAGTTTTGAATCGAGCTAAGGCAAGCAAATAGTTTTGAACACTGGCTGGTTATGTACTTGCTCAAAAAATTATTTTGGATAATTTTTAACCCAAAAAAGTTACAGACTGCAGCTTTAAATAAAATAAATATTTTAATACTGACCATGCAACAAATGTGTGTCCTTGAATAAGCAGTTTTAATTTAACTACTCAAGTAAAGTCCATGGTATAACGTACTCGGTTACTAACGTAACCTCGGTTCTCTCTAGAAGAGGGAACGAGTACTTGCGTAAGTTATCTTACGCTAGGGGAAAACCTCTTTTCCTCGAGATATTGAAGCCAAAAATTATCCTTAATTTTGCAATAATGTAAAACGCATTGCAGCAGCATGCAGACATGGGCGAGACAGCTCGCGCGCCCATAGGCTGCTCTGCGGCAACTGCACCAGCCTATCGATAGAGGCCCCTCATGACGTCAGAACCAATGAGGGTGCTTCGCGCCCAATACGTCATGTCCCGCCGAAAGCGGGTGGGGCTAGGGCTATAAATACGGCCCAGAGAGGCTGGTTTGGTCAGTTTTTTCATCGCTGAAGCGAATCAGAACGTGACGCATGCACGGCAAGATTCGCAAGTACTCGTTCCCTCTTCTAGAGAGAACCGAGGTTACGTTAGTAACCGAGTACGTTCTCTTACGAGAGGATCTCTCGTACTTGCGTAAGTTATCTTACGCTAGGGGAACACAGTGTAAAACGCCGTGCGTGCTTGAGACATAACACTAAAGTCCCAAGGGCAGGTGCCCGGGGCTCATACAGTGCCTAATCACAAGGGACTCACAGAGAATCCGGGAAGAGGGGCTAGAATAGCATCATTCCTGTAATATAAAGCTCTGATAAGAGCATATTATATCAAGTGTTCCACACAGCCAGGGCGAGCACGGCCTGGACTGATAGATATGGGGGACTTACGCACTGCCCACAGAAGTATATATACGATCAGTGATCGACGCTCTAGCGGTTTCAGCATCCTGAGCCGATAGGATTCGGGCAGGCAATACTGAAAATTTAAACCGAGAGCAACCTAGCTTGTAAAGCGGGAACCTCGAGGTTATAAAACCTTATAAATGTAGACGGGGAGGCCCAGCCTGCCGCCATACAGATATCTTGCAAGGCAATCCCACTGGACCAAGCCCACGACGAGGCCATGCCTCTTGTGGAGTGCGCTTTGACACCTATCGGGCATTGCAGGCCCTTGGATGTGTAAGCTAGCGCTATAGCATCAACTATCCATCTGGATAGACTCTGTTTTGACGCAGCTAGTCCCTTAGAACGTCCGCTGAACAAAACAAAGAGCTGCTCCGTCTGTCTGAAAACAGATGAGCGAGACACATATGCTCTTAACGCCCTGACCGGGCAAAGGAAGCCTGCGTCCCCTTCCTCCTCAGATACCGGCAGGGCCGACAGGGAGATAACCTGTGCCCTAAACGGTGTGTTGAGGGATTTAGGAACATATCCGTGCTTTGGTTCGAGTATGACTCTCGAGTCATTCGGTCCAAACTCCATACACGTCGCGCTCACTGAGAGCGCTTGCAAATCCCCAATGCGCTTCACTGAAGCGAGAGCCAGAAGAAACACTGTTTTGAAAGACAAGAGTTTCAGGTCTATTGACTGTATTGGCTCGAATGGGGCACCTTTCATGGCTTCCAGAACCGTGGAAAGGTCCCAAACGGGAACTGAGGGTGGTCTGGGAGGGTTCAGCCTCTTAGCTCCTCTAAGGAAGCGAATGACCAGATCGTTCCTTCCTAATGACTGGCCAAGCGGTGGTTCAGCGAACGCTGCTATGGCCGCCACATAAACTTTGAGCGTGGATGGGGTTCTGCCCTTATCCAGAAGCTCTTGTAAAAAGGAGAGAACCTCTGGCACTCCACAGCGTGAGGGTGAAGTGCCACTCGCTGTGCACCAGCTAGTAAACACAGACCATTTTGAGGAATAGAGCCGCCTCGTAGATGGAGCTCTAGCCTGTGTGACCGTGTTTAACACTCCCGCTGGGAGGTTAACGGGTACCCGTTGATGGCCCACACATGTAGGGACCAAAGCTCCGGGTGAGGATGCCAGATCGAGCCGTTTGCCTGCGAGAGGAGATCCCTCCTCACCGGTATCGGCCACGGGGCGGTACTTGTCAGCTGCATCAGGACTGGAAACCAGACTTGGTTTGTCCAAAATGGGGCGACGAGTAGCACTGGGCATCCGCTCTCCCTGATTCGCTCTAACACTGACAGGGGGAAACGCATAGAGCGGGCAGCGGGGCCAGACGTGAGCCAGCGCATCCCTGCTCTTGGAGAAGAATTCCTGACAATGAGCGTTCTCTTGAGACGCAAATAGGTCTATTTTCGCTCTGCCAAATGTCCTCCATAGCATTTTGACTGTCTGTGGATGTAAAGACCATTCTCCTGCCGGCAGATTGTTTCTGGACAGTCTGTCTGGTCCCACATTCAGATGGCCGGGCACATGCGCTGCCCTGAGCGAGCGCAGATTGTGCTGGGCCCAGACCAGGAGGCGTTCCGTCAGCCTGTGAAGGATTCTGGATCTGATACCTCCTTGGTGATTTATGTAAGCCACCACTGACATGTTGTCCGAACGGACCAAGACGTGGCGTCCTTTTATCTGGGGACAAAAACGCCTCAGCGCGTTGTCGACTGCCATCATTTCCAGGCAGTTTATATGCAGAAGCTTTTCCCGTTCCGACCACTGGCCGAATAACGGTCTGCCCTCGAGCAGCGCTCCCCATCCCGAGGTTGAGGCATCCGTAGACACCACCTTTACACTCGAGGAAGTCCCCAGGCTTACACCTGACCGGTACCAGTCGGTCACTGTCCAAGGTTTCAGAGCTGCGACGCATTTCTGATCGACCTTGAGGCGTGCGAGACCGGAGGTCCACGCTCTGCGCGGCGCGCGCGCTTTCAACCAATACTGCAGCGGGCGCATGCGAAGCAGACCCAGCTGAAGCACTGAGGATGCTGAAGCCATGAGACCCAGCATCCTTTGAAACCTTTTGAGCGGGACTAAAGCGCCGTGGCGAAAAAACTCTGTCATGCGCTGAATACTTTGTCTGCGCTGCGGCGACAGCTGTGCTGTCATAGACAGCGAGTCCAGATCTGTGCCCAGGAAAGATATTTTCTGACTGGGAGACAGCGAACTCTTCGCCCAATTGACTGTGAGACCTAAATTCTCGAAGGTGATCGAGCTAGAACCAGCCAATCGTCCAAATAATTCAGCACTCGTATGCCTCGGAGCCTGAGGGGTGCGAGCGCTGCATCCATGCACATCGTGAATACGCGAGGTGCCAGGGATAGGCCAAATGGCAGGACTGTGTACTGATGTGCCTGGCCCTCGAAGGCGAATCTCAAAAATCGCCTGTGACGTGACGCTATTTGTATTTGAAAATAGGCGTCTTTCAGATCTATCGACATGAACCAGTCCCCTTGGCAAATTTGCGAAAGGATTTTCTTGGTCGTGAGCATTCTGAACCGTCGTTTCAGAAGTGCTTTGTTTAGTCGTCTTAGATCTAGAATGGGTCTGAGACCCCCGTCTTTTTTGGGTACCAGAAAATATCTGCTGTACATGCCCCCTTCGCTCTGAGCTTGCGATAAGGGTTCTATAGCCCCTTTGCTCAGTAACTTCGCTATTTCGGCTCGAAGTAGGTGAGCTACTTCCTTCTTTACCGTAATATCGATTCGCGCCGCTTTGCGTTGCGGGCGTCGACCGAACTGTAGCGAATAGCCTCTTTTTATAATGTTCAGCACCCATTCTGATACCCCGGGGAGCTCTGCCCACGCTTTCGCGTGAGTGGCTAGGGGTAGAATGATATCTGGGCTCTGGTCGCAATGTAGTGGCGAGCGGAGAGCAACGGTGTGCTGTAACATGAGTACCGCGTTCGCAGCGTGTGAGACTAGGGGCGCGCTGATCACAGCGGGCAGCCTGCCCGCGCTCAGTTCTTCTGCAGCGGTGTGCTGAGAGAGAGCGAGCGTGGTGAGCCCCGTGGGGTGTAATATGTCTGTGAGCGAATGAGGGCGCGGGACAAAGGGCCCATCTATAACGCTGAAAACACCGTCTGTTTGTGCAGACTGTATGTGTGTTGGTTTCGTTTTTACAGAAACCGTGAGACATGTAGCATGTAGTGTTTGTGGGCACTGGGACATGGGCACAATCACTACATTTGGTGCACAACCGACATAAGTCGATTTTATTCGTGCGGGCCGTGTGTGGCGGGCCGTGTCTGTGTGTAGGAATGGGCACTGGGCAGTGGGCATTTTTACTACACTCATAACACCATCGGCCGTGGCCGGAATACCAGAAAATACACTCTTTTTGGGATTTATCTGGGTCGCCGTAAAAACGGCGTTTGTGTGCAGGCAAGCGGGCTGTGCTGCCGACTTGTTTACTGCCGAATACGCTGGAACAGTCGCAATTACTGGAACTGAGCGAGCGAAAATTTTCGGTGGAAGTCCGGCCGCAGCGGGACTTAAACACAGTCGCTTCTGTAGACTGGCTAGGAAGACTTAGAGGCCTCGGGCTTTAACTCAATCTTTGGCCGTGGCCCACGCGGCGGGGGCCGGCGGCCGGCGGAGCGGGAGCGCGGCCTCTGATCCTTGGGCTGTCGGCGCTGCGGGGCGGCGGCAGCTGAGGTTTGCGGCTGGGAGCTGCGAGCAGACGGCTGTTTCGAGCGACCTGCTGCGGAGCTTGAGCGCTTGGGCAGGAAATGTTTCATGGCCTGCGATGTTTTCTGAACCTCGGCGAATCTGTCTGCGAAGTCCTTGACAGACGATCCGAAGAGGCCAGCGGGGGAGACGGGGGCGTCGAGAAACGCAGAGCGTTCCGAGTCCGACATCTCCGAGAGCGTTAACCACAGGTGTCTCTCAGCAACGGTGAGAGAAGCCATGTTCCGCCCCATGGCCTGCGCGGCGGATTTAGTGGCGCGAAGGGCGAGATCCGTCGCGCTCCTTAAATCCGGTAGGCTCACAGCTTCCGGTCCTTCCTCGTCCATTTTTCGGAGAAGGTTGGCCTGGAAGACCTGGAGTATGGCCATTGAGTGAAGCGCTGAAACAGCCTGCCCGGCGGCGGTGTAAGCGCGACCGTGCAAAGCTGAGGTAGTGCGGCAGGATTTAGATGGCAGCGCCGTCTTAGCACGCCGTCCAGCAGAGGGCGGGCAAAGATGGGCGGCTACCGCTTCCTCAACGGGAGGAAGAGAGTGGTACCCTTTTTCCTTAGCACCGTCAACTACGGAGAATGCTGGCGGAAGCGGGAGTACGCACTCTGGCTGAAAAGGGAGCGCTCCAAGACTTAGCGACCTCTTCATGAAGCTCAGGAAGGAAGGGGGCTGGTCTTGAAGGCTGTGAAGTACGGTCCCTTTGCAGAAAACAGCCGTCCAGGCGGTTGAGTGCAGGCTGCTGGGGCGTCGACCACTCAAGGCCGAGGCTCTCGACGGCCTGCTCGAGGAGACGCATAAGCTCCGCCTCAATGCTGGCTCTCTTCCCAGAGGGCGGGTGAGAAGATGTTGCGAGGTCCGCGGAGCTCGACCAGTCCTCACTGCCCGACGCTAGGATAGAGCAACTGTCGTCCTCCACCTGTACGGCTTCCCCGTAATCCTCAATGGCGGCAGCGGCGGCAGACGGCGACCGCTGACCGGCGGTGAGAGACTCGGGTGAAGCAGGCGGCGAAGCTAGCTGGCGCACCGGCGAGCTTTCGCGGGATGGAGGAGGTTCAGGGACCCGCTGAGCGCGGCGCTTTTTACGGCGCGGCAGCCCGGCGGGCGAAGACGCAGCTTGGAGAAAGAATGCCCGGCGAGTCCGCAGAGTCACCATAGACATTAACTCGCAGTGAGGGCAGCCGCCCTCGGCGAGCGCGATAGCTGCGTGTTCCTCACCCAGGCAGGAAACACAGATGACATGGTGGTCCCCGTCGCTGAGTGGAGCTCGGCATGAGCCGCAGGAAGAACGAGGCATCTTGAAAAAGACGCTTCGTGCTCTTTTAGGAAATAAGTGCGCGTGTCGCAGCGGCGAACACACAAACAGCAATGAAAGGATATAGGTACGCCGGAAAGCGTCAGCAGGAAGGCGACTGAAGGCGGCGAGTTGTCGACCGGCAGCTTCAGATGCAGATAAATCCCGCTGGGTGCTTGAGTCAGACGGCGCGGCTTCCTCTCAGGATCCAGCGATGCGTAGTCCGCTGAAGAGATGAAAAACTGACCAAACCAGCCTCTCTGGGCCGTATTTATAGCCCTAGCCCCACCCGCTTTCGGCGGGACATGACGTATTGGGCGCGAAGCACCCTCATTGGTTCTGACGGCATGAGGGGCCTCTATCGATAGGCTGGTGCAGTTGCCGCAGAGCAGCCTATGGGCGCGCGAGCTGTCTCGCCCATGTCTGCATGCTGCTGCAATGCGTTTTACATTATTGCAAAATTAAGGATAATTTTTGGCTTCAATATCTCGAGGAAAAGAGGTTTTCCCCTAGCGTAAGATAACTTACGCAAGTACCAGAGAACCTCTCGTAAGAGAACTTAATTCAGCAACAGCCAGAATTAAAATTTAAAATAAGCCAGACAGTCCAAGTTATAGAAATATATCTTCATACTTCCAAGTAAAGCTTCATATTACAATCATTTATCTATTTCCATGTTTCTTGGTCTGAAAATAATAATTTTAAAATTTTCTATTATTTCATTAATTATACCTAATATTATATATAATTATTTTATGTTAAATTGCACATAAATAGGTTAAGCAAAACAAATGTGTTTATGTCCTAAAAATCATTTTAGTATTTAGCCTAATTCAGGCAACAACAACAACAACAAAAAAACTTTTTATACTCGTACTCAACTGCAGAAACTGAACATACACTTTGTACTTGAGTGCTCCTTATACTGTCCCTTAATTTCCTACAAAGAACCAAGATTGTCCCTTAATTTCCTTTGCTGAAGTTGGCAACCCTACATGTTCGTGTCATGTGTTCTGTATTCAGTCATTTTAGTCTGTATTCACTCTGCTAGCCTGTGTTAATGACGTGTTTATTACATTTTATAAAGCGTTAATTGATAATCTATTATTATATGTTTAAGTTCTCCATATGTTGTGTATTATTCGCGTTTACGTATATTTATTGCCTTTGAAAATAACATTTAAAACATAAACAGATCTTCAGCTAGCTTCTGCTAAACTAGCTCGTGTGCCGTTTGTAAATAATACATTAATCATTTACCTTTTGCTTTCTTGGTTGGATACAGTTTTTCTGCTTTGTAGAGGAATTTCAAAGCTTTGTCTTTATTGCCATCTTCGAGGATTTTAACAGCGATGTTTAAACATTTTTCAGCTTCATCCCGGTTTCCTTCCATCATTTTATCAGCTGACCGGACAAACAGCAGTTTGCGATTCAGAACAACACTTTCGCTTTCCAAGAAATACGCAATAAAATATCGTTATTTTCCTTATATATCATCTATATAATTTTTTTTCAATGTACCAATGTGGCTAAAGCGTATAAGGCGTTAGTTACATAAACAAACAAACAAACAAACAAACAAACAAATAAATAAATGTTTTCATTATTTTTTAATGATACAATACTGGGAGTAGCCTACTATTTTGTACAATAGGCAGCTAAATTACAGCTTCAGGTTAATTATACAGACAATAAGATAAGACAAATAAAGTCAAAATGAAGAATTTTCTTTTAAAAGTTGCCTTTTATTTATTAATATCACACTCAATAGGTTAAAAATGTAGGTTGTTTAAAAGCATTAAGTGCACTGTAAAATCAAACTGATTCTAACTAACACTTTTTAGTTAACTTTACTTTGTGTCTTAACTTAATTGTAAAAAAAAATCTAATCTGTACTATTCACATGCTATGCTTTGTTTACTTAGAAAACCCAAGCAAATATTAATTGATTGGTTTGAGTTTGGTTTTTGAGGCGGGGAAATTCTTAATCGACTTTTCACTAATTTCCTCCACATCTGCAGTTATTTTTCTCTGTTTGCATTCACTGATTTCCCAAAGTCATCTTGAATGTTGAATTGTCAATACAACTGAAAAATGTGATTTTCCTAAAATGTTTTAAGTCACTATTATGGCGATTAGCGTTCCCCTTGGTTGGGCACTTGGAAGTTAATTTATATTTTTGTAATTCTCTTCCCATTGATGCAGCAATGCAACAAGAAATCATTTATTTGGTTTCAAAGGAAGAGAAGTAATATTCATAATATGCATACATGTATATGTATATCAATTATATCAATCAGTAAGTCAATTAATGATCTTTTATAAATTTGTTTCTAACACTTATGTCCTAAACACCTAGTGAAACGTTTAATTGGGTTTATATAATCCCTCTATATTTGTGGTCCATTTTGCAATTGATCATGCTTGAGTCACACACACTTCAACATTCAGCCTGCAAAACACAACAATAGTAACAATTATATTTTATTTAAAGTAAATTATCAAGTACTCTCTATAGTTCTTTTTTAGTTACTAGAACTCTTGTGTAAGTGAACTATATTAACTTATTTGTCAGTACCACATACTATTCCTATTTCACTTTACTTGTTTTTTTGTTTTTTTGTTTTTTAAAGCAATCAGTTTGCATGCTTTTTTTTAAAGTCTAACTAATTAGATTTTACAGTGTGGAAAAAGGTCTGGAATAACACCATTTCATTTTACATGGAATTTCCCCATTAATACTGATATTTGTGGATAGGCTTTACTTTTATTATTCTATTATCAGCATAGTATATTAATACACTCAGTTTAAAATTGAAAAACGTTGACGTGACGACGTAATTTGGATCACTTCAGGGAGCCTTATCAACTTCGAGTGTCTACAGAACGAGCCAATGAACGTTGGCGTGCGTGAATCGCGTCACGCGCCCCCGCCCCGCAGCGCATGTATAAACAGGAAGCGGGCGCACACACACATTGTTTTTCGCTGAGGAGCCGAGATTGTGACGGCCATGGAGCGATGGTCAGCAACGGTGGTGACGGGACGTTACGTCTCCCGTTCCCTCCTTCAGGGAACGAGGGTTACATTAGTAACCGAAACGTTCCCTTTCAGTCGCTCACGTTCGCCGTAACGTCGACGTGACAACGTAATTGGGATCCCTTGGAAAATGCCACGGTTGCTGTCACATCCAGCGCCTTACGCAAGACTCTCAGACCCCCAATTGGCTGGGGCAGAAGATCTGCGTAGAGGTAGTTCAACTGCTTTTCCATTATACCCCACACAGAGGAACTCTTTGGATAACACTGGGAAAGCGTGCCTTTCCGGGGAAAGGACGCTGCGGAGCCACATCCTGCCCGAAGGGAGGTAAGATGTGGAGAATACACATGTGGAGAATACACATATGGACTGGCCGAAGGGGCAGTGCAACATATGGAATGTCACTGGGGTGGCTCCAGCCAAAAGGGGGAGGCTACACCGGACAGTGACAGCAGAGCAGACTCTGCCAAGGGAAAGACACGGGCTCACCGCAGGGAGCTGGTCGTGGAAGAATACACATATGGGATCGCCGCAGGGATCACACATATGGAACCCAGCCTAGCACAAGTTACACAAGCACACGAGCACTAGGCCTGGCGTCGGACGGTCCGCAACGTCCAACTGCCGAAGGGGTGCGGAGGAACTCAAAGGGTTCGCCTAGTGGGGAACTCGACTGGAGCAAAAAGCGCACGTATCCGTTGCGAGGAAGGGAGTGGCGCAGCAAGCCGACACTAGAGCTGGAACTTCGGTGTTACTGGCTAGTTGAAGTGAGCACACAGGAAGAAACCGGCTCAACACGTAGGCTATAAAACCTAGCGAACGTGTTAGGTGTCGCCCAGCCCGCAGCTCTACAGATGTCTGTCAGCGAGGCGCTGTGTGCCAGCGCCCAGGAAGAAGCGTCACCCCTAATGGAGTGGGCTTTCAACCCGGGTGGGCAGGGCACGCCTTGGGCTTCGTAAGCCAAGGCGATGGCATCCACTATCCAGTGGGCCATCCTCTGCTTGGCCTCCGTAACAGACGAAGAGCTGATCAGAGGTCCTGAGGCTTTGCGTTCTGTCCACGTACAGACGCAGAGCGCGAACGGGACAGAGAAAAGCCAGGGCTGGCTCCTCCGAAGGCAGCACTTGCAGGTTCACTACCTGGTCCCGGAAGGGAGTGGTAGGAACCTTGGGCAAGTATCCGGGCCGGGGTCTCAGGATCATGTGAGAGTTATCTGGGCCAAATTCTAGGCACGATTCGTTGACCGAAAATGCATGCAGGTCCCCTACCCTCTTGATAGAGGCCAATACAACCAGGAGTACTGTCTTACAGGACAGGATTTTTAACTCAGCTGATTGCAGAAGGTATAGAGAGTGGGCGAGGAGGATTCAGTCTCCTCGCTCGCCTGAGGAACCTGACGATCAGGTCGTGCTTTCCCAAAGACTTACCATCAACTGCATCGTGATGTGCGGCAATAACGGCAACATACACTTTAAGGGTGGAGGGAGACAGCCTTCGCTCCAGCCCTTCTTGCAGGAAGGAAAGCACGGCTCTGATCGAGCAAGATCGGGGGTTCTCCTCGTCAGAGGAGCACCAGTCAACGAACAGGTTCCACTTCAACGCATTCAACGAGGTGCCACGTAGAGGGGGCTCTAGCGGAAGTGATGGTGTCAACTACCACAGGGGGTAGGTCACCTAGAACCTCCGCGTCCTGTCCAGGGACCAGACATGGAGTTTCCAGAGGTCTGGACGAGGGTGCCATAGGGTGCCCCATCTCTGAGAGAGCAGGTCCTCTCTCATAGGGATGGGCCAGGGAGGGGCTGTCGCGAGGAGCACTAGTTTCGGAAACCAGGTCCGGTTGGGCCAATACTGCGCAACTAGCAAGACCTGCTCCTCATTCTCCCTGACTTTGCACAAGGTCTGTGCAAGAAGGCTCACTGGGGGAAACGCATACTTGCGTAGGCCCCGGGGCCAGCTGTGTGCCAGAGCATCCGTGCCGAGGGTCCCTTCGGTCAGGGAATAGAACAACTGGGAGTGAGACGTGTCCGGGGCGGCAAACAGATCTACCTGTGCGGTCCCGAAGCGCCTGAAAATCAGCTGGACCACCTGGGAATGGAGTCGCCATTCTCCCGGTAGCACCTGCTGCCATGAGAGCTCGTCGGCTGCACGGTTCAGTAGGCCCGGAATGTAAACGGCACGAAGAGACCTCAGACGCTTCTGACTCCAGAGGAGGAGATGGCGGGCGAGTTGTGACATGCGGCGGGAGCGTAGACCACCTTGGCGGTTGATGTACGCAACGGTCGCAGTGCTGTCCATACGGACTAGTACGTGCTTGCCTAGTAGCAGTGTTTTGAAGCGGCTCAGCGCAAGACGTACCGCTAACAACTCGAGGCAGTTGATGTGCCAATGCAGTTGAGGCCCCGTCCACAGACCTGAAGCTGCATGCCCGTTGTACGTGGCCCCCCAGCCGGTGGCAGAGGCATCTGTGGAGACCACAGAGTGCCTGGACACTTGTTCCAGGGGAACACCTGCCCGCAGGAACGAAGGGTCCGACCACAAGCTGAGAGTTTGGCGACAGTGCGGAGTCACTTGGACCCGGCACGAGCCGCTCTGCCACGCCCATCTCGGGACTCGATCGTGGAGCCAGTGTTGGAGCGGCCTCATATGAAGCAATCCGAGCGGCGTAACCGCGCCTGCAGATGCCATATGCCCCAGGAGCCTCTGAAAAAGTTTCAGTGGTGCCGCTGTTCTGCGTCTGAGCGTACTCACGCAGTTCAGCACTGACTGGACACGGCCTCGATGAGGCGCGCTGTCATGTTGATCGAGTCCAACTCCATACAGAGAAAAGAGATCCTCTGCCCGGGGGTGAGTTTGCTCTTTTCCCAGTTGACCCGAAGCCCTAGGTGGCAGAGGTGACTGAGAACCATGTCCCTATGTTCGCACAACTACTCTCTCGACTGGGCGAGAATAAGCCAGTCGTCGAGGTAGTTGAGAATGCGAACACCACGCTTGTACATGGGAGCAACGACTTTCGTGAAGACGCGGGGCGACAGGGCCAGCCCGAAGGGTAAGACCTTGTACTGATATGCCCGTCCCTCGGACGCAAAGTGAAGAAACGGTCTGTGTCGAGGGAGAATCGAGACATGAAAGTACGCGTCCTTCAGGTCGATCGCTGCAAACCAATCTTGGGGACGAATGCACTTGAAAATGCATTTCTGCGTAAGCATCATCTTGAACGGTAGCCTGTGAAGGGACCGGTTCAGGACGCGCAGGTCCAAGATTGGTCGTAACCCACCACCTTTCTTGGGTACAATGAAGTACGGGCTGTAGAAGCCGGTCTTCATATCGGCTGGAGGGACCGGCTCGATCGCGTCCTTCGCCAGTAGGACTGCGATCTCTGCCCTGAGCACAGCGGCATTGTCCGCCAGAACACGGGTGAACAGAATGCCCTTGAAAACAGGGGGGCGCCAGGCGAACTGAATCGCATAGCCAAGTGAGTCTGATAGTACGGATGAGCCAGCGAGACGGGCTGGGAAGCGCTAGCCAGGCTCCCAGACACCGAGCAAGCGGGACCAACGGCACTACAGACGTACCCGGGGTGGGGCAGCGTGGCGGAATGCAGGGACCCGACTCGGACGGCATAGCGGCCCGAAGTGGGGTCTGAGTGTGTGGTGCGACACATACCTGCTTCCGTCGAAGGGCAGAGTGAGTGTGTGGAGGTGCGCGGAGGTTGTCTCGACGGGGAAGCCCTCACAGTAATCCTCAGATCACCCTAGTAATGCGCCGATGTAGGTCTATTCTGCGGGGCAGAATAAACACTAGATCGGGGCATAGGCGAGGGGACTGCACCTCCCTTGAGGTAAGCGAGTCTCGATCTAAGCGCTGAGATAGTCATATTCCCGCAGTGGGAACATGAACTATCCACAAAAGCTGCCTCAGCGTGTTGAATGCCCAAACACGAGAGGCAACTACTGTGGCCATCTGCTGGCGCCAGGGAATGACGGCATCCAGAAACACACAAGCGGAATGACATCTTGAAAAAGACGCAGGGTCACGCTTGTGTTGCTCTTTTAGTGAAAACAAAAAAGGTTTGAAAAACTCTCTTAGTGTTGAGGCACGCAGGGGTAGCCGCAGTGTGAATAACACACAGAGGGAAACACACTGGAGACATCACACATCAGTGTGCCTCTGTAAAGCGGACATCTGCTATTTTCAAACTTGCGACAGCTGTTATGTATGCCTGTACCTCTGAATCAGAGTGCTGGTTAGCTGCTAAATTAGCAACGTCCATACCTAAGTGCACTGCTTGCACTGTGGCCCTGGAAAGACAATCTGCCACCACGTTGTTTTTTCCTTCGATGTGCTTGATATCTGTCGTGAACTCGGATATGAAAGCCAGGTGGCGTTGTTGTCGTGTCGACCAGGGTTCAGAAACTTAGACATGGCATGATCTGATTCAGTTCATGAACAAGAGCCACTGTGCACACAACTCTTCATCATCTGATTCAGTTCATGAACAAGAGCCACTGTGCACACAACTCTTCAACATCTGATTCTGTTCATGAACAAGAGGCACTGTGCACACAAGTTGCAAGTCCGTTAACCTGTTGTACTCTCCTGACGCTCTTTTCTCTTCATCCTTTCTCTTCTGCCACCATCCCTATCCGGGGCCAGATATAGCCATATCTTAAAGGGTAAGTTCACCCAAAAATGAAAATTCTGTCATTAATGACTCACCCTCATGTCGTTCCAAGCCCGTAAGACCTCCGTTCATCTTCGGAACACAGTTTAAGATATTTTAGATTTAGTCCGAGAGCTTTCTGTCCCTCCATTGAAAATGTATGTACGGTATACTGTCCATGTCCAGAAAGGTAATACAGACATCATCAAAGTAGTCCATGTGACATCAGTGGATTAGTTAGAATTTTTTGAAGCATCGAAAATACATTTTGGTCCAAAAATAACAAAAACTACGACTTTATTCAGCATTGTATTCTCTTCCGGGTCTGTTACTGTCTGCTGACGTAAGACGCTGCTGACGTGTTATCTGGTGCGCTCGAGCTTCGTTTACAGTCTGAGGGAGACGCACGCTGTAAACAAAACAATCTTCGCAAACATGTCTAAGGATTTCGACACAGAGGAAGACTTGCATTTTTTTGCCCAGCCATATTTATTTGAACCCGAATACACGGACGAAGAACTAAGCAGCGTCTTACGTCAGCAGCGTCTTACATCAGCAGCGTCACTGCGGAGTCGTGAACGCGGATTGACAACAGACCCGGAAGAGAATACAATGCTGAATAAAGTCGTAGTTTTTGTTATTTTTGGACCAAAATGTATTTTCGATGCTTCAAAAAATTCTAACTAACCCACTGATGTCACATGGACTACTTGATGATGTCTGTATTACCTTTCTGGACATGGACAGTATACCGTACATACATTTTCAATGGAGGGACAGAAAGCTCTCGGACTAAATCTAAAATATCTTAAACTTTGTTCTGAAGATGAACGGAGGTCTTAAGGGCTTGGAACGACATGAGGGTGAGTCATTAATGACATAATTTTCATTTTTGGGTGAACTAACCCTTTAATGGTGGAATCGATTTCCTTTTCTGTGGCCACAGACGTCAGGCAGTTATGCCTCACAGCCGCTGAAACATACATGTAACATACATGGTCTGAAATTAGTTTCTGGATCAAAAGACAATGTGGCTTTTGGATTTTAAAGGACAATTAAAGCTGCAAGCAGCGATGAAAGGGCCCTCGCACCCGTGCCATCGTCACTCGTTGGCTTTAGGAAGACAGAGCATGGTTGGGCAATGTGCATTTAAGGAGGTATACAGTATATAGTAGTTGCTAGCATGTTTAGTATGTTTTTAGCATGCTTAGTACACAATAGGTATGTGGTTAGTACTGCATTACTGTGTTAACCAGTTCAGTTGCTGTTGGCAGTAGGTGGGGTTATATATCTGAATATTGCTTTGTGGATGTGTTCAGTGCAGGACTTTTATCAAGTATGTGAAGTTTGGGGCAGATTGGATATTGTATGTTTGAGTTACAACAACTTCCTTTAGCATTTCTAGCATGTTTTATGATGCTTCTAGCATATTACATATTAATTTTGGGGTAGATTGGAGTTACAGCAAATTCATATTTAATTGTAATAATAGTATGGTTTAGTACTTATAGTGTTTACTAGTATGTTTTAGCATGTTTCTAGTATGTTGGTAGGATGTTAAGCACCTACTGGCATTTTTTTATATGTTATTAGGAGTCCACAACAGTGTTAAACATGTCACTTCCTGTTGCCAGTAGGCGGCGCTATGACTGTAACTGAATATGAGCATGATCATGTGTTCAGGACAGAACGCTTATCAAACGTGTGAAGTTTGGGGTAGATTGGACATTGTATGCTTAAGTTACAACAACTTCCTTTAGCATTTCTAACATGCTTTAGAACTTAGCTATGTGTTGCTAGCATGTTTCTTGCATGTTACATATTAAGTTTGGGGCAGATTGGACATTCCATGCCTGTGTTACAGCAAATTCCTATTTAATTGCAGCAATAGCATGCTTTAGCACTTAGCTAAGTGTTTGCTAGCATGTTTTAGCATGTTTCTAGAATGTTGTTAGCATGTTTAACACTTGCTGGCACTTTTTTATATGTTATTAGGAGTCCACAACAGTGTTTAACATGTCACTTCCTGTTGCCAGCAGGTGGCGCTATGACTGTAACTGAATATGGGCATGGTCATGTGTTCAGGACAGAACGCTTATCAAAAGTGTGAAGTTTGGCGCAGATTGGACATTGCCTTCTTGAGTAACAACAACATCCTGTTTCATTGAATTAACATGCTTTAGCACTTAGCTAAGTTTTGCTAGCATGTTTTAACATGTTTCTAGCATGTTTAGAAGTCAATGGCATTTTTAACATGTTGCTAGAACGGCATCAACGTGTTAAACATGACACTTCCTGTTACCAGTAGGTGGCGCTATTACTATAACTGAATATTCTCAAGTAGATGTGTTCAGGCCATGACTCTTATCAAACGTGTGACGTTTGGGGCAGATTGGACATTCCGTGCCTGAGTTACAGCAAATTCCTATTTAATTGCAGTAATGGCATGCTTTAGCAATTAGCTAAGTGTTTGCTAGCATGTTTTAGCATGTGTCTAGTATGTTGTTAGCATGCTTAGCACTTGCTGGCACTTTTTTATATGTTATCAGGAGTTCACAACAGTGTTAAACATGTCACTTCCTGTTGCCAGCAGGTGGCGCTATGACTGTAACTGAATATGAGCATGGTCATGTGTTCAGGACAGAACGCTTATCAAACGTGTGAAGTTTGGGGCAGATTGGACATTCCATGCCTGAGTTTCAGCAACTTCCTGTTTCATGGCGAAACATCGAAATTTGTCAGGCCGCCGAGGACCCGCCCTTCGACGAAAACTCAAGATCTTCGCAATTTAACGTCGCAAAGGCCTTAAGATTACACTCACCAAATTTGAAGATGATCAGATTAAAACTGTAGGAGGAGTTCGTTAAAGTATGAGGCATGAAAATGGCAAAAACTGCACAAAAATCTGAGAGGAAGTTGAAAATGGCTGACTTCCTGTTGTGTTTAGGGCTACGCTCCAAGAGACTTTTTTGTAGGTATTAGGTCCTTACATGTATGTACCGAATTTCGTAAACGTACGTGGAACATAGCGGGAGGCGCACTCCGTTGAACTTTTATAGGTGGCGCTATCGAGCCATTTTGCCCCGCCCAATTCTGAAACCTATATCAGATGTAAATTTTCGCCAGTTCTGACACGTGTGCAAAGTTTCGTGAGTTTTCGAGCATGTTTAGGCCCTCAAAAATGCGATTAAATGCGGAGAAGAATAATAATAATAATAATAATAATAATAAACAGAGCAATTCCAAGAGGGTCCTCACACCATCGGTGCTCGGGCCCTAAATATAGCTGCGAGCAGCGATTGCGGGCCCAAGCCGGTGGCACCGCCACCCTGGTGCCTTTAGTTACACTAAAGGCACCGGGGTGGCGGTGTCACCGGCTTGGGCCCGCAATCGCTGCTCGCAGCTATATTTATATATATATATATATATATATATATATATATATATATATATAAATATATATATAAATGTAACAAAAAAAAAATATATATACATTATATATATGTAACAAAAAAAATAAAAATAATATATATATATATATATATATATATATATATATATATATATATATATATATATATGGTGTGCGTCCACGGCGAGGAACGGGCAGAGAAGAGCAAACGTTTTTTAGTTAATTCCTACTTCCATAGGAATTCATTGAAAACGCTCGCTCTGCTCTGCACCATTATCCATTACAGTGCGGACGAACATATTTTACTTTTGTTTTTAAGTTAGCAATTCAAAAGTCCCCAGCGGTGTCAAACGTTGATTAACCGGTGGTAAAATATTCCTCACCGTCACATACGGGTACCTAGTATATTTTATATTTTACATAGATACAATAGGCCTACCTGACTTTGAACACAAGAGGGCAGTATAGCACTATGAATGACATATATATATTTTTTTTTTTTTGGACTAAAAAAACATTCTGGATGTTTTTAAACTTAAACAATTATTAAATTGAAAAAACAGAATAAAATGGGTTTAGATCTGATATTTGTATAATTATATATAGAAATAAATGGAGTATAATTACATTTTTAGAAGATAGGTTTTAGGCGTTTCCTTTTTTGACATTACTTTAATCCCTTGCCATAGCAAAACCGTTTGAGATATTTATTATCTGTTTACAATTTAGCTTCTTTAAAGTATTTTCATCATTTTGAAAAAGTTTCGTGGGAATTAAATAAACCACTTAAGAGGAGTGGGTAAAAAATCAGAGGCTGATTTTGCCAAAAGTCCACATTCAGACCAAAATATCTGACTTCCTGTTGATCCAAGCTAATGACTGTTTTTTTTTTTTTTTAATGGTAGTATTATTTTATACAAACATTTATAATTCTGATGAGAATAAAGTTAGTGTTGATTAAAATTTTAAGGAAAACATATTGATCTAATATATATAGCACATTAATTTTAAATTCATTCAGCTTGAATCACCAAACATACAATATTAATTTTATTTAAAGCAAACAATACATTTAAAAGATATGTTCTATGCATATTTTGTCATTTAAAAAATATCCATAAAGTGCTATGCAAAAAGACAAGACCTTAGATATTTCTTTATCCTTTTAATGCAGGACTAATTTTAAACAAACTAAGTGCACAGCTGCATGGTCATTCATGACGGTGCGCGTCCACGGCGAGGAGCGAGCAGAACAAAGCGAACGTTTTTTAGTTCATTACTTCCATAGCAAATAATGGAAAACCCTCGCCCTGCTCCGAAGCATTATCAATGTCGGTGCGGACGGGAGTATTTTACTTTCATATTAGCGATTTAAAAGCCCTCGCCGGTGTCACACATCGATTAACCGGTGGGAAAATATCCTCAGTCACATACCTAATATATATTTATATATACATATCATTTTTATATATAAATATTTTATATACAAAAAAGCAAGGCCTTAGAGAATTATTTATCATTTAATGCAGAACAAATGAATGAAATAGTTAAGCTCTTTTCACTGTAACAGACAGACAGCCACACACACACAAACACAGAGAGAGTGAGACCCCCTCCTCCTCCTCGCCACACACACACAGACACCCCCCTCCCCTCCCCACACAGACACACACACACACACAGAATGGCAGAGGGCACTCTCTCTGTCAGAGAAAATCCACATTCAAACAAAAAATATCTGACTTTCTGTTGATCCGAGCTAATAACTGTAAATTAGAAAGTTGTCCGGCTCGACGAGAACAATATATGTGGCGAGTTTTATAACTGTAAGTAAAACGGACTAAGTTATAACACACATTTTGTTTCTCTTTTCTCGCCATAAATTCATTTCCTCGCCACGGCCAAACCGTTCGAGATATCAAAAATCCGCTGGCAATTTATCATCCTCAATGTCTTGACTTCATGCTGACCGAGTTTGGTGGCAATCCGATCAATTCCCAAGGAGAAGTATATCGAAATCCAGGGGCATGCGTTTCCAAACAACCCATAATAGCCGACTACCTGTTGGGCTGGCGTAAAACTTAGAGCACGAAAGTTGTTCAAGCCGATGAGATCTATATGTGTACCGAGTTTCATATTATTACATGCAAGCGTGTTTGATTTATGGACAAGTGTTCGAATCCCATTCCAGGGGGCGCTGTCGAGCCCCCCTGCCACGCCCGGGTACCATCTTCAGCCCGGCCCTAATGGCTGCGGGTTCTGACCTGTGTGCAAAGTTTCAAGAGTTTCCGAGCATGTTAAGGGCCCCAAAAGCCCATGAAACCATGAAAACCAATAATTCAAAGTATTCTCACTCAAAGAAAAATCTCTCCCCCCCCTCTCCCTCTCCCTCTCACAGAGAGAGAGAAAATTCTTCGAAACATCCACATTCAAACCAAAATATCTGACTTCCTGTTGGTCGGAGGTAATGAATGTAAATTAGAAAGTTGTCCGGCTCGACGAGAACAATATACGTACTGAGTTTTATCATTGTAGATAAAAGTATAGACCTAACTCCCCCTCTTTTGTCAAAAGGTGGCGCTACTGAGCCCCTGCACCACGCCCGTTTCTGAAACTTTGCACATGTCTACTGGCTAATAAATGTCATGTGTCTGTCGAGTTTCATGCAATTTCAAGTATGTTAAGAGTCTCAAAAGCATCAAAAAAGAATATTAAAGTTTGATGCGTTGCCACGGCAACAGTATCTAAGATATCAATAATCCTTTCACAGGTCTACATCTGCCGTGTGTCTACATTATACACATAAAGTTTGAAGCAAATCGGTTAAAAATAAGAGGGTGATTTCAAAGCATTTTGAAAGTGACACACGTCCTGCTGCCAGTTGGTGGCGCTATAACTTTGACTCACAATAGTCACATCCATGTGATCGGCCTCTTACAACGAACACACTGTGGAAGTTTCATCAAGATCAGTTAATGTATGCTGAAGTTATAATACACTTCCTGTGACCCTTTATTCGCCATAAATTCGTTTCCTCGCCACAGCCAAACCGTTCGAGATATCAAAAATCCCCTGGCAATTTTTCATCCTCAATGTCTTGACTTCATGCACACCGAGTTTGGAGGCAATTGGATCAATTCTCTAGGAGGAGTAGATCACATTCCACAGCATGCGTTTCCAAACAACCCATAATAGCCGACTTCCTGTTGGGCTGGCGTAAAAAGTAAAAGTAGGAAAGTTGTTCGGCCCGATGAGATCTATATATGTACCGAGTTTCATATTATTACATGCAAGCGTGTCTGATTTATGGACCAAGTTTTCGGACCCCGTTCAAGGGGGCGCTGTCGAGCCCCCCTGCCACGCCCGGGTACCAGCTTCAGCCCGGCCCTGATGGCCGCGGGTTCTGACCCGTGTGCAAAGTTTCAAGAGTTTTCGAGCACGTTAAGGGTCTCAAAAGTGCCCGAAAGGTTGACAGAAAAATAAGAATAAGAAGAAATATATATGTGTGTGTGTATATATATATATATATATATATATAAATATAGCTGCGAGCAGCGATTGCGGGCCCAAGCCGGCGGCACCGCCACCCCGGTGCCTTTAGGTAACTAAAGGCACCGGGGTGGCGTTGCCGCCGGCTTTGGCCCTCCATCGCTGCTCGCAGCTATATTTATATATATATATATATATATATATATATACACACACACATATATATATAAGACAGAAAATATTACTTGTCTCTGATTTTATGATACACTCAAAATATTCCACAACAAATCCTTTAAATTTAATGTAAAAATAAAAACGAAAGTAAGCCGTGTTGGTCTCACGTAACCCTCTCAGTAGAATCAAAATGTTTCAATATTTGCGATGTATTTGAATGCTAAACTATTCTTTATTATAGGCTTTGTACTTCACTCGTGTTCCAATATCGATGGAAAAAATCATCCTCTTCACATGCGCAAAAATGTGCTTGGAAACATCACAGCGGAGCTCTGCATAATGTGAATGGTACAAATTGTACTACTGACTAAACCGAGCAGTGTAATTCGTATATCTTATGTTGACTATTTTTATTATTATATTGTATTAGGGCTATAATGAACAGGCTGCGATGTCAAGATTGCAATTCTGGAATGTGTGTGTGTGTGACGCTGTTGTGGTTGAACAGTGGACACATAAAAACATAAATAAAATGTATTAGTTTATTCCTACTTCCATAGGAATATACTTTGATAATGGTGCGGAGTAGAGCGAGCATTTTCAATGTCTGTGCGGACGTCTGTATTTTACTTTCGCTTTTAAGTTAGCGATTTAAAAGCCCTCAGCGGTGTCACACATCGATTAACCGGTGGGAAAATTGTATCACAGTCACATCCCTAATATATTTATATATAAATACAATAGGCCAACCTGAAAGAGAATTTTACTTGCCCGACCAGAGTAGCCTGATTAGAACGTCAATAACCAAAAAAAATAACTTGGGAATCACTAAACAAGAGATTATTCTAATTTTATTACATTCATTTTAAGTTGCAATCAACAGTTGTTAATAAATGGATTACCAGTAATCAGTTGATCAATGGTAACAAGGTTGCGCTGCTGAGGCTCATGCAGCTTCTCCAGGAGAAATGTAAACAAATGAGATCAGCACACAAAAAACAAACTCAGTTAACAACTTACTGACTATAAAAATTATAAATATGGAGTTTTGATATATTTTATAACAGTTAAGCAACCTCACTTGACGAGAAGGCTGTTTCCTGAATACTATCACGATTGAAACTGTGACATTGATTTCATACAACAGGTTAAAAAACAGTTACAATCAAGTCACTTACATTTTAGATGCAATATTGACTGTTTTTGTTCTGTTTCAGCAGCGAAAATAGTTAAACAAAAAGATCACAGCAGAATCATCACGCGCATCTCTCAGCAATGTGTTTTCTCATTTCTGAATGATTCAGCATTTTGAACGAATCGGTTGACTCAAAGATTGAATGATCAATCCATAAACATATGTCTTAATCATGAATGACTCAGTCATTCAAACGAATCGTTTGAACGAATGAATCAATGACTCACTCATTAAGACGGTCGCCTGGCGACACTTAATGGCGGTTTAGTGTTATGTTTAAAAGTATCATTCTTTCCAACGTGTGTGTGATTTGTGTGTGCAACATTATCAATGTCCGTGCGGACGTCCGTATTTTTCTTTCACATTTATATTAGCAATTTAAAAGCACCCGCTCGTGTCACACGCCGATTAACCGGTGGGAAAATATCCTCAGACACATACCTAATAAATGTATATTTAAATACAATATTGGCCTACCTAGTAAAAAGTTGTATATACTATTTTGATGTCCTTTTGGACACAAGAGGGCAGAATAGCCCTATGCATGACTTTTTTTTTTTTTTTTACTTTACTGTTTTTAATTTTAGAATAAAATTAGAATAAAATTATTTTTTAAAAACAGAAAAAAATGGGTTTAGTTGTAATATTTGTATACTTTTATATAGAAATAAATGGTATATAATTACATTTTTAGAAGATTTGAGGCTTTTTAGTGTTTCCTTTTTGGACATTACTTTAATCCCTCGCCATAGCAAAACCGTTTGAGATATTTATTATCCGTTCACAATTTAGCATATTTAATGTATTTTCATCATGTTGAAAAAGTTTGGTGGGAATAAAATAAATAGTTTAAGAGGAGTGGCTAAACATTCAGAGGCTGATTTTGCAAAAAAATCCACATTCAGACCAAAATATCTGACTTCCTGATGGCCGGAGCTAATGAATGTAAATTAGAAAGTTGTCCGGCTAGATGAGTACAATATACAAACTATTTTTTTTTACTGTAGTTAAAACTAACCCGCCCACTTTTGTCAAAAGCATGTTGAAAGTGACACACTTCCTGCTGCCACTTGGTGGCGCTATAACTTTGACTCACAATAGTTACATCCATCTGATCGGCCTCTTACCACGAACACACTGCTGAAGTTTCATCAAGATCAGTTAATGTATGCAGAAGTTATTCCACTTCGTGTTTCTCTTTTCTCGCCATAAATTCGTTTCCTCGCCACGGCCAAACCGTTCGAGATATCAAAAATCCGTCCGCAATTTAGAATCCTCAATGTCTTGACTTCATGCACACCGAGTTTGGTGGGGATTGGATGAATTCTCTAGGAGGAGTACTTCGCATTCCACAGCAAGCGTTTTCCAAACAACCCATAATAGCCGACTTCCTGTTGGGCTGGCGTAAAACTTAGAGCATGAAAGTTGTTCGGCCCGATGATATCTATATGTGTACTGAGTTTCAAATTAATTCATGCAAGCGTGTTTGATCTATGGACCAAGTTTTGGGACCCCGTTCAAGGGGGCGCTGTTGAGCCCCCCTGCCACGCCCGGGTACCAGCTTCAACCCGTCCCTGATGGCAGGGGGTTCCGACTTGTATGTAAAGTTTCAAGAGTTTTTGAGCACGTTAAGGACCCCAAAAGCCCCTGAAACCTTGATTAACAATATAAAAGCAATAGTCAAATCCCCCCTCCCCTCACACACACAGAGACACAGAGAGAGGGAGAGAAAATTCTTCAGAAAATCCACATTCAAACCAAAATATCTCTCTTCCTGTTGGTCGGAGATCGTTAATGTAAATTAGAAAGTTGTCCGTCTTGATGAGAACAATACACATACCAAGTTTTGTTGTTGTTGATAAAACTAACCCCCCCACTTATGACTAAAGGTGGCGCTACTGAGCCCCTCACCACGCCCGTTTCTGAAACTTTGCACATGTCTACGGGCTAATAAATGTGATGTGTCTGTCGAGTTTCATCCAATTTCAAGTATGTTAAGAGTCTCAAAAGCATCAAAAAAGAATATTAAAGTTTGAAGCGTTGCCATGGCAACAGTATTAAAGATATCAAAAATCCTTTCACAGGTCTACATCTGCCGTGTGTTTACATTATACACATAAACTTTGAAGCAAATCGGGTAAAAATAAGAGGGTGATTTCAAAGCATTTTGAAAGGGACACACTTCCTGCTGCCAGTTGGTGGCGCTATAACTTTGAATCACAATAGTCACATCCATGTGATCGGCCTCTTACAACGAACACACTGCTGAAGTTTAATCAAGATCAGTTAATGTATGCAGAAGTTATAACACACTTCCTGTTTCCATTATTCGCCATCAATTCGTGTCCTCGCCACGGCCAAACCGTTCGAGATATCAAAAATCTGTCCGCAATTTAGCATCCTCAATGTCTTGACTTCATGCTGACTGAGTTTGGAGGCGAATGGATGAATTCCCTAGGAGGAGTACATTAAATTCCACAGCATGCGTTTCCAAACAACCCATAATAGCCGACTTCCTGTTGGGCTGGCGTAAAAAGTAAAAGTACGAAAGTTGTTCGGCCCGATGAGATCTATATGTGTACCGAGTTTCATATTATTACATGCAAGCGTGTCTGATTTATGGACCAAGTTTTCGGACCACGTTCAAGGGGGCGCTGTCGAGCCCCCCTGCCACGCCCGGGTACCAGCTTCAGCCCGGCCCTGATGGCCGCGGGTTCTGACCCGTGTGCAAAGTTTCAAGAGTTTTCGAGCACGTTAAGGGTCTCAAAAGTGCCCGAAAGGTTGACAGAAAAATAAGAATAAGAAGAAATATATATATATAATTAAAGCTGCAAGCAGCGATGAAAGGGCCCTCGCACCCGTGCCATCGTCACTCGTTGGCTTTAGGAAGACAGAGCATGGTTGGGCAATGTGCATTTAAGGAGGTATACAGTATATAGTAGTTGCTAGCATGTTTAGTATGTTTTTAGCATGCTTAGTACACAATAGGTATGTGGTTAGTACTGCATTACTGTGTTAACCAGTTCAGTTTCTGTTGGCAGTAGGTGGGGTTATATATCTGAATATTGCTTTGTAGATGTGTTCAGTGCAGGACTTTTATGAAGTATGTGAAGTTTGGGGCAGATTGGATATTGTATGTTTGAGTTACAACAACTTCCTTTAGCATTTCTAACATGCTTTAGAACTTAGCTATGTGTTTCTAGCATGTTTCTTGCATGTTACATATTAAGTTTGGGGCAGATTGGACATTCCATGCCTGTGTTACAGCAAATTCCTATTTAATTGCAGCAATAGCATGCTTTAGCAATTAGCTAAGTGTTTGCTAGCATGTTTTAGCATGTTTCTAGAATGTTGTTAGCATGTTTAGCACTTGCTGGCACTTTTTTATATGTTATTAGGAGTCCACAACAGTGTTTAACATGTCACTTCCTGTTGCCAGCAGGTGGCGCTTTGACTGTAACTGAATATGAGCATTGTAATGTGTTCAAGACAGAACGCTTATCAAAAGTGTGAAGTTTGGCGCAGATTGGACATTGCCTTCTTGAGTAACAACAACATCCTGTTTCATTATATTAGCATGCTTTAGCACTTAGCTTAGTATTGCTAGCATGTTTTAACATGTTTCTAGCATGTTTAGAAGTCAATGGTATTTTTAACATGTTGCTAGAACGGCATCAACGTGTTAAACATGACACTTCCTGTTACCAGTAGGTGGCGCTATTACTATAACTGAATATTCTCATGTAGATGTGTTCAGGCCATGACTCTTATCAAACGTGTGAAGTTTGGGGCAGACTGGACATTCCGTGCCTGTGTTACAGCAAATTCCTATTTAATTGCAGTATTAGCATGCTTTAGCACTAAGCTAAGTGTTTGCTAGCATGTTTTAACATGTTTCTAGTATGTTGTTAGCATGTTTAGCACATGCTGGAACTTTTTTATATGTTATTAGGAGTCCACAACAGTGTTTAACATGTCACTTCCTGTTGCCAGCAGGTGGCGCTATGACTGTAACTGAATATGAGCATGGTCATGTGTTCAGGACAGAACGCTTATCAAACGTGTGAAGTTTGGCGCAGATTGGACATTGCCTTCTTGAGTAACAACAACATCCTGTTTCATTGAATTAACATGCTTTAGCACTTAGCTAAGTTTTGCTAGCATGTTTTAACATGTTTCTAGCATGTTTAGAAGTCAATGGCATTTTTAACATGTTGCTAGAACGGCATCAACGTGTTAAACATGACACTTCCTGTTACCAGTAGGTGGCGCTATTACTATAACTGAATATTCTCATGTAGATGTGTTCAGGCCATGACTCTTATCAAATGTGTGACGTTTGGGGCAGATTAGACATTCCGTGCCTGAGTTACAGCAAATTCCTATTTAATTGCAGTAATAGCATGCTTTAGCAATTAGCTAAGTGTTTGCTAGCATGTTTTAGCATGTGTCTAGTATGTTGTTAGCATGCTTAGCACTTGCTGGCACTTTTTTATATGTTATCAGGAGTTCACAACAATGTTAAACATGTCACTTCCTGTTGCCAGCAGGTGGCGCTATGACTGTAACTGAATATGAGCATGGTCATGTGTTCAGGACAGAACGCTTATCAAACGTGTGAAGTTTGGGGCAGATTGGACATTCCATGCCTGAGTTTCAGCAACTTCCTGTTTCATGGCGAAACATCGAAATTTGTCAGGCCGCCGAGGACCCGCCCTTCGACGAAAACTCAAGATCTTCGCAATTTAACGTCGCAAAGGCCTTAAGATTACACTCACCAAATTTGAAGATGATCAGATTAAAACTGTAGGAGGAGTTCGTTAAAGTATGAGGCATGAAAATGGCAAAAACTGCACAAAAATCTGAGAGGAAGTTGAAAATGGCTGACTTCCTGTTGTGTTTAGGGCTACGCTCCAAGAGACTTTTTTGTAGGTATTAGGTCCTTACATGTATGTACCGAATTTCGTAAACGTACGTGGAACATAGCGGGAGGCGCACTCCGTTGAACTTTTATAGGTGGCGCTATCGAGCCATTTTGCCCCGCCCAATTCTGAAACCTATATCAGATGTAAATTTTCGCCAGTTCTGACACGTGTGCAAAGTTTCGTGAGTTTTCGAGCATGTTTAGGCCCTCAAAAATGCGATTAAATGCGGAGAAGAATAATAATAATAATTAAAGCTGCAAGCAGCGATGAAAGGGCCCTCGCACCCGTGCCATCGTCACTCGTTGGCTTTAGGAAGACAGAGCATGGTTGGGCAATGTGCATTTAAGGAGGTATACAGTATATAGTAGTTGCTAGCATGTTTAGTATGTTTTTAGCATGCTTAGTACACAATAGGTATGTGGTTAGTACTGCATTACTGTGTTAACCAGTTCAGTTTCTGTTGGCAGTAGGTGGGGTTATATATCTGAATATTGCTTTGTAGATGTGTTCAGTGCAGGACTTTTATCAAGTATGTGAAGTTTGGGGCAGATTGGATATTGTATGTTTGAGTTACAGCAAATTCATATTTAATTGTAGTAATAGTATGGTTTAGTACTTATAGTGTTTACTAGTATGTTTTAGCATGTTTCTAGTATGTTGGTAGGATGTTAAGCACCTACTGGCATTTTTTTTTATATGTTATTAGGAGTCCACAACAGTGTTTAACATGTCACTTCCTGTTGCCAGCAGGTGGCGCATTGACTGTAACTGAATATGAGCATTGTCATGTGTTCAAGACAGAACGCTTATCAAAAGTGTGAAGTTTGGCGCAGATTGGACATTGCCTTCTTGAGTAACAACAACATCCTGTTTCATTATATTAGCATGCTTTAGCACTTAGCTTAGTATTGCTAGCATGTTTTAACATGTTTCTAGCATGTTTAGAAGTCAATGGTATTTTTAACATGTTGCTAGAACGGCATCAACGTGTTAAACATGACACTTCCTGTTACCAGTAGGTGGCACTATTACTATAACTGAATATTCTCATGTAGATGTGTTCAGGCCATGACTCTTATCAAACGTGTGAAGTTTGGGGCAGACTGGACATTCCGTGCCTGTGTTACAGCAAATTCCTATTTAATTGCAGTATTAGCATGCTTTAGCACTAAGCTAAGTGTTTGCTAGCATTTTTTAACATGTTTCTAGTATGTTGTTAGCATGTTTAGCACATGCTGGAACTTTTTTATATGTTATTAGGAGTCCACAACAGTGTTTAACATGTCACTTCCTGTTGCCAGCAGGTGGCGCTATGACTGTAACTGAATATGAGCATGGTCATGTGTTCAGGACAGAACGCTTATCAAAAGAGTGAAGTTTGGCGCAGATTGGACATTGCCTTCTTGAGTAACAACAACATCCTGTTTCATTGAATTAACATGCTTTAGCACTTAGCTAAGTTTTGCTAGCATGTTTTAACATGTTTCTAGCATGTTTAGAAGTCAATGGCATTTTTAACATGTTGCTAGAACGGCATCAACGTGTTAAACATGACACTTCCTGTTACCAGTAGGTGGCGCTATTACTATAACTGAATATTCTCATGTAGATGTGTTCAGGCCATGACTCTTATCAAACGTGTGACGTTTGGGGCAGACTGGACATTCCGTGCCTGTGTTTCAGCAAATTCCTATTTAATTGCAGTATTAGCATGCTTAAGCACTAAGCTAAGTGTTTGCTAGCATGTTTTAACATGTTTCTAGTATGTTGTTAGCATGTTTAGCACATGCTGGAACTTTTTTATATGTTATTAGGAGTCCACAACAGTGTTTAACATGTCACTTCCTGTTGCCAGCAGGTGGCGCTATGACTGTAACTGAATATGAGCATGGTCATGTGTCCAGGACAGAACGCTTATCAAAAGTGTGAAGTTTGGCGCAGATTGGACATTGCCTTCTTGAGTAACAACAACATCCTGTTTCATTGAATTAGCATGCTTTAGCACTTAGCTAAGTATTGCTAGCATGTTTTAACATGTTTCTAGCATGTTTAGAAGTCAATGGCATTTTTAACATGTTGCTAGAATGGCATCAACGTGTTAAACATGACACTTCCTGTTACCAGTAGGTGGCGCTATTACTATAACTGAATATTCTCATGTAGATGTGTTCAGGACAGAACGATTATCAAAAGTGTGAAGTTTGGGGCAGATTGGACATTCCATGCCTGAGTTACAGCAAATTCCTATTTAATTGCAAAAATAGCATGCTTTAGCACTTAGCTAAGAGTTTGCTAGCATGTTTTAGCATGCTTCTAGTATGTTGTTAGCATGTTTAGCACTTGCTGGCACTTTTTTATATGTTATTAGGAGTCCATAACAGTGTTAAACATGTCACTTCCTGTTGCCAGCAGGTGGCGCTATGACTATAACTGAATATGAGCATGGTCATGTGTTCAGGACAGAACGCTTATCAAACGTGTGAAGTTCGGGGCAGATTGGACATTCCATGCCTGAGTTACAGCAACTTCCTGTTTCATGGCGAAACATCGAAATTTGTCAGGCCGCCGAGGACCCGCCCTTCGACGAAAACTCAAGATCTTCGCAATTTAACGTCGCAAAGGCCTTAAGATTACACTCACCAAATTTGAAGATGATCAGATTAAAACTGTAGGAGGAGTTCGTTAAAGTACGAGGCATGAAAATGGCAAAAACTGCACAAAAATCTGAGAGGAAGTTCAAAATGGCTGACTTCCTGTTGTGTTTAGGGCTATGCTCCAAGAGACTTTTTTGTAGGTATTAGGTGATTACATGTATGTACCGAATTTCGTGCACGTACGTGGAACGTTGCGGGAGGCGCACTCCGTTGAACTTTTATAGGTGGCGCTATCGAGCCATTTTGCCCCGTCCAATTCTGAAACCTATATCAGATGTAAATTTTCGCCAGTTCTGACGCGTGTGCAAAGTTTTGTGAGTTTTCGAGCATGTTTAGGCCCTCAAAAATGCAATTAAATGCGGAGAAGAATAATAATAATAAACAGAGCAATTCCAAGAGGGTCCTCACACCATCGGTGCTCGGGCCCTAATAATAATAATAATAAACAGAGCAATTCCAAGAGGGTCCTCACACCATCGGTGCTCGGGCCCTAAATATAGCTGCGAGCAGCGATTGCGGGCCCAAGCCGGTGGCACCGCCACCCTGGTGCCTTTAGTTACACTAAAGGCACCGGGGTGGCGGTGTCACCGGCTTGGGCCCGCAATCGCTGCTCGCAGCTATATTTATATATATATATATATATATATATATATATATAAATATATATATAAATGTAACAAAAAAAAAAAATATATACATTATATATATGTAACAAAAAAATTTAAAATAATATATATATATATATATATATATATATATATATATATATATATATATATATATATATGGTGTGCGTCCACGGCGAGGAACGGGCAGAGAAGAGCAAACGTTTTTTAGTTAATTCCTACTTCCATAGGAATTCATTGAAAACGCTCGCTCTGCTCTGCACCATTATCCATTACAGTGCGGACGAACATATTTTACTTTTGTTTTTAAGTTAGCAATTCAAAAGTCCCCAGCGGTGTCAAACGTTGATTAACCGGTGGTAAAATATTCCTCACCGTCACATACGGGTACCTAGTATATTTTATATTTTACATAGATACAATAGGCCTACCTGACTTTGAACACAAGAGGGCAGTATAGCACTATGAATGACATATATATATTTTTTTTTTTTTGGACTAAAAAAACATTCTGGATGTTTTTAAACTTAAACAATTATTAAATTGAAAAAACAGAATAAAATGGGTTTAGATCTGATATTTGTATAATTATATATAGAAATAAATGGAGTATAATTACATTTTTAGAAGATAGGTTTTAGGCGTTTCCTTTTTTGACATTACTTTAATCCCTTGCCATAGCAAAACCGTTTGAGATATTTATTATCTGTTTACAATTTAGCTTCTTTAAAGTATTTTCATCATTTTGAAAAAGTTTCGTGGGAATTAAATAAACCACTTAAGAGGAGTGGGTAAAAAATCAGAGGCTGATTTTGCCAAAAGTCCACATTCAGACCAAAATATCTGACTTCCTGTTGATCCAAGCTAATGACTGTTTTTTTTTTTTTTTTATGGTAGTATTATTTTATACAAACATTTATAATTCTGATGAGAATAAAGTTAGTGTTGATTAAAATTTTAAGGAAAACATATTGATCTAATATATATAGCACATTAATTTTAAATTCATTCAGCTTGAATCACCAAACATACAATATTAATTTTATTTAAAGCAAACAATACATTTAAAAGATATGTTCTATGCATATTTTGTCATTTAAAAAATATCCATAAAGTGCTATGCAAAAAGACAAGACCTTAGATATTTCTTTATCCTTTTAATGCAGGACTAATTTTAAACAAACTAAGTGCACAGCTGCATGGTCATTCATGACGGTGCGCGTCCACGGCGAGGAGCGAGCAGAACAAAGCGAACGTTTTTTAGTTCATTACTTCCATAGCAAATAATGGAAAACCCTCGCCCTGCTCCGAAGCATTATCAATGTCGGTGCGGACGGGAGTATTTTACTTTCATATTAGCGATTTAAAAGCCCTCGCCGGTGTCACACATCGATTAACCGGTGGGAAAATATCCTCAGTCACATACCTAATATATATTTATATATACATATCATTTTTATATATAAATATTTTATATACAAAAAAGCAAGGCCTTAGAGAATTATTTATCATTTAATGCAGAACAAATGAATGAAATAGTTAAGCTCTTTTCACTGTAACAGACAGACAGCCACACACACACAAACACAGAGAGAGTGAGACCCCCTCCTCCTCCTCGCCACACACACACAGACACCCCCCTCCCCTCCCCACACAGACACACACACACACACAGAATGGCAGAGGGCACTCTCTCTGTCAGAGAAAATCCACATTCAAACAAAAAATATCTGACTTTCTGTTGATCCGAGCTAATAACTGTAAATTAGAAAGTTGTCCGGCTCGACGAGAACAATATATGTGGCGAGTTTTATAACTGTAAGTAAAACGGACTAAGTTATAACACACATTTTGTTTCTCTTTTCTCGCCATAAATTCATTTCCTCGCCACGGCCAAACCGTTCGAGATATCAAAAATCCGCTGGCAATTTATCATCCTCAATGTCTTGACTTCATGCTGACCGAGTTTGGTGGCAATCCGATCAATTCCCAAGGAGAAGTATATCGAAATCCAGGGGCATGCGTTTCCAAACAACCCATAATAGCCGACTACCTGTTGGGCTGGCGTAAAACTTAGAGCACGAAAGTTGTTCAAGCCGATGAGATCTATATGTGTACCGAGTTTCATATTATTACATGCAAGCGTGTTTGATTTATGGACAAGTGTTCGAATCCCATTCCAGGGGGCGCTGTCGAGCCCCCCTGCCACGCCCGGGTACCATCTTCAGCCCGGCCCTAATGGCTGCGGGTTCTGACCTGTGTGCAAAGTTTCAAGAGTTTCCGAGCATGTTAAGGGCCCCAAAAGCCACTGAAACCATGAAAACCAATTATTCAAAGTATTCTCACTCAAAGAAAAATCTCTCCCCCCCCTCTCCCTCTCCCTCTCACAGAGAGAGAGAAAATTCTTCGAAACATCCACATTCAAACCAAAATATCTGACTTCCTGTTGGTCGGAGGTAATGAATGTAAATTAGAAAGTTGTCCGGCTCGACGAGAACAATATACGTACTGAGTTTTATCATTGTAGATAAAAGTATAGACCTAACTCCCCCTCTTTTGTCAAAAGGTGGCGCTACTGAGCCCCTGCACCACGCCCGTTTCTGAAACTTTGCACATGTCTACTGGCTAATAAATGTCATGTGTCTGTCGAGTTTCATGCAATTTCAAGTATGTTAAGAGTCTCAAAAGCATCAAAAAAGAATATTAAAGTTTGATGCGTTGCCACGGCAACAGTATCTAAGATATCAATAATCCTTTCACAGGTCTACATCTGCCGTGTGTCTACATTATACACATAAAGTTTGAAGCAAATCGGTTAAAAATAAGAGGGTGATTTCAAAGCATTTTGAAAGTGACACACGTCCTGCTGCCAGTTGGTGGCGCTATAACTTTGACTCACAATAGTCACATCCATGTGATCGGCCTCTTACAACGAACACACTGTGGAAGTTTCATCAAGATCAGTTAATGTATGCTGAAGTTATAATACACTTCCTGTGACCCTTTATTCGCCATAAATTCGTTTCCTCGCCACAGCCAAACCGTTCGAGATATCAAAAATCCCCTGGCAATTTTTCATCCTCAATGTCTTGACTTCATGCACACCGAGTTTGGAGGCAATTGGATCAATTCTCTAGGAGGAGTAGATCACATTCCACAGCATGCGTTTCCAAACAACCCATAATAGCCGACTTCCTGTTGGGCTGGCGTAAAAAGTAAAAGTAGGAAAGTTGTTCGGCCCGATGAGATCTATATATGTACCGAGTTTCATATTATTACATGCAAGCGTGTCTGATTTATGGACCAAGTTTTCGGACCCCGTTCAAGGGGGCGCTGTTGAGCCCCCCTGCCACGCCCGGGTACCAGCTTCAGCCCGGCCCTGATGGCCGCGGGTTCTGACCCGTGTGCAAAGTTTCAAGAGTTTTCGAGCACGTTAAGGGTCTCAAAAGTGCCCGAAAGGTTGACAGAAAAATAATAATAATAATAATAATAATAATAAAATATAGCTGCGAGCAGCGATTGCGGGCCCAAGCCGGTGGCACCGCCACCCTGGTGCCTTTAGTTACACTAAAGGCACCGGGGTGGCGGTGTCACCGGCTTGGGCCCTCCATCGCTGCTCGCAGCTATATTTATATATATATATATATATATATATATATATATATATATATATAACAAAAACAATATATATATATATATATATATATTTTTTTTAAGTGTTTATATATATATATATATATATATATATATAAAAAATTTTGATGCTAAACATTTGTTTATTATAGGCTTTGTACTTCACTCACGTTCCACTATTGAAGGGAAAAAATTATCCTCTTCACATGCGCAAATATGTGCTTGGAAACATCACAGTTTAGCAGTGATTACTGTGTTTAAATAGTCAGAACAATTCATACTATTCAGAGCAGTGTAATTTTTATATGTTAGGTTGACTATTTTATTATTATATTTTATAAAGGCTATAATGAACAGACTGCGATATCAAGATTGCAATGCGCTCGCTCTGCACCATTATCAATGTCCGTGCAGACGAACATATTTTACTTTCGTTTTTAAGTTACCGATTCAAAAGCCCCCAGCAGTGTCACACATCGATTAACCGGTGGGAAAATTTTCCCACAGTCACATCCCTAATATATTTATATATAAATACAATAGGCCAACCTGAAAGAGAATTTTACTTGCCCGACCAGAGTAGCCTGATTAGAACGTCAATGACAAAAAAATAACTTGGGAATCACTAAAACGAGAGATTATTCTAATTTTATTACATTAATTTTAAGTTGCAATCAACAGTTGTTAATAAATGGATTACCAGTAATCAGTTGATCAATGGTAACAAGGTTGCGCTGCTGAGGCTCATGCAGCTTCTCCAGGAGAAATGTAAACAAATGAGATCAGCACACAAAAAACAAACTCAGTTAACAACTTACTGACTATAAAAGAGTTTTGATATATTTTATAACAGTTAAGCAACCTCACTTGACGAGAAGGCTGTTTCCTGAATACAATCACGATTGAAACTGTGACATTGATTTCATACAACAGGTTAAAAAACAGTTACAATCAAGTCACTTACATTTTAGATGCAATATTGACTGTTTTTGTTCTGTTTCAGCAGCGAAAATAGTTAAACAAAAAGATCACAGCAGAATCATCACGCGCATCTCTCAGCAATGTGTTTTCTCATTTCTGAATGATTCAGCATTTTGAACGAATCGGTTGACTCAAAGATTGAATGATCAATCCATAAACATATGTCTTAATCATGAATGACTCAGTCATTCAAACGAATCGTTTGAACGAATGAATCAATGACTCACTCATTAAGACGGTCGCCTGGCGACACTTAATGGCGGTTTAGTGTTATGTTTAAAAGTATCATTCTTTCCAACGTGTGTGTGATTTGTGTGTGCAACATTATCAATGTCCGTGCGGACGTCCGTATTTTTCTTTCACTTTTATATTAGCAATTTAAAAGCACCCGCTCGTGTCACACGTCGATTAACTGGTGGGAAAATATCCTCAGACACATACCTAATAAATGTATATTTAAATACAATATTGGCCTACCTGGTAAAAAGTTTTATATACTATTTTGATGTCCTTTTGGATACAAGAGGGCAGAATAGCCCTATGTATGACTCTTTTTTTTTTTTTTTTTTACTGTTTTTAATTTTAGAATAAAATTAGAATAAAATTCTTTTTAAAAACAGAAAAAAATGGGTTTAGTTGTAATATTTGTATACTTTTATATAGAAATAAATGGTATATAATTACATTTTTAGAAGATTTGAGGCTTTTAGTTTTTCCTTTTTGGACATTACTTTAATCCCTCGCCATAGCAAAACCGTTTGAGATATTTATTATCCGTTCACAATTTAGCATATTTAATGTATTTTCATCATGTTGAAAAAGTTTGGTGGGAATAAAATAAATAGTTTAAGAGGAGTGGCTAAACATTCAGAGGCTGATTTTGCAAAAAAATCCACATTCAGACCAAAATATCTGACTTCCTGATGGCCGGAGCTAATGAATGTAAATTAGAAAGTTGTCCGGCTTGATGAGTACAATATACAAACTATTTTTTTTTTACTGTAGTTAAAACTAACCCGCCCACTTTTGTCAAAAGCATGTTGAAAGTGACACTTCCTGCTGCCAGTTGGTGGCGCTATAACTTTGACTCACAATAGTTACATCCATCTGATCGGCCTCTTACCACGAACACACTGCTGAAGTTTAATCAAGATCAGTTAATGTATGCAGAAGTTATTCCACTTCGTGTTTCTCTTTTCTCGCCATAAATTTGTTTCCTCGCCACGGCCAAACCGTTCGAGATATCAAAAATCCGTCCGCAATTTAGAATCCTCAATGTCTTGACTTCATGCACACCGAGTTTGGTGGGGATTGGATGAATTCTCTAGGAGGAGTACTTCGCATTCCACAGCAAGCATTTTCCAAACAACCCATAATAGCCGACTTCCTGTTGGGCTGGCGTAAAACTTAGAGCACGAAAGTTGTTCGGCCCGATGAGATCTATATGTGTACCGAGTTTCATATCATTACATGCAAGTGTGTTTGATTTATGGACAAGTGTTCGGATCCCGTTCCAGGGGGCGCTGTTGAGCCCCCCTGCCACGCCCGGGTACCAGCTTCAGCCCGGCCCTGATGGCCGCACGTTCTGACCTGTGTGCAAAGTTTCAAGAGTTTTCGAGCACGTTTAAGGCCCCAAAAGCCCCTGAAACCTTGAAAAACAGGAATTTTAAACAAATCTTACTCAAAAGACAAATCCCCCCTCCCCTCACACACACAGAGACGCAGAGGCAGGGAGAGAAAATTCTTCAGAAAATCCACATTCAAACCAAAATATCTCTCTTCCTGTTGGTCGGAGATCGTTAATGTAAATTAGAAAGTTGTCCGTCTTGATGAGAACAATACACATACCAAGTTTTGTTGTTGTTGATAAAACTAACCCCCCCCACTTATGACTAAAGGTGGCGCTACTGAGCCCCTCACCACGCCCGTTTCTGAAACTTTGCACATGTCTACGGGCTAATAAATGTGATGTGTCTGTCGAGTTTCATCCAATTTCAAGTATGTTAAGAGTCTCAAAAGCATCAAAAAAGAATATTAAAGTTTGAAGCGTTGCCATGGCAACAGTATTAAAGATATCAAAAATCCTTTCACAGGTCTACATCTGCCGTGTGTTTACATTATACACATAAACTTTGAAGCAAATTGGGTAAAAATAAGAGGGTGATTTCAAAGCATTTTGAAATGGACACACTTCCTGCTGCCAGTTGGTGGCGCTATAACTTTGACTCACAATAGTCACATCCATGTGATCGGCCTCTTACAACCCTTGTCAAAAAATCCTATTGGAATTTCAGTTTATCCTGTAGGATCTTATGGATTCCAATAGGATCTTATAGATTCTTAGAATCCTATTGGACATTCTGATTAATTTTAATGGAATGTCACTTTGTCCTGTAGGATCTAACTTGATTCTTATAGGATCTTATTATTCTTAGACTCCTTCATTCAAATTTATTTTCATGGAATTTCAGTTTGTCCTATATATATATTTTTTAATTCTATATCTGTATTTCTGTATGTTGTGCTGTTTTTCCAGGTAATTACAATTAAATATTATAAACATTTATACAGAAAGATCATTTTAATCATTTCAATTCAGAAATTATATACATTATAGACAGATTCATAAATAAAAGATTATAAATACAATTTAGGTAGAATGTCATGTAGTCGACACAATAAAATGATTTATTTACACTTGCAGGAACACCATTAAATATTAAATATATTAAATGAAATATATAATATTAAACATTAAATGTATAATATTAAATATTATAAACATTTATACAGCAAGATCATTTTAATCATAACACAAAATTGTATTTATTCATTAATTATTATCATCATTTATTTATTTATTATTGTAAATAATAATTATAATTATAATAAAAAATCTTGGCGTTAGAAAGTTAACATAATAAAAACTGAACGGAAAATAATTTGTATATTCATACAAAGAACACCGCCCACAACTCGTAGGCATGAACATTCAATTGCGCATGCGCATCCTCGCTCACACTGCAGCGCAACGGTCGGAGGAGACGAACTTTCTGTGACGAGCTGTGACAAACAATTGTAAGTAACATATTTAAACGTTTCTTTATATTAACATTTGACACAATCTAGAAATATTAATGTGTAAGCCTGCGTACAATGTTTTTTTCTTAACATAGACATGTGTGGTCAGTAACGTTAACGTTAGTCATCTGCTTTTCGGTATAGATCATGTTTAAAGTTAACGGTCTTACATTTATCAACTACTTACACCATAAGTAGAAACTTTTAAGTAGAAATACACCTTAATTAGAAACTTAAGTAATTTCTTAAAGGTTATTTTTGTAGTTAACATCTCAATGGACTTAATCATCAGTGGCAGTCGGTTATGCCTCGGACATACGTTTCTGTTGCTGGTTGCTTAGTAACAGTTTAAAACATTATTTTGGAGGGAAATGGCCCTTATCTGTTCTAAATCCACTGTAAACCTCGCAATATAAACGAGAAACCTCAACCAAGATTAATACACCTATAAAACATTCATGTCTTTTTACATTAAACATCAAAGCATATAATATTAGGATAAACAGTTTTTGTTTTACCCACACATCAAGAGCATGTGATTGACTGAATATATTGTCTTTTTTTATTTTTATCCTATTTAGAAAATGAGGTTTATGTTAATCCAATGGATTGAAGATCCCCAACATGGGATGTGCTTCCAACGAAAAAAAACTGAGAGAGTGTGTTTGAGTGTATGTATGTGTGTGTAAGTCTGTAATGTATATAATCTGTAAAAAGGAATAAATTCATTAGTTATGAAAGAAGAAATAAATAAATAAAATACTAATGAAATTAAAATAACAGAAAATGCATTTGTTGATTTGTTTGTTTTATTTCATCAATCCATTATCAGTGCCTTAGAAATGTGTGCACTAATACTGTGTGCCCAAATCACCTGCCATGCTGTTTATGTGACTGCAGGTTGCACAACATGAATTAAACAGTGAACAATATCTACATCGAGGTGAGTTTAAGCAAACTGCAAGACACAATCAAAAAACTACCATTAGTAAAAGAAAAACATTGGAAGAGTGCACCTTTAGGATTCTAAAAAATTCTCAAGAAAAAAAAAGGAAATCCCATATAAACCGGAGTAGTGACCCAATGGGATCCCATTAAAATCCTGTAGAAAATACTACAGGATATTTATGCATTGTCCTATAAGACAATTTCTATCGGAATCCTATAGAATATGTATGTATAGTCCTGTAAGACAATTCCTATTGGAAATCCTATAGGAATGGTTCCAAAATATGATAGAAATTCTAATTAGAATCCTGTACAATTTTCTTATTGGAATCCTTTAGGATTTTTTGACAAGGGAACGAACACACTGCTGAAGTTTAATCAAGATCAGTTAATGTATGCAGAAGTTATAACACACTTCCTGTTTCCATTATTCGCCATCAATTCGTGTCCTCGCCACGGCCAAACCGTTCGAGATATCAAAAATCTGTCCGCAATTTAGCATCCTCAATGTCTTGACTTCATGCTGACTGAGTTTGGAGGCGAATGGATGAATTCCCTAGGAGGAGTACATTAAATTCCACAGCATGCGTTTCCAAACAACCCATAATAGCCGACTTCCTGTTGGGCTGGCGTAAAAAGTAAAAGTACGAAAGTTGTTCGGCCCGATGAGATCTATATGTGTACCGAGTTTCATATTATTACATGCAAGCGTGTCTGATTTATGGACCAAGTTTTCGGACCCCGTTCAAGGGGGCGCTGTCGAGCCCCCCTGCCACGCCCGGGTACCAGCTTCAGCCCGGCCCTGATGGCCGCGGGTTCTGACCCGTGTGCAAAGTTTCAAGAGTTTTCGAGCACGTTAAGGGTCTCAAAAGTGCCCGAAAGTTTGACAGAAAAATAAGAATAATAATAAAATATAGCTGCGAGCAGCGATTGCGGGCCCAAGCCGGTGGCACCGCCACCCTGGTGCCTTTAGTTACACTAAAGGCACCGGGGTGGCGGTTTCACCGGCTTGGGCCCTCCATCGCTGCTCGCAGCTATATTTATATATATATATATATATATATATAACAAAAAAAACTAAAACAATATACATATAGATATTTTTTTTTTAAGTGTTTATATATATATATATATATATATAATATATATATATATATATATATATATATATATAACATTTTTGGGATGCTAAACATTTGTTTATTATAGGCTTTGTACTTCACTCACGTTCCACTATTGAAGGGAAAAATTATCCTCTTCACATGCGCAAATATGTGCTTGGAAACATCACAGTTTAGCGGTGATTACTGTGTTTAAATAGTCAGTACAATTCATACTATTCAGAGCAGTGTAATTTTTATATGTTAGGTTGACTATTTTATTATTATATTTTATAAAGGCTATAATGAACAGACTGCGATATCAAGATTGCAATGCGCTCGCTCTGCACCATTATCAATGTCCGTGCGGACGAACATATTTTACTTTCGTTTTTAAGTTACCGATTCAAAAGCCCCCAGCGATGTCACACATCGATTAACCGGTGGGAAAATTTTCCCACAGTCACATCCCTAATATATTTATATATAAATACAATAGGCCAACCTGAAAGAGAATTTTACTTGCCCGACCAGAGTAGCCTGATTAGAACGTCAATGACAAAAAAATAACTTGGGAATCACTAAAACGAGAGATTATTCTAATTTTATTACATTCATTTTAAGTTGCAATCAACAGTTGTTAATAAATGGATTACCAGTAATCAGTTGATCAATGGTAACAAGGTTGCGCTGCTGAGGCTCATGCAGCTTCTCCAGGAGAAATGTAAACAAATGAGATCAGCACACAAAAAACAAACTCAGTTAACAACTTACTGACTATAAAAATGATAAATATGGAGTTTTGATATATTTTATAACAGTTAAGCAACCTCACTTGACGAGAAGGCTGTTTCCTGAATACAATCACGATTGAAACTGTGACATTGATTTCATACAACAGGTTAAAAAACAGTTACAATCAAGTCACTTACATTTTAGATGCAATATTGACTGTTTTTGTTCTGTTTCAGCAGCGAAAATAGTTAAACAAAAAGATCACAGCAGAATCATCACGCGCATCTCTCAGCAATGTGTTTTCTCATTTCTGAATGATTCAGCATTTTGAACGAATCGGTTGACTCAAAGATTGAATGATCAATCCATAAACATATGTCTTAATCATGAATGACTCAGTCATTCAAACGAATCGTTTGAACGAATGAATCAATGACTCACTCATTAAGACGGTCGCCTGGCGACACTTAATGGGGGTTTAGTGTTATGTTTAAAAGTATCATTCTTTCCAACGTGTGTGTGATTTGTGTGTGCAACATTATCAATGTCCGTGCGGACGTCCGTATTTTTCTTTCACTTTTATATTAGCAATTTAAAAGCACCCGCTCGTGTCACACGTCGATTACCCGGTGGGAAAATATCCTCAGACACATACCTAATAAATGTATATTTAAATACAATATTGGCCTACCTGGTAAAAAGTTTTATATACTATTTTGATGTCCTTTTGGACACAAGAGGGCAGAATAGCCCTATGTATGACTTAAAAAAAATTAAAAATTACTTTACTGTTTTTAATTTTAGATTAAAATTAGAATAAAATTCTTTTTAAAAACAGAAAAAAATGGGTTCAGTTGTAATATTTGTATACTTTTATATAGAAATAAATGGTATATAATTACATTTTTAGAAGATTTTAAGCTTTTAGTGTTTCCTTTTTGGACATTACTTTAATCCCTCGCCATAGCAAAACCGTTTGAGATATGTATTATCCGTTCACAATTTAGCATATTTAATGTATTTTCATCATGTTGAAAAAGTTTGGTGGGAATAAAATAAATAGTTTAAGAGGAGTGGCTAAAAATTCAGAGGCTGATTTAGCAAAAAAAATCCACATTCAGACCAAAATATCTGACTTCCTGATGGCCGGAGCTAATGAATGTAAATTAGAAAGTTGTCCGGCTTGATGAGTACAATATACAAACTATTTTTTTTTTACTGTAGTTAAAACTAACCCCCCCACTTTTGTCAAAAGCATGTTGAAAGTGACACACTTCCTGCTGCCAGTTGGTGGCGCTATAACTTTGACTCACAATAGTTACATCCATCTGATCTGCCTCTTACCACGAACACACTGCTGAAGTTTCATCAAGATCAGTTAATGTATGCAGAAGTTATTCCACTTCGTGTTTCTCTTTTCTCGCCATAAATTCGTTTCCTCGCCACGGCCAAACCGTTCGAGATATCAAAAATCCGTCCGCAATTTAGAATCCTCAATGTCTTGACTTCATGCACACCGAGGTTGGTGGGGATTGGATGAATTCTCTAGGAGGAGTACTTCGCATTCCACAGCAAGCGTTTTCCAAACAACCCATAATAGCCGACTTCCTGTTGGGCTGGCGTAAAACTTGACCAGGGGAAAGTTGTTCGGCCCGATGATATCTATATGTGTACCGAGTTTCAAATTAATTCATGTAAGCGTGTTTGATCTATGGACCAAGTTTTGGGACCCCGTTCAAGGTGGCGCTGTTGAGCCCCCCTGCCACGCCCGGGTACCAGCTTCAACCCGTCCCTGATGGCAGGGGGTTCCGACTTGTATGTAAAGTTTCAAGAGTTTTTGAGCACGTTAAGGACCCCAAAAGCCCCTGAAACCTTGATTAACAATATAAAAGCAATAGTCAAATCCCCCCTCCCCTCACACACACAGAGACACAGAGAGAGGGAGAGAAAATTCTTCAGAAAATCCACATTCAAACCAAAATATCTCTCTTCCTGTTGGTCGGAGATCGTTAATGTAAATTAGAAAGTTGTCCGTTTTGATGAGAACAATACACATACCAAGTTTTGTTGTTGTTGATAAAACTAACCCCCCCACTTATGACTAAAGGTGGCGCTACTGAGCCCCTCACCACGCCCGTTTCTGAAACTTTGCACATGTCTACGGGCTAATAAATGTGATGTGTCTGTCGAGTTTCATCCAATTTCAAGTATGTTAAGAGTCTCAAAAGCATCAAAAAAGAATATTAAAGTTTGAAGCGTTGCCATGGCAACAGTATTAAAGATATCAAAAATCCTTTCACAGGTCTACATCTGCCGTGTGTTTACATTATACACATAAACTTTGAAGCAAATCGGGTAAAAATAAGAGGGTGATTTCAAAGCATTTTGAAAGGGACACACTTCCTGCTGCCAGTTGGTGGCGCTATAACTTTGACTCACAATAGTCACATCCATGTGATCGGCCTCTTACAACGAACACACTGCTGAAGTTTAATCAAGATTAGTTAATGTATGCAGAAGTTATAACACACTTCCTGTTTCCATTATTCGCCATCAATTCGTGTCCTCGCCACGGCCAAACCGTTCGAGATATCAAAAATCTGTCCGCAATTTAGCATCCTCAATGTCTTGACTTCATGCTGACTGAGTTTGGAGGCGAATGGATGAATTCCCTAGGAGGAGTACATTAAATTCCACAGCATGCGTTTCCAAACAACCCATAATAGCCGACTTCCTGTTGGGCTGGCGTAAAAAGTAAAAGTACGAAAGTTGTTCAGCCCGATGAGATCTATATGTGTACCGAGTTTCATATTATTACATGCAAGCGTGTCTGATTTATGGACCAAGTTTTCGGACCCCGTTCAAGGAGGCGCTGTTGAGCCCCCCTGCCACGCCCGGGTACCAGCTTCAGCCCGGCCCTGATGGCCGCAGGTTCTGACCCGTGTGCAAAGTTTCAAGAGTTTTCGAGCACGTTAAGGGTCTCAAAAGTGCCCGAAAGGTTGACAGAAAAATAAGAATAATAATAATAAAATATAGCTGCGAGCAGCGATTGCGGGCCCAAGCCGGTGGCACCGCAACCCCGGTGCCTTTAGTTACCTAAAGGCACCGGGGTGGCGGTGCCGCCGGCTTTGGCCCTCCATCGCTGCTCGCAGCTATATTTATATATATATATATATATATATATATATTTATATATGTGCGCGCATCTCACGGCAACTTGTTTTCTCATTACTGAATGATTCAGCATTTTGAACGAATCGGTTGACTCAAAGATTCAATGATCAATCCATAAACATCTGTCTCAATCATGAATGACTCAGTCATTCGAACGAATCGTTTGAATGAATGAATCAATGACTCGCTCATTAAGACGGTCGCCTGGCGACACCTAATGGCGGTTTAGTGTTATGTTTAAAAGTATCATTCTTTCCAACGTGTGTGCACCATTATCAATGTCCGTGCGGACGTCCGAATTTTACTTTCACTTTTATATTAGCGATTTAAAAGCACCCGCTCGTGTCACACGTCGATTAACCGATGGGAAAATATCCTCACAGTCATATACCTAATACATTTATATTTAAATACAATATAGGCCTACCTAGTAAAAAGTTTAATATACTATTTGTATATCCTTTTGGACACAAGAGGGCAGAATAGCCCTATGTTTGCTTTTTTGTTGAACCAAATAGCACTAAATAGCCTGTTTTTAACTTTTTTAATACTTCTTGAATTGCAAAAACAGAATAAAATGGGTTTAGTTCTAATATTTGTATAATTTTATATAAAAATAAACGGTGTATAATTACATTTGTAGAAGATATGAGATGTTTTCTGATTCCTTTTTTGACATTACTTTAATCTCTCGCCATATCAAAACCGTTTGAGATATTCAATATCCGTTCACAATTTAGCATCTTTAATGTATTTTCATCATGTTGAAAAAGTTTGGTGTGAATAAAATAAACCACTTAGCAGGACTGGGTAAAAATTCAGAGGCTGATTTTGCAAAGAAATCCACATTCAAACCAAAATATCTGACTTCCTGATGGCCGGAGCTAATGAATGTAAATTAGAAAGTTGTCCGGCTTGATGAGTACAATATACAAACTATTTTTTTTTTACTATAGTTAAAACTAACCCGCCCACTTTTGTCAAAAGCATGTTGAAAGTGACACACTTCCTGCTGCCAGTTGGTGGCGCTATAACTTTGACTCACAATAGTTACATCCATCTGATCGGCCTCTTACCACGAACACACTGCTGAAGTTTCATCAAGATCAGTTAATGTATGCAGAAGTTATTCCACTTTGTGTTTCTCTTTTCTCGCCATAAATTCGTTTCCTCGCCACGGCCAAACCGTTCGAGATATCAAAAATCCGTCCGCAATTTAGAATCCTCAATGTCTTGACTTAATGCACACCGAGTTTGGTGGGGATTGGATGAATTCTCTAGGAGGAGTACTTCGCATTCCACAGCAAGTGTTTTCCAAACAACCCATAATAGCCGACTTCCTGTTGGGCTGGCGTAAAACTTAGAGCACGAAAGTTGTTCGGCCCGATGAGATCTATATGTGTACCGAGTTTCATATCATTACATGCAAGTGTGTTTGATTTATGGACAAGTGTTCGGATCCCGTTCCAGGGGGCGCTGTTGAGCCCCCCTGCCACGCCCGGGTACCAGCTTCAGCCCGGCCCTGATGGCCGCACGTTGTGACCTGTGTGCAAAGTTTCAAGAGTTTTCGAGCACGTTTAAGGCCCCAAAAGCCCCTGAAACCTTGAAAAACAGGAATTTTAAACAAATCTCACTCAAAAGACAAATCCCCCCACCCCTCACACACACATAGACACAGAGGCAGAGAGAGAGAGGGAGAGAATTCTCCAAAAAATCACATTCAAACCAAAATATCTCACTTCCTGTTGGTCACAGCTTATGACTATAAATTAGAAAGTTGTCCGGCTTGATGAGAACAATATACATAACGATTTTTGTGACTCTACTTAAAACTAAGCCCCCACTTATGACTAAAGGTGGCGCTACTGAGCCCCTCACCACGCCCGTTTCTGAAACTTTGCACATGTCTACGGGCTAATAAATGTGATGTGTCTGTCGAGTTTCATCCAATTTCAAGTATGTTAAGAGTCTCAAAAGCATCAAAAAAGAATATTAAAGTTTGAAGCGTTGCCATGGCAACAGTATTAAAGATATCAAAAATCCTTTCACAGGTCTACATCTGCCGTGTGTTTACATTATACACATAAACTTTGAAGCAAATCGGGTAAAAATAAGAGGGTGATTTCAAAGCATTTTGAAAGGGACACACTTCCTGCTGCCAGTTGGTGGCGCTATAACTTTGACTCACAATAGTCACATCCATGTGATCGGCCTCTTACAACGAACACACTGCTGAAGTTTAATCAAGATCAGTTAATGTATGCAGAAGTTATAACACACTTCCTGTTTCCATTATTCACCATCAATTCGTGTCCTCGCCACGGCCAAACCGTTCGAGATATCAAAAATCTGTCCGCAATTTAGCATCCTCAATGTCTTGACTTCATGCTGACTGAGTTTGGAGGCGAATGGATGAATTCCCTAGGAGGAGTACATTAAATTCCACAGCATGCGTTTCCAAACAACCCATAATAGCCGACTTCCTGTTGGGCTGGCGTAAAAAGTAAAAGTACGAAAGTTGTTCGGCCCGATGAGATCTATATGTGTACCGAGTTTCATATTATTACATGCAAGCGTGTCTGATTTATGGACCAAGTTTTCGGACCCCGTTCAAGGGGGCGCTGTCGAGCCCCCCTGCCACGCCCGGGTACCAGCTTCAGCCCGGCCCTGATGGCCGCGGGTTCTGACCCGTGTGCAAAGTTTCAAGAGTTTTCGAGCACGTTAAGGGTCTCAAAAGTGCCCGAAAGGTTGACAGAAAAATAAGAATAAGAAGAAGAAGAATAATAATAAATAATCCTACCGAAAACAATAGGGCCTTCGCCCTTTCAGGGCTTGGGCCCTAATAATCCTACCGAAAACAATAGGGCCTTCGCCCTTTCAGGGCTTGGGCCCTAAATATATATATATATATATATATATATATATATATATATATATATATATATATATGTAAATATAGCTGCGAGCAGCGATTGCGGGCCCAAGCCGGTGGCACCGCCACCCTGGTGCCTTTAGTTACACTAAAGGCACCGGGGTGGCGGTTCCACCAGCTTGGGCCCTCCATCGCTGCTCGCAGCTATATTTACATATATATATATATATATATATATATATATATATATATATATATATATATATATATATATATATACACATATATATATATATATATATATATATATATATATATATATATATATATAATAAAGACGGGTAATTTTACTTGTCTTACCTTATTCTGATTTTATGATACACTCAAAATATTCCACAACAAATCCTTTAAATTTAATGTAAAAATAAAAACGAAAGTAAGTGTTGGGCTCACGTAACCCTTTCATTAGAATCAAAACGTTTCAACAGTTGTGATGTATTTGGATGCTAAACTATTCTTTATTATAGGCTTTGTACTTCACTCGTGTTCCAATATCGATGGAAAAAATCATCCTCTTCACACGCGTAAAAATGTGCTTGGAAAAATCACAGTGGAGCAGTGCTTACTGTGAATGTACGAACTGTACTACTGACTATTTAAACAGAGCAGTGTGTATATGTTAGGTTTACTATTTTATTATATTTTATTAAGGCTATAATGAACAGGCTGCGATGTCAAGTTTGCAATGCTGAAATGTGTGTGTGATTTAACAGTAGACACATAAAAACATAATTGGCACATAATTTTGTTCATACAGGACATCATTCAAACTGCAAAGTGTTTACTTATATTTATATACACTCGCAATAAAACACAACATTGTTCTTTTGTAAAATAAATTCAAGCAATCCACCCCCCGAAATGGCGTTCATTTTAAAATTAAACTAAAAGCTCTTGGCTAAACAGGCATTCATAACTGTGAGCGCCCACGGCGAGGAACGAGCAGAACAGAGCGAACGTTTTTTAGTTAATTCCTACTTCCATAGGAATTCATTGAAAATGCTCGCTCTACTCAGCACCATTATTAAAGTCTGTGCAGACATCTGTATTTTACTTTAAGTTAGCGATTTAAAAGCCCCCAGCGGTGTCACACGTCGATTAACCGACATCACTAATATATTTATATATATACAATAGGCCTACCTGAAAGAGAATTTGGCTTGCCCGACCAGAGTAGCCTGATTTGAACGTCAATGACACAAAATAACTTGGGAATCACTAAAACGAGAGATTATTCTAATTTTATTACATTCATTTTAAGTTGCAATCAACAGTTGTTAATAAATGTATTACTGATCAATGGTAACAAGGTTGCGCTGCTGAGGCTCGTGCAGCTTCTCCAGGAGAAACGTAAACAAATGAGCCCAGCACACAAAAAAGAAACCCAGTTAACAACATACTGACTATAAAAATTACAAATATGGAGTTTTTATATATTTTATAACCTATGATAGAGTTAAGCAACCTCACTTGACGAGTAGGCTACCGTTTCCTGAATACAATCACAATTGAAACTGTGACATTGATTTCATACAACAGGTTAATAAACAGTTATAATTAAGTCACTTACATTTTAGATGCAATATTGACTGTTTTTGTTCTGTTTCAGTAGCAAAAGTAGTTAAACAAAGATCACAGCAGAACCGTCGCGCATCTCACGGCAACTTGTTTTCTCATTACTGAATGGTTCAGCATTTTGAACGAATCGGTTGACTCAAAGATTCAATGATCAATCCATAAACATCTGTCTCAATCATGAATGACTCAGTCATTCGAACGAATCGTTTGAACGAATGAATCAATGACTCGCTCATTAAGACGGTCGCCTGGCGACACCTAATGGCGGTTTAGTGTTATGTTTAAAAGTATCATTCTTTCCAACGTGTGTGCACCATTATCAATGTCCGTGCGGACGTCCGAATTTTACTTTCACTTTTATATTAGCGATTTAAAAGCACCCGCTCGTGTCACACGTCGATTAACCGATGGGAAAATATCCTCACAGTCATATACCTAATACATTTATATTTAAATACAATAAAGGCCTACCTAGTAAAAAGTTGAATATACTATTTGTATATCCTTTTGGACACAAGAGGGCAGAATAGCCCTATGTTTGCTTTTTTGTTGAACCAAATAGCACTAAATAGCCTGTTGTTAACTTTTTTTATACTTCTTGAATGGCAAAAACAGAAAATGGGTTTAGTTCTAATATTTGTATAATTTTATATAAAAATAAATGGTGTATAATTACATTTGTAGAAGATATGAGATGTTTTCTGATTCCTTTTTTGACATTACTTTAATCCCTCGCCATATCAAAACCGTTTGAGATATTCAATATCCGTTCACAATTAAGCATCTTTAATGTATTTTCATCATGTTGAAAAAGTTTGGTGTGAATAAAATAAACCACTTAGCAGGACTGGGTAAAAATTCAGAGGCTGATTTTGCAAAGAAATCCACATTCAAACCAAAATATCTGACTTCCTGATGGCCGGAGCTAATGAATGTAAATTAGAAAGTTGTCCGGCTTGATGAGTACAATATACAAACAATTTTTTTTTTACTGTAGTTAAAACTAACCCGCCCACTTTTGTCAAAAGCATGTTGAAAGTGACACACTTCCTGCTGCCAGTTGGTGGCGCTATAACTTTGACTCACAATAGTTACATCCATCTGATCGGCCTCTTACCACGAACACACTGCTGAAGTTTCATCAAGATCAGTTAATGTATGCAGAAGTTATTCCACTTCGTGTTTCTCTTTTCTCGCCCTAAATTCGTTTCCTCGCCACGGCCAAACCGTTCGAGATATCAAAAATCCGTCCGCAATTTAGAATCCTCAATGTCTTGACTTCATGCACACCGACTTTGGTGGGGATTGGATGAATTCTCTAGGAGGAGTACTTCGCATTCCACAGCAAGCATTTTCCCAACAACCCATAATAGCCGACTTCCTGTTGGGCTGGCGTAAAACTTAGAGCACGAAAGTTGTTCGGCCCGATGAGATCTATATGTGTACCGAGTTTCATATCATTACATGCAAGTGTGTTTGATTTATGGACAAGTGTTCGGATCCCGTTCCAGGGGGCGCTGTTGAGCCCCCCTGCCACGCCCGGGTACCAGCTTCAGTCCGGCCCTGATGGCCGCACGTTCTGACCTGTGTGCAAAGTTTCAAGAGTTTTCGAGCACGTTTAAGGCCCCAAAAGCCCCTGAAACCTTGAAAAACAGGAATTTTAAACAAATCTCACTCAAAAGACAAATCCCCCCACCCCTCACACACACAGAGACGCAGAGGCAGAGAGAGAGAGGGAGAGAATTCTCCAAAAAATCACATTCAAACCAAAATATCTCACTTCCTGTTGGTCACAGCTTATGACTATAAATTAGAAAGTTGTCCGGCTTGATGAGAACAATATACATAACGATTTTTGTGACTCTACTTAAAACTAAGCCCCCACTTATGACTAAAGGTGGCGCTACTGAGCCCCTCACCACGCCCGTTTCTGAAACTTTGCACATGTCTACGGGCTAATAAATGTGATGTGTCTGTCGAGTTTCATCCAATTTCAAGTATGTTAAGAGTCTCAAAAGCATCAAAAAAGAATATTAAAGTTTGAAGCGTTGCCATGGCAACAGTATTAAAGATATCAAAAATCCTTTCACAGGTCTACATCTGCTGTGTGTTTACATTATACACATAAACTTTGAAGCAAATCGGGTAAAATAAGAGGGTGATTTCAAAGCATTTTGAAAGGGACACACTTCCTGCTGCCAGTTGGTGGCGCTATAACTTTGACTCACAATAGTCACATCCATGTGATCGGCCTCTTACAATGAACACACTGCTGAAGTTTAATCAAGATCAGTTAATGTATGCAGAAGTTATAACACACTTCCTGTTTCCATTATTCGCCATCAATTCGTGTCCTCGCCACGGCCAAACCGTTCGAGATATCAAAAATCTGTCTGCAATTTATCATCCTCAATGTCTTGACTTCATGCTGACTGAGTTTGGAGGCGAATGGATGAATTCCCTAGGAGGAGTACATTCAATTCCACAGCATGCGTTTCCAAACAACCCATAATAGCCGACTTCCTGTTGGGCTGGCGTAAAAAGTAAAAGTACGAAAGTTGTTTGGCCCGATGAGATCTATATGTGTATTGAGTTTCATATTATTACATGCAAGCGTGTCTGATTTATGGACCAAACTTTCGGACCCCGTTCAAGGGGGCGCTGTTGAGCCCCCCTGCCACGCCCGGGTACCAGCTTCAGCCCGGCCCTGATGGCCGCAGGTTCTGACCTGTGTGCAAAATTTCAAGAGTTTTCGAGCATGTTAAAGGCCCCAAAAATGCCCGAAAGGTTGACAGAAAAATAATAATAATAATAATAATAATAATAATAATAATAATAAATAATCCTACCGGAAACAATAGGGCCTTCGCCCTTTCAGGGCTTGGGCCCTAATAATTCTACCGAAAACAATAGGGCCTTCGCCCTTTCAGGGCTTGGGCCCTAATAATTCTACCGAAAACAATAGGGCCTTCGCCCTTTCAGGGCTTGGGCCCTAATAATCCTACCGAAAACAATAGGGCCTTCGCCCTTTCAGGGCTTGGGCCCTAATAATAATAAAGGGCTTGGGCCCTAAATATAGCTGCGAGCAGCGATTACGGGCCCAAGCCGGTGGCACCGCAACCCCGGTGCCTTTAGTTACCTAAAGGCACCGGGGTGGCGGTACCGCCGGCTTTGGCCCTCCATCGCTATATTATACAAACATATATATATATATATATATATTTATATATGTGTATATATGAAGAGTTCAGATGCAAAAGCCTCTAAGTGCCATCTGAATTTTTCTTCTAGAATGATCATTTTTATCAAGCTCGTATATTTAAGTTCAGTAATTTCACTTAAATGGCAATGAAGGCTACCTATTAATTGTCATTTAAGTGAAATTACTGAACTTAAATATACAAGCTTGATAAAAATAATCATTCTAGAAGAAAAATTCAGATGGCACTTAGAGGCTTTTGCATCTGAACTCTTCATATATATATATATATATATATATATATATATATATATATATTATACAAACATATATATATATATATATATATATATATGTATTTATATATGTGTATATATATATATATTATACAAACATATATATATATATATATATATATATATGTATTTATATATGTGTATATATATATATATACACCGTTCAAAAGTTTGGGGTCAGGAAGATTTTTAATGTTTTTAGGAGAAGTCTCTTCTGCTCACCAAGGCTGCATTTATTTGATTAAAAATACAAACAAAAACAGTAATATTGTGAAATATTATTCCAATTTACAACAGCTGTTTTCTATTTTAAAATATTTTACACTGTAATTAATTTATGTGATCAAAGCTGAGTTTTCAGCATCATTACTCCCGTCTTCAGTGTCACATGATCCTTCAGAAACCATTCTAATATGATGATTGATGGTCAATAAATATTAATTATTATTTTCAATGTTGAAAACAGTTGTGTACAGATTTTTTTTCAAAATGCGTTGATGAATGTAAAGTTCAAAAGAACAGCATTTATTTCAAATATAATTTTTTTAACATTATAAATGTCTGTACTGTAACTTTTAATCAGTTTAACTCATTCTCGATGAATAAAAGTATTGATTTATTTTATTTCTTTTCCCCAAAAATAAAATTAAAATTATTACTGACCCCAAACTTCTGAACGGTAGTGTTTAATGTTACAAAAGCTTTAGATTTCAGATAAATGCTGTTCTTTTGAACTTTCTATTCATCAAAGACTGTACACAACTGTTTTCGACATTTAAAATAATAATGAATGTTTCTTGAGCATCAATCATCATATTAGAATAATTTCTGAAGGATCATGTGACAGTGACGACTGGAGTAATGATGCTGAAAACTCAGCTTTGATCACAGGAATAAATAACAGTTTAAAATATATTAAAATAGAAAGCAGCTGTTTTAAATTGGAATAATATTTTACAATATTACTGTTTTTGTTTGTATTTTTAATCAAATAAATGCAGCCTTGGTGAGCAGAAGAAACTTCGCTTAAAAATCTTACTGACGCCAAATTTTTGAACAGTAGTGTATATATATTATATAAAAATGTAAGGGATAAGACACAGATAATTTTACTTGCCTGACCTGATTAGAACAATGAAAAAAACTTAAATGAAAAAATAACTTGGGAATCAATAAAACGGGGGCGCGATTGAACAGTGGACACATAAAAACATACTCTGTCATTTTGTTCAGAACATCATTCAAACTGCAAAGTGTTAACTTATATTTTTGTACAGTAGCAATAAAACACAACATTGTGCTTTTTTTAAATACATTCAAGCAATCCGCCCCGAAAATGAAACTAAAATGCTCACGGCTAAACAGGCATTCATAATGGTGCGCGTCCTCAGCGAGGAACGAGCAGAACAGAGTCAACGTTTTTTAGGTCATTCCTCCTTCCATAGGAATTTATTGAAAACGCTCGCTCTGCTCCGCACCATTATCAATGTCCGTGCGGACGAACATATTTTACTTTCGTTTTTAAGTTAGCGATTAAAAAGCCCCCAGCGGTGTCACACGTCAGTTAACCAGTGGTAAAATATTCTCACCGTCACATACCTAGTAGTATATTTTTATATAGATATAATAGGCCTACCTGATTTTGAACACAAGAGGGCAGTATAGCACTATGTTTGACTTTATTTATTTATTGTTTAGACTAAACAACCATTCTGGCAGTTTTTAAACTTAAACATTCTTAAATTGAAAAAAAAAGAATAAAATGAGTTAAGTTCTGATATTTGTATACTTTTATATAGTAATAAATGGTGTATAATTACATTTTTAGAATATATGAGCCTTTGAGTGTTTCCTTTTTAGACAATACTTTAATCCCTCGCCATAGCAAAACCGTTTGAGATATTTATTATCCGTTCACAATTTAGTATCATTAATATATTTTTATCATGTTGAAAAAGTTTGGTGGGAATAAAATAAACCACTTAGATAAAGGTGGCTAAAAATTCAGAGGCTGATTTAGCAAAAAAATCCACATTCAGACCAAAATATCTGACTTCCTGATGGTCAGAGCTAATGACTTTAAATTAGAAAGTTGTCCGGCTCGATGAGACCAATATACGTACTGATTTTTGTAATTGTGGGTAAAACTAACCCCCCCACTTTTGTCAAAAACATTTTGAAAGTGACACACTTCCTGCTGCCAGTTGGTGGCGCTATAACTTTGACTCACAATAGTTACATCCATCTGATCGGCCTCTTACCACGAACACACTGCTGAAGTTTCATCAAGATCAGTTAATGCATGCAGAAGTTATTCCACTTCGTGTTTCTCTTTTCTCGCCATAAATTCGATTCCTCGCCACGGCCAAACCGTTCGAGATATCAAAAATCCGTCCGCAATTTAGCATCCTCAAAGTCTTGACTACATGCACTCCGAGTTTGGAGGGGACACGGTGAATTTTCTAGGAGGAGTATTTCACATTCCACAGCAAGCGTTTTCCAAACAACCCATAATAGCCGACTTCCTGTTGGGCTGGCGTAAAACTTGACCGGGGAAAGTTGTTCGGCACAATGAGATCTATATGTGTACCGAGTTTCATATTAATTCATGCAAGCGTGTTTGATATATGTACCAAGTTTTAGAACCCCGTTCAAGGGGGCGCTGTTGAGCCCCCCAGCCACGCCCGGGTACCAGCTTCAGCCCGTCCCTGATGGCAGGGGGTTCTGACTTGTGTGCAAAGTTTCAAGAGTTTTTGAGCACGTTAAGGACCCCAAAAGCCCCTGAAACCTTGATTAACAATATAAAAGCAATAGTCAAATCCCCCCTCCCCTCACACACACAGAGACACAGAGAGAGGGAGAGAAAATTCTTCAGAAAATCCACATTCAAACCAAAATATCTCTCTTCCTGTTGGTCGGAGATCGTTAATGTAAATTAGAAAGTTGTCCGTCTTGATGAGAACAATACACATACCAAGTTTTGTTGCTGTTGATTAAACTAACCCCCCCACTTATGACTAAAGGTGGCGCTACTGAGCCCCTCACCACGCCCGTTTCTGAAACTTTGCACATGTCTACGTGCTAATAAATGTGATGTGTCTGTCGAGTTTCATCCAATTTCAAGTATGTTAAGAGTCTCAAAAGCATCAAAAAAGAATATTAAAGTTTGAAGCGTTGCCATGGCAACAGTATTAAAGATATCAAAAATCCTTTCACAGGTCTACATCTGCCGTGTGTTTACATTATACACATAAAGTTTGAAGCAAATCGGGTAAAAATAAGAGGGTGATTTCAAAGCATTTTGAAAGGGACACACTTCCTACTGCCAGTTGGTGGCGCTATAACTTTGACTCACAATAGTCACATCCATGTGATCGGCCTCTTACAACGAACACACTGCTGAAGTTTAATCAAGATCAGTTAATGTATGCAGAAGTCATAACACACTTCCTGTTTCCATTATTCGCCATAAATTTACTTCCTCGCCACAGCCAAACCGTTTGAGATATCAAAAATCCGTCCGCAATTTATCATCCTCAATGTCTTGACTTCATGCTGACCGAGTTTGGAGGCGAATGGATGTATTCCCTAGGAGGAGTACATTAAATTCCACAGCATGCGTTTCCAAACAACCCATAATAGCCGACTTCCTGTTGGGCTGGCGTAAAAAGTAAAAGTACGAAAGTTGTTCGGCCCGATGAGATCTATATGTGTACCGAGTTTCATATTATTACATGCAAGCGTGTCTGATGTATGGACCAAGTTTTCGGACCCCGTTCAAGGGGGCGCTGTTGAGCCCCCCTGCCACGCCCGGGTACCAGCTTCAGCCCGGCCCTGATGGCCGCGGGTTCTGACCCGTGTGCAAAGTTTCAAGAGTTTTCGAGCACGTTAAGGGTCTCAAAAGTGCCCGAAAGGTTGACAGAAAAATAAGAATAAGAAGAATAATAATAATAATAAATAATCCTACCGAAAACAATAGGGCCTTCGCCCTTTCAGGGCTTGGGCCCTAAATATAGCTGCGAGCAGCGATTGCGGGCCCAAGCCGGTGGCACCGCAACCCCGGTGCCTTTAGTTACCTAAAGGCACCGGGGTGGCGGTGCCGCCGGCTTTGGCCCTCCATCGCTGCTCGCAGCTATATTTATATATATATATATATATATATATATATATATAAGACAGAAAATATTACTTGTCTCTGATTTTATGATACACTCAAAATATTCCACAACAAATCCTTTAAATTTAATGTAAAAATAAAAACGAAAGTAAGCCGTGTTGGTCTCACGTAACCCTCTCAGTAGAATCAAAATGTTTCAATATTTGCGATGTATTTGAATGCTAAACTATTCTTTATTATAGGCTTTGTACTTCACTCGTGTTCCAATATCGATGGAAAAAATCATCCTCTTCACATGCGCAAAAATGTGCTTGGAAACATCACAGCGGAGCTCTGCATAATGTGAATGGTACAAATTGTACTACTGACTAAACCGAGCAGTGTAATTCGTATATCTTATGTTGACTATTTTTATTATTATATTGTATTAGGGCTATAATGAACAGGCTGCGATGTCAAGATTGCAATTCTGGAATGTGTGTGTGTGTGACGCTGTTGCGGTTGAACAGTGGACACATAAAAACATAAATAAAATGTATTAGTTTATTCCTACTTCCATAGGAATATACTTTGAAAATGCTCGCTCTACTCCGCACCATTATCAATGTCTGTGCGGACGTCTGTATTTTACTTTCGCTTTTAAGTTAGTGATTTAAAAGCCCTCAGCGGTGTCACACATTGATTAACCGGTGGGAAAATTGTATCACAGTCACATCCCTAATATATTTATATATAAATACAATAGGCCAACCTGAAAGAGAATTTTACTTGCCCGACCAGAGTAGCCTGATTAGAACATCAATAACCAAAAAAAATAACTTGGGAATCACTAAACAAGAGATTATTCTAATTTTATTACATTCATTTTAAGTTGCAATCAACAGTTGTTAATAAATGGATTACCAGTAATCAGTTGATCAATGGTAACAAGGTTGCGCTGCTGAGGCTCATGCAGCTTCTCCAGGAGAAATGTAAACAAATGAGATCAGCACACAAAAAACAAACTCAGTTAACAACTTACTGACTATAAAAATTATAAATATGGAGTTTTGATATATTTTATAACAGTTAAGCAACCTCACTTGACGAGAAGGCTGTTTCCTGAATACTATCACGATTGAAACTGTGACATTGATTTCATACAACAGGTTAAAAAACAGTTACAATCAAGTCACTTACATTTTAGATGCAATATTGACTGTTTTTGTTCTGTTTCAGCAGCGAAAATAGTTAAACAAAAAGATCACAGCAGAATCATCACGCGCATCTCTCAGCAATGTGTTTTCTCATTTCTGAATGATTCAGCATTTTGAACGAATCGGTTGACTCAAAGATTGAATGATCAATCCATAAACATATGTCTTAATCATGAATGACTCAGTCATTCAAACGAATCGTTTGAACGAATGAATCAATGACTCACTCATTAAGACGGTCGCCTGGCGACACTTAATGGCGGTTTAGTGTTATGTTTAAAAGTATCATTCTTTCCAACGTGTGTGTGATTTGTGTGTGCAACATTATCAATGTCCGTGCGGACGTCCGTATTTTTCTTTCACTTTTAGATTAGCAATTTAAAAGCACCCGCTCGTGTCACACGTCGATTAACCGGTGGGAAAATATCCTCAGACACATACCTAATAAATGTATATTTAAATACAATATTGGCCTACCTGGTAAAACGTTTTATATACTATTTTGATGTCCTTTTGGACACAAGAGGGCAGAATAGCCCTATGTATGACTTTTTTTTTTTTTTTTTTTTACTTTACTGTTTTTAATTTTAGATTAAAATTAGAATAAAATTCTTTTTAAAAATAGAAAAAAATGGGTTCAGTTGTAATATTTGTATACTTTTATATAGAAATAAATGGTATATAATTACATTTTTAGAAGATTTTAAGCTTTTAGTGTTTCCTTTTTGGACATTACTTTAATCCCTCGCCATAGCAAAACCGTTTGAGATATTTATTATCCGTTCACAATTTAGCATATTTAATGTATTTTCATCATGTTGAAAAAGTTTGGTGGGAATAAAATAAATAGTTTAAGAGGAGTGGCTAAAAATTCAGAGGCTGATTTTGCAAAAAAATCCACATTCAGACCAAAATATCTGACTTCCAGATGGCCGGAGCTAATGAATGTAAATTAGAAAGTTTTCCGGCTTGATGAGTACAATATACAAACTATTTTTTTTTTACTGTAGTTAAAACTAACCCGCCCACTTTTGTCAAAAGCATGTTGAAAGTGACACACTTCCTGCTGCCAGTTGGTGGCGCTATAACTTTGACTCACAATAGTTACATCCATCTGATCGGCCTCTTACCACGAACACACTGCTGAAGTTTCATCAAGATCAGTTAATGTATGCAGAAGTTATTCCACTTCGTGTTTCTCTTTTCTTGCCATAAATTCGTTTCCTCGCCACGGCCAAACCGTTCGAGATATCAAAAATCCGTCCACAATTTAGAATCCTCAATGTCTTGACTTCATGCACACAGAGTTTGGTAGGGATTGGATGAATTCTCTAGGAGGAGTACTTCGCATTCCACAGCAAGCGTTTTCCAAACAACCCATAATAGCCGACTTCCTGTTGGGCTGGCGCAAAACTTAGAGCACGAAAGTTGTTCGGCCCGATGAGATCTATGTGTGTGCCGAGTTTCATATTAATTCATGCAAGCTAGTTTGATCTATGGAGCAAGTTTTCGGACCCCATTCCAGGGGGCGCTGTTGAGCCCCCCTGCCACGCCCGGGTACCAGCTTCAGCCAGGCCCTGATGGCCGCAGGTTCCGACTTGTATGTAAAGTTTCAAGAGTTTTTGAGCACGTTAAGGACCCCAAAAGCCCCTGAAACCTTGATTAACAATATAAAAGCAATAGTCAAATCCCCCCTCCCCTCACACACACAGAAACACAGAGAGAGGGAGAGAAAATTCTTCAGAAAATCCACATTCAAACCAAAATATCTCTCTTCCTGTTGGTCGGAGATCGTTAATGTAAATTAGAAAGTTGTCCGTCTTGATGAGAACAATACACATACCAAGTTTTGTTGCTGTTGATAAAACTAACCCCCCCACTTATGACTAAAGGTGGCGCTACTGAGCCCCTCACCACGCCCGTTTCTGAAACTTTGCACATGTCTACGGGCTAATAAATGTGATGTGTCTGTCGAGTTTCATCCAATTTCAAGTATGTTAAGAGTCTCAAAAGCATCAAAAAAGAATATTAAAGTTTGAAGCGTTGCCATGGCAACAGTATTAAAGATATCAAAAATCCTTTCACAGGTCTACATCTGCCGTGTGTTTACATTATACACATAAACTTTGAAGCAAATCGGGTAAAAATAAGAGGGTGATTTCAAAGCATTTTGAAAGGGACACACTTCCTACTGCCAGTTGGTGGCGCTATAACTTTGACTCACAATAGTCACATCCATGTGATCGGCCTCTTATAACGAACACACTGCTGAAGTTTAATCAAGATCAGTTAATGTATGCAGAAGTTATAACACACTTCCTGTTTCCATTATTCGCCATAAATTTGCTTCCTCACCACAGCCAAACCGTTTGAGATATCAAAAATCCGTCCGCAATTTATCATCCTCAATGTCTTGACTTCATGCTGACCGAGTTTGGAGGCGAATGGATGAATTCCATAGGAGGAGTACATTAAATTCCACAGCATGCGTTTCCAAACAACCCATAATAGCCGACTTCCTGTTGGGCTGGCGTAAAAAGTAAAAGTACGAAAGTTGTTCGGCCCGATGAGATCTATATGTGTACCGAGTTTCATATTATTACATGCAAGCGTGTCTGATGTATGGACCAAGTTTTCGGACCCCGTTCAAGGGGGCGCTGTCGAGCCCCCCTGCCACGCCCGGGTACCAGCTTCAGCCCGGCCCTGATGGCCGCGGGTTCTGACCCGTGTGCAAAGTTTCAAGAGTTTTCGAGCACGTTAAGGGTCTCAAAAGTGCCCGAAAGGTTGACAGAAAAATAAGAATAAGAAGAAGAAGAAGAAATATAGCTGCGAGCAGCGATTACGGGCCCAAGCCGGTGGCACCGCAACCCCGGTGCCTTTAGTTACCTAAAGGCACCGGGGTGGCGGTACCGCCGGCTTTGGCCCTCCATCGCTGCTCGCAGCTATATTTATATATATATATATATATATATATATATATATATATATATATATATATATTATACAAACATATATATATATATATATATATATATATATATATATATATATATGTATTTATATATGTGTATATATATATATATATATATATATATATTATACAAACATATATATATATATATATATATGTATTTATATATGTGTATATATATATATATATATTATACAAACATATATATATATATATATATATGTATTTATATATGTGTATATATATATATATACACCGTTCAAAAGTTTGGGGTCAGGAAGATTTTTAATGTTTTTAGGAGAAGTCTCTTCTGCTCACCAAGGCTGCATTTATTTGATTAAAAATACAAACAAAAACAGTAATATTGTGAAATATTATTCCAATTTACAACAGCTGTTTTCTATTTTAAAATATTTTACACTGTAATTAATTTATGTGATCAAAGCTGAGTTTTCAGCATCATTACTCCCGTCTTCAGTGTCACATGATCCTTCAGAAACCATTCTAATATGATGATTGATGGTCAATAAATATTAATTATTATTTTCAATGTTGAAAACAGTTGTGTACAGATTTTTTTTCAAAATGCGTTGATGAATGTAAAGTTCAAAAGAACAGCATTTATTTCAAATATAATTTTTTTAACATTATAAATGTCTGTACTGTAACTTTTAATCAGTTTAACTCATTCTCGATGAATAAAAGTATTGATTTATTTTATTTCTTTTCCCCAAAAATAAAATTAAAATTATTACTGACCCCAAACTTCTGAACGGTAGTGTTTAATGTTACAAAAGCTTTAGATTTCAGATAAATGCTGTTCTTTTGAACTTTCTATTCATCAAAGACTGTACACAACTGTTTTCGACATTTAAAATAATAATGAATGTTTCTTGAGCATCAATCATCATATTAGAATAATTTCTGAAGGATCATGTGACAGTGACGACTGGAGTAATGATGCTGAAAACTCAGCTTTGATCACAGGAATAAATAACAGTTTAAAATATATTAAAATAGAAAGCAGCTGTTTTAAATTGGAATAATATTTTACAATATTACTGTTTTTGTTTGTATTTTTAATCAAATAAATGCAGCCTTGGTGAGCAGAAGAAACTTCGCTTAAAAATCTTACTGACGCCAAATTTTTGAACAGTAGTGTATATATATTATATAAAAATGTAAGGGATAAGACACAGATAATTTTACTTGCCTGACCTGATTAGAACAATGAAAAAAACTTAAATGAAAAAATAACTTGGGAATCAATAAAACGGGGGCGCGATTGAACAGTGGACACATAAAAACATACTCTGTCATTTTGTTCAGAACATCATTCAAACTGCAAAGTGTTAACTTATAGTTTTGTACAGTAGCAATAAAACACAACATTGTGCTTTTTTTAAATACATTCAAGCAATCCGCCCCGAAAATGAAACTAAAATGCTCACGGCTGCACAGGCATTCATAATGGTGCGCGTCCTCAGCGAGGAACGAGCAGAACAGAGTCAACGTTTTTTAGGTCATTCCTCCTTCCATAGGAATTTATTGAAAACGCTCGCTCTGCTCCGCACCATTATCAATGTCCGTGCGGACGAACATATTTTACTTTCGTTTTTAAGTTAGCGATTAAAAAGCCCCCAGCGGTGTCACACGTCAGTTAACCAGTGGTAAAATATTCTCACCGTCACATACCTAGTATATTTTTATATAGATATAATAGGCCTACCTGATTTTGAACACAAGAGGGCAGTATAGCACTATGTTTGACTTTATTTATTTATTGTTTAGACTAAACAACCATTCTGGCAGTTTTTAAACTTAAACATTCTTAAATTGAAAAAAAAGAATAAAATGAGTTAAGTTCTGATATTTGTATACTTTTAAATAGTAATAAATGGTGTATAATTACATTTTTAGAATATATGAGCCTTTGAGTGTTTCCTTTTTAGACAATATTTTAATCCCTCGCCATAGCAAAACCGTTTGAGATATTTATTATCCGTTCACAATTTAGCATCATTAATATATTTTTATCATGTTGAAAAAGTTTGGTGGGAATAAAATAAACCACTTAGATAAAGGTGGCTAAAAATTCAGAGGCTGATTTAGCAAAAAAATCCACATTCAGACCAAAATATCTGACTTCCTGATGGTCAGAGCTAATGACTTTAAATTAGAAAGTTGTCCGGCTCGATGAGACCAATATACGTACTGATTTTTGTAATTGTGGGTAAAACTAACCCCCCCACTTTTGTCAAAAACATTTTGAAAGTGACACACTTCCTGCTGCCAGTTGGTGGCGCTATAACTTTGACTCACAATAGTTACATCCATCTGATCGGCCTCTTACCACGAACACACTGCTGAAGTTTCATCAAGATCAGTTAATGCATGCAGAAGTTATTCCACTTCGTGTTTCTCTTTTCTCGCCATAAATTCGATTTCTCGCCACGGCCAAACCGTTCGAGATATCAAAAATCCGTCCGCAATTTAGCATCCTCAAAGTCTTGACTACATGCACACTGAGTTTGGAGGGGACACGGTGAATTTTCTAGGAGGAGTATTTCACATTCCACAGCAAGCGTTTTCCAAACAACCCATAATAGCCGACTTCCTGTTGGGCTGGCGTAAAACTTGACCAGGGGAAAGTTGTTCGGCACAATGAGATCTATATGTGTACCGAGTTTCATATTAATTCATGCAAGCGTGTTTGATATATGGACCAAGTTTTAGAACCCCGTTCAAGGGGGCGCTGTTGAGCCCCCCAGCCACGCCCGGGTACCAGCTTCAGCCCGTCCCTGATGGCAGGGGGTTCTGACTTGTGTGCAAAGTTTCAAGAGTTTTTGAGCACGTTAAGGACCCCAAAAGCCCCTGAAACATTGATTAACAATATAAAAGCAATAGTCAAATCCCCCCCTCCCCTCACACACACAGAGACACAGAGAGAGGGAGAGAAAATTCTTCAGAAAATCCACATTCAAACCAAAATATCTCTCTTCCTGTTGGTCGGAGGTAGTTAATGTCAATTAGAAAGTTGTCCGTCTTGATGAGAACAATACACATACCAAGTTTTGTTGCTGTTGATAAGACTAACCCCCCCACTTATGACTAAAGGTGGCGCTACTGAGCCCCTCACCACGCCCGTTTCTGAAACTTTGCACATGTCTACTGGCTAATAAATGTGATGTGTCTGTCGAGTTTCATCCAATTTCAAGTATGTTAAGAGTCTCAAAAGCATCAAAAAAGAATATTAAAGTTTGAAGCGTTGCCATGGCAACAGTATTAAAGATATCAAAAATCCTTTCATAGGTCTACATCTGCCGTGTGTTTACATTATACACATAAAGTTTGAAGCAAATCGGGTAAAAATAAGAGGGTGATTTCAAAGCATTTTGAAAGGGACACACTTCCTGCTGCCAGTTGGTGGCGCTATAACTTTGACTCACAATAGTCCCATCCATGTGATCGGCCTCTTACAACGAACACACTGCTGAAGTTTAATCAAGATCAGTTAATGTATGCAGAAGTTATAACACACTTCCTGTTTATCTTTTCTCGCTATAAATTCGTTTCCTCGCCTCGGCCAAACCGTTCGAGATATCAAAAATCCGTCCGCAATTTAGCATCCTCAACGTCTTGTCTTTATGCTGACCGAGTTTGGTTGTGATTGGACGAATTTTCTAGGAGGAGTATTTCAAATTCCAGAGGATGCGTTTTTCAAACAACACATAATAGTTGACTTCCTGTTGGGCTGGCGTAAAACTTAGAGCACAAAAGTTGTTCGGCCCGATGAGTTCTATATGTGTACTGAGTTTCATATTATTATATGCAAGTGTGTTTGATTTATGGACCAAGTTTTCGGACACCATTCCAGGGGGCGCTGTCGAGCCCCCCTGCCACGCCCGGGTACCAGCTTCAGTCCGGCCCTGATGGCCGCGGGTTCTGACGTGTGTGCAAAATTTCAAGAGTTTTCGAGCATGTTAAGAACCCCAAAAGTGCCCGAAAGGTTGACAAAATAATAATAATAATAATAAATATAGCTGCGAGCAGCGATTACGGGCCCAAGCCGGTGTCACCGCCACCCCGGTGCCTTTAGTTACCTAAAGGCACCGGGGTGGCGGTGCCGCCGGCTTTGGCCCTTCATCGCTGCTCGCAGCTATATTTATATATATATATATATATATATATATATATATATATATATATATATACACACGTACACATGTACATATATAAATAATGGATATATATATATATAAGGGACAAGACACAGAGAATTTTACTTGCCTGACCTGATTAGAAAAAAAAAAAAAAAAAAAGATAACTAGGGAATCACTAAATCGGGAGAATTATTTTGATTATATGATACACTCAAATAATTCCACAACAAATCCTTTAAATGTAATGATATTCAAAACGGAACAAGAATAGAAAAATAACTATAAACAAGCAAAAAAAAAAAAAAAAAAAAAAAAATAATTCAAGCAATCCATGACATGACATGATTTATTTATATTCTGGACTAAAACATTCTGGCTGTTTTTAAACTCAAACATAATTCTTAAATAAAAAAAATTAAAAAAATTGGGTTTAGTTCTGATATTTGTATAATTTTATAGAGAAATAAATGGTGTATAATTACACTTTTAGAAGATATGAGGCTTTTAGTGTGACCTTTTTTTAAAATTACTTTATTCCTTCACTATAGCAAAACCGTTTGAGATTTTATTTTTATATTTTATTAAGGCTATACTGAACAGGCTGCGATGTCAGTGTGTGTGTGTGTGTGTGTGTGTGTGTGTGTGTGTGTGTGTGTGTGTGCGTGTGTGTGTGTGTGTGTGTGTGTGTGTGTGTGTGTGTGTGTGTGTGTGGCGCGGGCACGATTGAACAGTAGACACGTAAAACATACTCCCTAATTTTAAAATGAAAGTAAAAAGCTCACGGCTAAACATGCATTCATAACGGTGCGCATCCACAGCGAGGAACGAACAGAATAGAGCGTACGTTTTTTTTAGTTCATTCGTATTTCCATAGGAATTCATTGAAATCGCTCGCTCTCAAACTGTGACATTGATTTCATACAACAGGTTAATAAACAGTTAAAATTAAGTCACTTACATTTTAGATGCAATATTGCCTGTTTTTGTTCTGTTTCAGCAGCGAAAATAGTTAAACAAAGATCACAGCAGAATGCATCTCACAGGAACGTGTTTTCTCATAACTGAATGATTCAGCATTTTGAACGAATCGGTTGACTCAAAGATTGAATGATCAATCCATAAACATCTGTCTTAATCATGAACGACTCATTCGAACGAATCGTTTGAACGAAAGAATCAATGACTCGCTCATTAAGACGGTCACTTGGCGACACCTAATGGCGGTTTAGTGTTGTTTAAAAGCATCATTCTTTCCAACGTGTGTGTGATTTGTGTGTGACCATTATCAATGTCGGAAATACCGGTGGGAAAATATCCTCAGACACATAATAAATGTATATTTAAATACAATATTGGCCTACCTTTCTGAAACTTTGCACATGTCTACTGGATAATAAATGTGATGTGTCTGTTGAGTTTCATCCAATTTCAAGCATGATAAGAGTCTCAAAAGCATCTGAAAAGAATATTAAAGTTTGATGCGTTGCCACGGCAACAGTATCTAAGATATCAACAATCCTTTCACAGGTCTACATCTGATGTGTGTTTACATTATACACATAAAGTTTGAAGCAAATTGGGTAAAAATAAGAGGGTGATTTCAAAGCATTTTGAAAGTGACACACTTCCTGCTGCCAGTTGGTGGCGCTATAACTTTGACTCACAATAGTCACATCAATGTGATCGGCCTCTGACCACGAACACACTGCTGAAGTTTCATCAAGATCAGTCAATATATGCAGAAGTTATAACACACTTCCTGTTTCTCTTTTCTCGCCATAAATTCGTTTCCTCGCCACGGCCAAACCGTTTGAGATATCAAAAATCCGTCCGCAATTTAGCATCTTCAATGTCTTGACTTCATACACACCGAGTTTGGAGGGGACCGGGTGAATACTCTAGGAAAAGTACTTCACATTCCACAGCATTTCGTTTCCAAACAACCCATAATAGCCGACTTCCTGTTGGGTTGGCGTAAAACTTAGAGCACGAAAGATGTTCGGTCTGATGAGATTTATATGTGTACCGAGTTTCATGTTAATTCATGCAAGCGTGTTTGATCTATGGACCAAGTTTTCGAACCCCGTTCCAGGGGGCGCTGTCGAGCCCCCCTGCCACGCCCGGGTACCAGCTTCAGCCTGGCCCTGATGGCCGTGGGTTCTGACCTGTGTGCAAAGTTTCAAGAGTTTTCGAGCACGTTTAGGGACCCAAAAGCCCCAGAAACCTTGAAAAACAAATGAAAAAGTAAATCTCACTGAACAGACAAATCACCCCCACCCCTCACACACACAGAGACAGAGAGAGAGAGAGAAAATTCTCCAAAAAATCACATTCAAACAAAAATATCTGACTTCCTGTTGCTTTTAGCTAATGAGTGTAAATTAGAAAGTTGTCTGGCTCGATGAGAACAATATACGTAGCGAGTTTTGTGACTCTTTGTAAAACTAAGCCCCCATTTTTTACTAAAGGTGGCGCTACTGAGCCATTCCACCACGCCCGTTTCTGAAACTTTGCACATGTCTACTGGATAATAAATGTGATGTGTCTGTTGAGTTTCATGCATTTTCAAGTATGTGAAGAGTCTCAAAAGCATCCGAAAAGAATATTAAAGTTTGATGCGTTGCCACGGCAACATTATTAAAGATATCAATAATCCTTTCACAGGTCTACATCTGCCGTGTGTTTACATTATACACATAAAGTTTGAAGCAAATCGGGTAAAAATAAGAGGGTGATTTCAAAGCATTTTGAAAGTGACACACTTCCTGCTGCCAGTTGGTGGCGCTATAACTTTGACTCACAATAGTCACATCCATGTGATCGGCCTCTTACAACGAACACACTGCTGAAGTTTAATCAAGATCAGTTAATGTATGCAGAAGTTATAACACACTTCCTGTTTCCATTATTCGCCATAAATTCGTTTCCTCGCCACGGCCAAACCGTTCGAGATATCAAAAATCCGTCCGCAATTTAGCATCCTCAATGTCTTGACTTCATGCTGACCGAGTTTGGAGCTGATTGGATGAATTCCCTAGGAGGAGTACATTAAATTCCACAGCATGCGTTTCCAAACAACCCATAATAGCCGACTTCCTGTTGGGCTGGCGTAAAACTTAGAGCACGAAAGTTGTTCGGCCCGATGAGATATATATCTGTTCCGAGTTTCATATTATTACATGCAAGTGTGTTTGATTTATGGACAAGTGTTCGGATTCCGTTCCAGGGGGCGCTGTTGAGCCCCCCTGCCACGTCCGGGTACCAGCTTCAGCCCGGCCCTAATGGCCGCAGGTTCTGACCTGTGTGCAAAGTTTCATGAGTTTTTGAGCACGTTAAAGGCCCCAAAAGCCCCCGAACCCTTGAACAACAATAATAATAATAATAATAATAAATATAAATATAGCTGCGAGCAGCGATTGCGGGCCCAAGCCGGTGGCACCGCCACCCTGATGCCTTTAGTTACACTAAAGGCACCAGGGTGGCGGTGTCACCGGCTTGTGCCCTCCATCGCTGCTCGCAGCTATATTTATATATATATATATATATATATATATATATATATATATATATATATTTATATATATCTCAGATAAGTAATATTCTCTGTCTTGTCACTTAAAAAAAAAAAAATATATATATTTATATATAAATTATATATATATATATATATATATATATATATGTATATATTTTTTTCCCCCCTATTGAAAACATTGCCTAGGAGGATTATTTCAAATTCCAGAGCAAGCGTTCTCCAAACTTGATGAGAACAATATACATAGCAAGTTTTGTTGCTG
>NC_138727.1:24620843-24645843 GCF_965113295.1 Leuciscus leuciscus | reverse complement strand
AACCTTGAAAAACAAAGATTAAGTGGAATAGACAACCCCCCCCCCCCCACACACACACACACACACACACACACACAGACACACAGAGAGAGAGAGAAAATTCTCCAGAAAGTCCACATTCAAACCAAAATATCTGACTTCCTGCTGGTCTGAGCTAATGACTGTAAATTAGAAAGTTGTCCGGCTTGATGAGAACAATATACGTACCAAGTTTTGTGATTTTAGGAAAAACTAAGCCCCCATTTTTGACTAAAGGTGGCGCTACTGAGCCATTCCACCACGCTCGTTTCTGAAACTTTGCACATGTCTACTGGATAATAAATGTGATGTGTCTGTCGAGTTTCATGCATTTTCAAGCATGTGAATAGTCTCAAAAGCATCCGAAAAGAATCTTAAAGTTTGATTCGTTGCCACGGCAACAGTATCTAAGATATCAATAATCCTTTCACAGGTCTACATCTGCCGTGTGTCTACATTATACACATAAAGTTTTAAGCAAATCGGGTAAAAATAAGAGGATGATTTCAAAGCATTTTGAAAGTGACACACTTCCTGTTGCCAGTTGGTGGCGCTATAACTTTGACTCACAATAGTCACATCCATGTGATCGGCCTCTTACAACGAACACACTGCTGAAGTTTCATCAAGATCAGTTAATGTATGCAGAAGTTATAAAGCACTTCCTGTTTCTCTTTTCTCGCCATGAATTCGTTTCCTCGCCACGACCAAACCGTTCGAGATATCAAAAATCCGTCCGCAATTTAGCATCCTCAATGTCTTGACTTTATGCTGACCGAGTTTGGAGGCGAATGGATGAATTTCCTAGGAGGAGTATTTTAAATTCCAGAGCGTACGTTTTTCAAACAACGCATAATAGCTGACTTCCTGTTGGGCTGGCGTAAAACTTAAAGCACGAATATTGTTTGGCCCGATAAGATCTATATGTGTACCGAGTTTCATACTAATTCATGCAAGCGTGTTTGATATATGGACCAAGTTTTCGGACGCCGTTCAAGGGGGCGCTGTCGAGCCCCCCTGCCACGCCCGGGTACCAGCTTCAGCCCGGCCCTGATGGCCGCGGGTTCTGACTCGTGTGCAAAGTTTCAAGAGTTTTTGAGCATGTTAAGGGCCCCAAAAGTGCCTGAATAGTCGTAAGAAAAATAATAATAAATATAGCTGCGAGCAGCGATTGCGGGCCCAAGCCGGTGGCACCGCCACCCTGGTGCCTTTAGTTACACTAAAGGCACCGGGGTGGCGGTTTCACCGGCTTGGGCCCTCCATCGCTGCTCGCAGCTATATTTATATATATATATATATATATATATATATATATATATAACAAAAAAAACAAAAACAAAATATATATATATATATATATATTTTTTTTTTTTAAAGTGTGTTTATATATATATATATATATTATTTTTTTTTGTTATATATATATAAATATATATATATATTACATTTTTTGGATGCTAAACATTTGTTTATTATAGGCTTTGTACTTCACTCACGTTCCACTATTGAAGGGAAAAATTATCCTCTTCACATGCGCAAATATGTGCTTGGAAACATCACAGTTTAGCGGTGATTACTGTGTTTAAATAGTCAACCTAACATATAAAAATTACACTGCTCTGAATAGTATGAATTGTACTGACTATTTTATTATTATATTTTATAAAGGCTATAATGAACAGACTGCGATATCAAGATTGCAATGCGCTCGCTCTGCACCATTATCAATGTCCGTGCGGACGAACATATTTTACTTTCGTTTTTAAGTTACCGATTCAAAAGCCCCCAGCGGTGTCACACATCGATTAACCGGTGGGAAAATTTTCCCACAGTCACATCCTTAATATATTTATATATAAATACAATAGGCCAACCTGAAAGAGAATTTTACTTGCCCGACCAGAGTAGCCTGATTAGAACGTCAATGACAAAAAAATAACTTGGGAATCACTAAAACGAGAGATTATTCTAATTTTATTACATTCATTTTAAGTTGCAATCAACAGTTGTTAATAAATGGATTACCAGTAATCAGTTGATCAATGGTAACAAGGTTGCGCTGCTGAGGCTCATGCAGCTTCTCCAGAAGAAATGTAAACAAATGAGATCAGCACACAAAAAACAAACTCAGTTAAGAACTTACTGACTATAAAAATTATAAATATGGAGTTTTGATATATTTTATAACAGTTAAGCAACCTCACTTGACGAGAAGGCTGTTTCCTGAATACAATCACGATTGAAACTGTGACATTGATTTCATACAACAGGTTAAAAAACAGTTACAATCAAGTCACTTACATTTTAGATGCAATATTGACTGTTTTTGTTCTGTTTCAGCAGCGAAAATAGTTAAACAAAAAGATCACAGCAGAATCATCACGCGCATCTCTCAGCAATGTGTTTTCTCATTTCTGAATGTTTCAGCATTTTGAACGAATCGGTTGACTCAAAGATTGAATGATCAATCCATAAACATATGTCTTAATCATGAATGACTCAGTCATTCAAACGAATCGTTTGAACGAATGAATCAATGACTCACTCATTAAGACAGTCGCCTGGCGACACTTAATGGCGGTTTAGTGTTATGTTTAAAAGTATCATTCTTTCCAACGTGTGTGTGATTTGTGTGTGCAACATTATCAATGTCCGTGCAGACGTCCGTATTTTTCTTTCACTTTTATATTAGCGATTTAAAAGCACCCGCTCATGTCACACGTCGATTAACCGTTGGGAAAATATCCTCACAGTCATATACCTAATACATTTATATTTAAATACAATATAGGCCTACCTAGTAAAAAGTTTTATATACTATATTTATATCCTTTTGGACACAAGAGGGCAGTATAGCCCTATATTTGCTTTTTTTGTTGAACCAAATAGCACTAAATAGCCTGTTTTTAACTTTTTTATACTTCTTGAATTGCAAAAACAGAATAAAATAGGTTTAGTTCTAATATTTGTATAATTTTATATAAAAATAAACGGTGTATAATTACATTTGTAGAAGATATGAGATGTTTTCTGATTCCTTTTTGGACATTACTTTAATCCCTCGCCATAGCAAAACCGTTTGAGATATTTATTATCCGTTCACAATTTAGCATATTTAATGTATTTTCATCATGTTGAAAAAGTTTGGTGGGAATAAAATAAATAGTTTAAGAGGAGTGGCTAAAAATTCAGAGGCTGATTTTGCAAAGAAATCCACATTCAGACCAAAATATCTGACTTCCTGATGGCCAGAGCTAATGAATGTAAATTAGAAAGTTGTCCGGCTTGATGAGTACAATATACAAACAATTTTTTTTTTACTGTAGTTAAAACTAACCCGCCCACTTTTGTCAAAAGCATGTTGAAAGTGACACACTTACTGCTGCCAGTTGGTGGCGCTATAACTTTGACTCACAATAGTTACATCCATCTGATCGGCCTCTTACCACGAACACACTGCTGAAGTTTCATCAAGATCAGTTAATGTATGCAGAAGTTATTCCACTTCGTGTTTCTCTTTTCTCGCCATAAATTCGTTTCCTCGCCACGGCCAAACCGTTCGAGATATCAAAAATCCGTCCGCAATTTAGAATCCTCAATGTCTTGACTTAATGCACACCGAGTTTGGTGGGGATTGGATGAATTCTCTAGGAGGAGTACTTCGCATTCCACAGCAAGCGTTTTCCAAACAACCCATAATAGCCGACTTCCTGTTGGGCTGGCGCAAAACTTAGAGCACGAAAGTTGTTCGGCCCGATGAGATCTATGTGTGTGCCGAGTTTCATATTAATTCATGCAAGCTAGTTTGATCTATGGAGCAAGTTTTCGGACCCCATTCCAGGGGGCGCTGTTGAGCCCCCCTGCCACGCCCGGGTACCAGCTTCAACCCGTCCCTGATGGCCGCAGGTTCCGACTTGTATGTAAAGTTTCATGAGTTTTTGAGCACGTTAAGGACCCCAAAAGCCCCTGAAACCTTGATTAACAATATAAAAGCAATAGTCAAATCCCCCCTCCCCTCACACACACAGAGACACAGAGAGAGGGAGAGAAAATTCTTCAGAAAATCCACATTCAAACCAAAATATCTCTCTTCCTGTTGGTCGGAGATCGTTAATGTAAATTAGAAAGTTGTCCGTCTTGATGAGAACAATACACATACCAAGTTTTGTGGTTGTTGATAAAACTAACCCCCCCACTTATGACTAAAGGTGGCGCTACTGAGCCCCTCACCACGCCCGTTTCTGAAACTTTGCACATGTCTACGGGCTAATAAATGTGATGTGTCTGTCGAGTTTCATCCAATTTCAAGTATGTTAAGAGTCTCAAAAGCATCAAAAAAGAATATTAAAGTTTGAAGCGTTGCCATGGCAACAGTATTAAAGATATCAAAAATCCTTTCACAGGTCTACATCTGCCGTGTGTTTACATTATACACATAAACTTTGAAGCAAATCGGGTAAAAATAAGAGGGTGATTTCAAAGCATTTTGAAAGGGACACACTTCCTGCTGCCAGTTGGTGGCGCTATAACTTTGACTCACAATAGTCACATCCATGTGATCGGCCTCTTACAATGAACACACTGCTGAAGCTTAATCAAGATCAGTTAATGTATGCAGAAGTTATAACACACTTCCTGTTTCCATTATTCGCCATCAATTCGTGTCCTCGCCACGGCCAAACCGTTCGAGATATCAAAAATCTGTCCGCAATTTAGCATCCTCAATGTCTTGACTTCATGCTGACTGAGTTTGGAGGCGAATGGATGAATTCCCTAGGAGGAGTACATTAAATTCCACAGCATGCGTTTCCAAACAACCCATAATAGCCGACTTCCTGTTGGGCTGGCGTAAAAAGTAAAAGTACGAAAGTTGTTCGGCCCGATGAGATCTATATGTGTACCGAGTTTCATATTATTACATGCAAGCGTGTCTGATTTATGGACCAAGTTTTCGGACCCCGTTCAAGGGGGCGCTGTCGAGCCCCCCTGCCACGCCCGGGTACCAGCTTCAGCCCGGCCCTGATGGCCGCGGGTTCTGACCCGTGTGCAAAGTTTCAAGAGTTTTCGAGCACGTTAAGGGTCTCAAAAGTGCCCGAAAGGTTGACAGAAAAATAAGAATAAGAAGAATAATAATAAATATAGCTGCGAGCAGCGATTGCGGGCCCAAGCCGGTGGCACCGCCACCCTGGTGCCTTTAGTTACACTAAAGGCACCGGGGTGGCGGTGTCACCGGCTTGGGCCCTCCATCGCTGCTCGCAGCTATATTTATATATATATATATATATATATATATATATATATATATATATATATATATATATATAAATGTAAAAAAAACTAAAAAAAAACATTATATATATGTAACAAAAAAAAAACAAAAAACAAAAAAAAAATATATATATATATATATATATATATATATATATATATATATATATATATATATATATATATATGGTGTGCGTCCACGGCGAGGAACGGGCAGAGAAGAGCAAACGTTTTTTAGTTAATTCCTACTTCCATAGGAATTCATTGAAAACGCTCGCTCTGCACCATTATCCATTACAGTGCGGACGAACATATTTTACTTTCGTTTTTAAGTTAGCAATTCAAAAGTCCCCAGCGGTGTCACACGTTGATTAACTGGTGGTAAAATATTCCTCACCATCACATACGGGTACCTAGTATATTTTATATTTTACATAGATACAATAGGCCTACCTGACTTTGAACACAAGAGGGCAGTATAGCACAATGAATGACATATATATATATATATTTTTTTTTTTTTTGGACTAAAAAAACATTCTGGATGTTTTTAAACTTAAGGCGAGACACGGCAGGCAAAAACATCGTTTTTTTTTTTACTGGTCAATTTTGAGATTTTTGGATATTTGTCTTCAATAACACGTCTTCTTTCAGACTTGTGGTGAAAAAAAGTCTGAAATACACATTTAGGTCTTTATTTTACTACACTTTGTCTGTTCGCGTCTGTAGATTTCTCATAAATTCAACAAAAGTTGGCGTTCTTAATCCTCCCGCTGCTCCGCGATCTCTGTCTTCTTCCTGTCATCACACGCACGTCTGGATAGCTCTCTCTCTCCTGTACAATGCTGTCGGATCCAAATATGGTCATTTCCTTTTTATCAGCAACCAATCGTGAAAGTAAAAGGGCTGAATGCGCAATCTCATTGGCTGATGATAAATCTTTAAAGCCCGTTTTCTCAAAATGACCTTTCTCTCATACTCCAAGTACGAAATCTTCACTTCAGTAGCACCTATATACACCAAACTTTCCAGTCTTGTACCTAGTTATATTATGAAGACATTTACAGAGGGATTTGTAAATATATTATTCCTAGCCTGATTTATATAACATTTTATTCCAAAAAACATGGCGAAAATAATTTTTTTAAGGCTATTGACAGTATATTCTGATTTACAGGATAACTAAAGTAGATATCCATAAATCCCTCTGTAATTCTTTTCCCATCTAATATGTGAACACAATGAAAAAATTATTTTTAACCTGGCTTTATCCAATACTCAGATTTCGTTTTTTAAAATATATGCAAAATAGCGCATATTTAATTAGATATTGCCTCATTTGCATATTTAAACATTAAATTATAGAAAACTTGTAATACATTTTCTTCTCATCTTAATGTAGGTAATCAACTGGGAAAGTTTCATGGTGATATCTGCTAGTTAAAAATGTTACCCTATTCACCTGTTGTGTCTCACCTTAAACAATTATTAAATTGAAAAAACAGAATAAAAATGGGTTTAGATCTGATATTTGTATAATTATATATAGAAATAAATGGAGTATAATTACATTTTTAGAAGATAGGTTTTAGGCGTTTCCTTTTTTGACATTACTTTAATCCCTTGCCATAGCAAAACCGTTTGAGATATTTATTATCTGTTTACAATTTAGCTTCTTTAAAGTATTTTCATCATTTTGAAAAAGTTTCGTGGGAATTAAATAAACCACTTAAGAGGAGTGGGTAAAAAATCTGAGGCTGATTTTGCCAAAAGTCCACATTCAGACCAAAATATCTGACTTCCTGTTGATCCAAGCTAATGACTGTTTTTGTTTTTTTTAATGGTAGTATTATTTTATACAAAAATGTATAATTCTGATGAGAATAAAGTTAGTGTTGATTAAAATTTTAAGGAAAACATATATATTGATCTAATATATATAGCACATTAATTTTAAATTCATTCAGCTTGAATCACCAAACATACAATATTAATTTTATTTAAAGCAAACAATACATTTAAAAGATATGTTCTATGCATATTTTGTCATTTTAAAAATATCCATAAAGTGCTATGCAAAAAGACAAGACCTTAGATATTTCTTTATCCTTTTAATGCAGGACTAATTTTAAACAAACTAAGTGCACAGCTGCATGGTCATTCATGACGGTGCGCGTCCACGGCGAGGAGCGAGCAGAACAAAGCGAACGTTTTTTAGTTAATTACTTCCATAGCAAATAATGGAAAACCCTCGCCCTGCTCCGAAGCATTATCAATGTCGGTGCGGACGGGAGTATTTTACTTTCATATTAGCGATTTAAAAGCCCTCGCCGGTGTCACACATCGATTAACCGGTGGGAAAATATCCTCAGTCACATACCTAATATATATTTATATATACATATCGTTTTTATATATAAATATTTTATATATAAAAAAGCAAGGCCTTAGAGAATTATTTATCATTTAATGCAGAACAAATGAATGAAATGGTTAAGCTCTTTTCACTGTAACAGACAGACAGCCACACACACACAAACACAGAGAGAGTGAGAGCCCCTCCTCCTCCTTGCCACACACACACAGACACCCCCCTCCCCTCCCCACACAGACACACACACACACACACAGAATGGCAGAGGGCACTCTCTCTGTCAGAGAAAATCCACATTCAAACCAAAATATCTGACTTTCTGTTGATCCGAGCTAATGACTGTAAATTAGAAAGTTGTCCAGCTCGACGAGAACAATATATGTGGCGAGTTTTGTAACTGTAAGTAAAACGGACTAAGTTATAACACACATTTTGTTTCTCTTTTCTCGCCATAAATTCATTTCCTCGCCACGGCCAAACCGTTCGAGATATCAAAAATCCGCTGGCAATTTATCATCCTCAATGTCTTGACTTCATGCTGACCGAGTTTGGTGGCAATCCGATCAATTCCCAAGGAGAAGTATATCGAAATCCAGGGGGCATGCGTTTCCAAACAACCCATAATAGCCGACTTCCTGTTGGGCTGGCGTAAAACTTAGAGCACGAAAGTTGTTCAAGCCGATGAGATCTATATGTGTACCGAGTTTCATATTATTACATGCAAGCGTGTTTGATTTATGAACAAGTGTTCGAATCCCATTCCAGGGGGCGCTGTCGAGCCCCCCTGCCACGCCCGGGTACCAGCTTCAGCCCGGCCCTAATGGCTGCGGGTTCTGACCTGTGTGCAAAGTTTCAAGAGTTTCCGAGCATGTTAAGGGCCCCAAATGCCCCTGAAACCATGAAAACCAATAATTCAAAGTATTCTCACTCAAAGAAAAATCTCCCCCCCCCCTCTCCCTCTCCCTCTCACAGAGAAAGAGAAAATTCTTCGAAACATCCACATTCAAACCAAAATATCTGACTTCCTGTTGGTCGGAGGTCATGAATGTAAATTAGAAAGTTGTCCGGCTCGACGAGAACAATATACGTACTGAGTTTTATCATTGTAGATAAAAGTATAGACCTAACTCCCCCTCTTTTGTCAAAAGGTGGCGCTACTGAGCCCCTGCACCACGCCCGTTTCTGAAACTTTGCACATGTTTACTGGCTAATAAATGTGCTGTGTCTGTCGAGTTTCATGCAATTTCAAGTATGTTAAGAGTCTCAAAAGCATCAAAAAAGAATATTAAAGTTTGATGCGTTGCCACGGCAACAGTATCTAAGATATCAATAATCCTTTCACAGGTCTACATCTGCCGTGTGTCTACATTATACACATAAAGTTTGAAGCAAATCGGTTAAAAATAAGAGGGTGATTTCAAAGCATTTTGAAAGTGACACATGTCCTGCTGCCAGTTGGTGGCGCTATAACTTTGACTCACAATAGTCACATCCATGTGATCGGCCTCTTACAATGAACACACTGTGGAAGTTTCATCAAGATCAGTTAATGTATGCTGAAGTTATAATACACTTCCTGTGACCCTTTATTCGCCATAAATTCGTTTCCTCGCCACGGCCAAACCGTTCGAGATATCAAAAATCCCCTGGCAATTTTTCATCCTCAATGTCTTGACTTCATGCACACCGAGTTTGGAGGCAATTGGATCAATTCTCTAGGAGGAGTACATCAAATTCCTGAGCATGCGTTTCCAAACAACCCATAATAGCCGACTTCCTGTTGGGCTGGCGTAAAAAGTAAAAGTAGGAAAGTTGTTCGGCCCGATGAGATCTATATATGTACCGAGTTTCATATTATTATATGCAAGCGTGTCTGATTTATGGACCAAGTTTTCGGACCCCGTTCAAGGGGGCGCTGTTGAGCCCCCCTGCCACGCCCGGGTACCAGCTTCAGCCCGGCCCTGATGGCCGCGGGTTCTGACCCGTGTGCAAAGTTTCAAGAGTTTTCGAGCACGTTAAGGGTCTCAAAAGTGCCCGAAAGGTTGACAGAAAAATAATAATAATAATAATAATAATAAATAATCCTACCGAAAACAATAGGGCCTTCGCATGAAAAAAAGTCTGAAATACACATTTAGGTCTTTATTTTACTACACTTTGTCTGTTCGCGTCTGTAGATTTCTCATAAATTCAACAAAAGTTGGCGTTCTTAATCCTCCCGCTGCTCCGCGATCTCTGTCTTCTTCCTGTCATCACACGCACGTCTGGATAGCTCTCTCTCTCCTGTACAATGCTGTCGGATCCAAATATGGTCATTTCCTTTTTATCAGCAACCAATCGTGAAAGTAAAAGGGCTGAATGCGCAATCTCATTGGCTGATGATAAATCTTTAAAGCCCGTTTTCTCAAAATGACCTTTCTCTCATTCTCCAAGTACGAAATCTTCACTTCAGTAGCACCTATATACACCAAACTTTCCAGTCTTGTACCTAGTTATATTATGAAGACATTTACAGAGGGATTTGTAAATATATTATTCCTAGCCTGATTTATATAACATTTTATTCCAAAAAACATGGCGAAAATAATTTTTTTAAGGCTATTGACAGTATATTCTGATTTACAGGATAACTAAAGTAGATATCCATAAATCCCTCTGTAATTCTTTTCCCATCTAATATGTGAACACAATGAAAAAATTATTTTTAACCTGGCTTTATCCAATACTCAGATTTCGTTTTTTAAAATATATGCAAAATAGCGCATATTTAATTAGATATTGCCTCATTTGCATATTTAAACATTAAATTATAGAAAACTTGTAATACATTTTCTTCTCATCTTAATGTAGGTAATCAACTGGGAAAGTTTCATGGTGATATCTGCTAGTTAAAAATGTTACCCTATTCACCTGTTGTGTCTCACCTTAAACAATTATTAAATTGAAAAAACAGAATAAAATGGGTTTAGATCTGATATTTGTATAATTATATATAGAAATAAATGGAGTATAATTACATTTTTAGAAGATAGGTTTTAGGCGTTTCCTTTTTTGACATTACTTTAATCCCTTGCCATAGCAAAACCGTTTGAGATATTTATTATCTGTTTACAATTTAGCTTCTTTAAAGTATTTTCATCATTTTGAAAAAGTTTCGTGGGAATTAAATAAACCACTTAAGAGGAGTGGGTAAAAAATCAGAGGCTGATTTTGCCAAAAGTCCACATTCAGACCAAAATATCTGACTTCCTGTTGATCCAAGCTAATGACTGTTTTTGTTTTTTTTAATGGTAGTATTATTTTATACAAAAATGTATAATTCTGATGAGAATAAAGTTAGTGTTGATTAAAATTTTAAGGAAAACATATATATTGATCTAATATATATAGCACATTAATTTTAAATTCATTCAGCTTGAATCACCAAACATACAATATTAATTTTATTTAAAGCAAACAATACATTTAAAAGATATGTTCTATGCATATTTTGTCATTTTAAAAATATCCATAAAGTGCTATGCAAAAAGACAAGACCTTAGATATTTCTTTATCCTTTTAATGCAGGACTAATTTTAAACAAACTAAGTGCACAGCTGCATGGTCATTCATGACGGTGCGCGTCCACGGCGAGGAGCGAGCAGAACAAAGCGAACGTTTTTTAGTTAATTACTTCCATAGCAAATAATGGAAAACCCTCGCCCTGCTCCGAAGCATTATCAATGTCGGTGCGGACGGGAGTATTTTACTTTCATATTAGCGATTTAAAAGCCCTCGCCGGTGTCACACATCGATTAACCGGTGGGAAAATATCCTCAGTCACATACCTAATATATATTTATATATACATATCGTTTTTATATATAAATATTTTATATATAAAAAAGCAAGGCCTTAGAGAATTATTTATCATTTAATGCAGAACAAATGAATGAAATGGTTAAGCTCTTTTCACTGTAACAGACAGACAGCCACACACACACAAACACAGAGAGAGTGAGAGCCCCTCCTCCTCCTTGCCACACACACACAGACACCCCCCTCCCCTCCCCACACAGACACACACACACACACAGAATGGCAGAGGGCACTCTCTCTGTCAGAGAAAATCCACATTCAAACCAAAATATCTGACTTTCTGTTGATCCGAGCTAATGACTGTAAATTAGAAAGTTGTCCAGCTCGACGAGAACAATATATGTGGCGAGTTTTGTAACTGTAAGTAAAACGGACTAAGTTATAACACACATTTTGTTTCTCTTTTCTCGCCATAAATTCATTTCCTCGCCACGGCCAAACCGTTCGAGATATCAAAAATCCGCTGGCAATTTATCATCCTCAATGTCTTGACTTCATGCTGACCGAGTTTGGTGGCAATCCGATCAATTCCCAAGGATAAGTATATCGAAATCCAGGGGCATGCGTTTCCAAACAACCCATAATAGCCGACTTCCTGTTGGGCTGGCGTAAAACTTAGAGCACGAAAGTTGTTCAAGCCGATGAGATCTATATGTGTACCGAGTTTCATATTATTACATGCAAGCGTGTTTGATTTATGGACAAGTGTTCGAATCCCATTCCAGGGGGAGCTGTCGAGCCCCCCTGCCACGCCCGGGTACCAGCTTCAGCCCGGCCCTAATGGCTGCGGGTTCTGACCTGTGTGCAAAGTTTCAAGAGTTTCCGAGCATGTTAAGGGCCCCAAATGCCCCTGAAACCATGAAAACCAATAATTCAAAGTATTCTCACTCAAAGAAAAATCTCCCCCCCCCCTCTCCCTCTCCCTCTCACAGAGAAAGAGAAAATTCTTCGAAACATCCACATTCAAACCAAAATATCTGACTTCCTGTTGGTCGGAGGTAATGAATGTAAATTAGAAAGTTGTCCGGCTCGACGAGAACAATATACGTACTGAGTTTTATCATTGTAGATAAAAGTATAGACCTAACTCCCCCTCTTTTGTCAAAAGGTGGCGCTACTGAGCCCCTGCACCACGCCCGTTTCTGAAACTTTGCACATGTTTACTGGCTAATAAATGTGCTGTGTCTGTCGAGTTTCATGCAATTTCAAGTATGTTAAGAGTCTCAAAAGCATCAAAAAAGAATATTAAAGTTTGATGCGTTGCCACGGCAACAGTATCTAAGATATCAATAATCCTTTCACAGGTCTACATCTGCCGTGTGTCTACATTATACACATAAAGTTTGAAGCAAATCGGTTAAAAATAAGAGGGTGATTTCAAAGCATTTTGAAAGTGACACATGTCCTGCTGCCAGTTGGTGGCGCTATAACTTTGACTCACAATAGTCACATCCATGTGATCGGCCTCTTACAATGAACACACTGTGGAAGTTTCATCAAGATCAGTTAATGTATGCTGAAGTTATAATACACTTCCTGTGACCCTTTATTCGCCATAAATTCGTTTCCTCGCCACGGCCAAACCGTTCGAGATATCAAAAATCCCCTGGCAATTTTTCATCCTCAATGTCTTGACTTCATGCACACCGAGTTTGGAGGCAATTGGATCAATTCTCTAGGAGGAGTACATCAAATTCCTGAGCATGCGTTTCCAAACAACCCATAATAGCCGACTTCCTGTTGGGCTGGCGTAAAAAGTAAAAGTAGGAAAGTTGTTCGGCCCGATGAGATCTATATATGTACCGAGTTTCATATTATTATATGCAAGCGTGTCTGATTTATGGACCAAGTTTTCGGACCCCGTTCAAGGGGGCGCTGTTGAGCCCCCCTGCCACGCCCGGGTACCAGCTTCAGCCCGGCCCTGATGGCCGCGGGTTCTGACCCGTGTGCAAAGTTTCAAGAGTTTTCGAGCACGTTAAGGGTCTCAAAAGTGCCCGAAAGGTTGACAGAAAAATAATAATAATAATAATAATAATAAATAATCCTACCGAAAACAATAGGGCCTTCGCCCTTTCAGGGCTTGGGCCCTAAATATAGCTGCGAGCAGCGATTGCGGGCCCAAGCCGGTGGCACCGCCACCCTGGTGCCTTTAGTTACACTAAAGGCACCGGGGTGGCGGTGTCACCGGCTTGGGCCCTCCATCGCTGCTCGCAGCTATATTTATATATATATATATATATATATGAAGAGTTCAGATGCAAAAAACTCTAAATGCCATCTGAAATGTTCTTATAGAATGATCATTTTTATCAAGCTCGTATATTTAAATTCAATAATTTCACTTAAATGGCAATGAAGATGACCTATTAATTGTCATTTAAGTGAAATTACTGAACTTAAATACACAAGCTTGATAAAAATGATCATTCTATAAGAAAATTTCAGATGGCATTTAGAGGTTTTTGCATCTGAACTCTTCATATATATATATATATATAATAAAGACGGGAAATTGTACTTGTCTTACCTTATTCTGATTTTATGATACACTCAAAATATTCCACAACAAATCCTTTAAATTTAATGTAAAAATAAAAACGAAAGTAAGCCGTGTTGGTCTCACGTAACCCTCTCATTAGAATCAAAATGTTTCAATATTTGCGATGTATTTGGATGCTAAACTATTCTTTATTATAGGCTTTGTACTTCACTCGTGTTCCAATATCGATGGAAAAAATCATCCTCTTCACACGCGCAAAAATGTGCTTGGAAACATCACAGTGGAGCTCTGCTTACTGTGAATGGTACAAATTGTACTACTGACTATTTAAACAGAGCAGTGTAATTCGTATATGTTATGTTGACTATTTTTATTATTATATTGTATTAGGGCTATAATGAACAGGCTGCGATGTCAAGATTGCAATTCTGGAATGTGTGTGTGTGTGTGTGTGTGTGTGTGTGTGTGTGTGTGTGTGTGTGTGTGTGTGTGTGTGTGTGTGTGTGTGTGTGTGTGTGTGTGTGACGCGGTTGCGGTTGAACAGTGGACACATAAAAACATAAATAAAATGTATTAGTTTATTCCTACTTCCATAGGAATACATTGAAAATGCTCGCTCTACTCCGCACCATTATCAATGTCTGTGCGGACATCTGTATTTTATTTTCGCTTTTAAGTTAGCGATTTAAAAGCCCTCAGCGGTGTCACACGTCGATTAACCGGTGGGAAAATGTTATCACAGTCACATCCCTAATATATAAATACAATAGGCCTACCTGAAAGAGAATTTTACTTGCCCGACCAGAGTATAGCCTGATTAGAACGTCAATAACAAAACAAATTACTTGGGAATCACTAAAACGAGAGATTATTCTAATTTCATTACATTCATTTTAAGTTGCAATCAGCAGTTAATAATAAATGTCTTACTGATCAATGGTAACAAGGTTGCCCTGCTGAGGCTCATGCAGCTTCTCCAGGAGAATTGTAAACAAATGAGCGCAGCACACAAAAAAGCAACCCAGTTAACAACATACTGACTATAAAAATGACAAATATGGAGTTTTTATATATTTTATAACATATAAGCAACCTCACTTGACGAGTAGGCTACTATTTCCTGAATACAATCACGATTGAAACTGTGACATTGATTTCATACAACAGGTTAATAAACAGTTACAATTAAGTCACTTACATTTTAGATGCAATATTGACTGTTTTTGTTCTGTTTCAGCAGCAAAAATAGTTAAACAAAGATCACAGCAGAACCATCGTGCATCTCACAGCAACTTGTTTTCTCATTACTGAATGATTCAGCATTTTGAAACGAATCGGTTGACTCAAAGATTCAATGGTCAATCCATAAACATCTGTCTCAATCATGAATGACTCAGTCATTCGAACGAATCGTTTGAACGAATGAATCAATGACTCGCTCATTAAGATGGTCGCCTGGCGACACCTAATGGCGGTTTAGTGTTTAAAAGTATCATTCTTTCCAACGTGCACCATTATCAATGTCAGTGCGGACGTCCGTTTTTTACTTTCACTTTTATATTAGCGATTTAAAAGCACCCGCTCGTGTCACACGTCGATTAACCGATGGGAAAATATCCTCACAGTCATACCTAATACATTTATATTTAAATACAATAGGCCTACCTAGTAAAACGTTTTATATACTATTTTGATTTCCTTTTGGACACAAGAGGGCAGTATAGCCCTATGTTTGCTTTTTTGTTGAACCAAATAGCACTAAATAGCCTGTTTTTAACTTTTTCATACTCCTTGAATAGCAAAAACAGAATAAAATGGGTTTAGTTCTAATATTTGTATAATTTTATATAAAAATAAATGGTGTATAATTACATTTTTAGAAGTTATGAGATGTTTCCTGCTTCCTTTTTGACATTAATTTAATCCCTCGCCATAGCAAAACCGTTTGAGATATTCAATATCCGTTTACAATTTAGCATCATTAATATATTTGTATCATGTTGAAAAAGTTTGGTGGGAATAAAATAAATAGTTTAAGAGGAGTGGCTAAAAATTCAGAGGCTGATTTTGCAAAAAAAATCCACATTCAGACCAAAATATCTGACTTCCTGATGGCCGGAGCTAATGAATATAAATTAGAAAGTTGTCCGGCTTGATGAGTACAATATACAAACTATTTTTTTTTTACTGTAGTTAAAACTAACCCGCCCACTTTTGTCAAAAGCATGTTGAAAGTGACACACTTCCTGCTGCCAGTTGGTGGCGCTATAACTTTGACTCACAATAGTTACATCCATCTGATCGGCCTCTTACCACGAACACACTGCTGAAGTTTCATCAAGATCAGTTAATGCATGCAGAAGTTATTCCACTTCGTGTTTCTCTTTTCTCGCCATAAATTCGATTCCTCGCCACGGCCAAACCGTTCGAGATATCAAAAATCCGTCCGCAATTTAGCATCCTCAAAGTCTTGACTACATGCACACCGAGTTTGGAGGGGACACGGTGAATTTTCTAGGAGGAGTATTTCACATTCCACAGCAAGGGTTTTCCAAACAACCCATAATAGCCGACTTCCTGTTGGGCTGGCGTAAAACTTGACCAGGGGAAAGTTGTTCGGCACAATGAGATCTATATGTGTACCGAGTTTCATATTAATTCATGCAAGCGTGTTTGATATATGGACCAAGTTTTAGAACCCCGTTCAAGGGGGCGCTGTTGAGCCCCCCTGCCACGCCCGGGTACCAGCTTCAGCCCGTCCCTGATGGCAGGGGGTTCTGACTTGTGTGCAAAGTTTCAAGAGTTTTTGAGCACGTTAAGGACCCCAAAAGCCCCTGAAACCTTGATTAACAATATAAAAGCAATAGTCAAATCCCCCCCTCCCCTCACACACACAGAGACACAGAGAGAGGGAGAGAAAATTCTTCAGAAAATCCACATTCAAACCAAAATATCTCTCTTCCTGTTGGTCGGAGGTAGTTAATGTCAATTAGAAAGTTGTCCGTCTCGATGAGAACAATACACATACCAAGTTTTGTTGCTGTTGATAAGACTAACCCCCCCACTTATGACTAAAGGTGGCGCTACTGAGCCCCTCACCACGCCCGTTTCTGAAACTTTGCACATGTCTACTGGCTAATAAATGTGATGTGTCTGTCGAGTTTCATCCAATTTCAAGTATGTTAAGAGTCTCAAAAGCATCAAAAAAGAATATTAAAGTTTGAAGCGTTGCCATGGCAACAGTATTAAAGATATCAAAAATCCTTTCATAGGTCTACATCTGCCGTGTGTTTACATTATACACATAAAGTTTGAAGCAAATCGGGTAAAAATAAGAGGGTGATTTCAAAGCATTTTGAAAGGGACACACTTCCTGCTGCCAGTTGGTGGCGCTATAACTTTGACTCACAATAGTCACATCCATGTGATCGGCCTCTTACAACGAACACACTGCTGAAGTTTAATCAAGATCAGTAAATGTATGCAGAAGTTATAACACACTTCCTGTTTCCATTATTCGCCATCAATTCGTGTCCTCGCCACGGCCAAACCGTTCGAGATATCAAAAATCTGTCCGCAATTTAGCATCCTCAATGTCTTGACTTCATGCTGACTGAGTTTGGAGGCGAATGGATGAATTCCCTAGGAGGAGTACATTAAATTCCACAGCATGCGTTTCCAAACAACCCATAATAGCCGACTTCCTGTTGGGCTGGCGTAAAAAGTAAAAGTACGAAAGTTGTTCGGCCCGATGAGATCTATATGTGTACCGAGTTTCATATTATTACATGCAAGCGTGTCTGATTTATGGACCAAGTTTTCGGACCCCGTTCAAGGGGGCGCTGTCGAGCCCCCCTGCCACGCCCGGGTACCAGCTTCAGCCCGGCCCTGATGGCCGCGGGTTCTGACCCGTGTGCAAAGTTTCAAGAGTTTTCGAGCACGTTAAGGGTCTCAAAAGTGCCCGAAAGGTTGACAGAAAAATAAGAATAAGAATAAATAATTCTACCGAAAACAATAGGGCCTTCGCCCTTTCAGGGCTTGGGCCCTAATAAACAGAGCAAAAACAATAGGGTCCTCTCACCATCGGTGCTCAGGCCCTAATAATAATAAATAATCCTACCGGAAACAATAGGGCCTTCGCCCTTTCAGGGCTTGGGCCCTAATAATAATAATAAATAATCCTACCGGAAACAATAGGGCCTTCGCCCTTTCAGGGCTTGGGCCCTAATAAATAATCCTACCGAAAACAATAGGGCCTTCGCCCTTTCAGGGCTTGGGCCCTAATAATCCTAACGAAAACAATAGGGCCTTCGCCCTTTCAGGGCTTGGGCCCTAATAAATAATCCTACCGAAAACAATAGGGCCTTCGCCCTTTCAGGGCTTGGGCCCTAATAATAATAAATAATCCTACCGGAAACAATAGGGCCTTCGCCCTTTCAGGGCTTGGGCCCTAATAATCCTACCGGAAACAATAGGGCCTTCGCCCTTTCAGGGCTTGGGCCCTAATAATAATCCTACCGAAAACAATAGGGCCTTCGCCCTTTCAGGGCTTGGGCCCTAATAATAAATAATCCTACCGAAAACAATAGGGCCTTCGCCCTTTCAGGGTTTTGGCCCTAATAATAATAATCCTAACGAAAACGAAAGGGCCTTCGCCCTTTCAGGGCTTGGGCCCTAATAAACAGAGCAATTCCAAGAGGGTCCTCACACCATCGGTGCTCGGGCCCTAATTACATTAAAACTGAACCCAGAACCTATTGACAGACATTCTGTAAAATCTACACATAGAGACTGTAAATTTTGTTTCAAAATTGCAAAAAACTGATGCTTAATAAATGTTAAACTTTTTTGTTTGTTTTTTGTTACAATACTGATTTTATCTCTCTCTGTGTCTCTGCGTATTTGAACATTTAAGAGGGCTTTCTGGGGGTAATGGCGTTTATATAACACAAATTAGCATGAAAATTATCCAACTTTACATTTGATAATCTCTATAGATATAAATATCATAAGGGCATACACAAAATCCTTAATCAATAGAATATAAACAAAATTAATCAATATCCTTATGATATTTATATTTTTGTGTGATGTTTCAGGTGCCAATTGCGGCTACACATTTTTGTACGTTAACCCATAAATGTATGTCACTTAAATTGAAATAAATAAATGGCTGTGATACAAAATAAAGATGTCTGATGTCATCTAACGTTAAATGTAATCGACGAACATTTAGTGAACTAGTACATTTTAAATAACAGCTACGATTATACATTGTGGCACATCTTTAACATTTAACTTTCCAACTATGTTAACTCATACTAACTCAAATTCAAAATGATCAATTAGCAAACTTCACTCGCTTTGTTCTAGAGGTGAGAAGTCCACAACCATTAGTGAAGTGCAGCCTCAAATGCATCAGTGCCCGCCCACTTCTCAAACTGCGGCAGCGCTGGATCCGGAAGTATCAATATAATTTTCTTTTCATTTGAAGCGTTCTAAACCATTAACTAAACCGGCTAAATAGCAAGATTACACAGTTTCAATTGAAAAAAAATGTTTTGTAAAAAAGACAAAAGTACAAGATTGAGTGTAAAGACTACAATGAGGTAAAACTGCAAACCCATGAAGCATTGTGTTTTAGGCGCGCTTTCTGTAATGCGACCTGATTGGCGACCTGATATATGTATATATATATATATATATATATATATATATATATATATATATATATATATATATATATATATAATTTGTAATTAAATTTTTTTACACACACACATGTATCATGTATCACGTATCTTGCCTTGGTTGGCCACCTCGAGCAGTGAGCCAGCTTCGGCCAAGCGTCTGTCCACCGGGGATGCAGGTTAGGACACTAACCTGCGCCCCTGTATCACACAGGAAATGTCGGCCAGATAATGAGTCAGTGACGAACAGTAGGTAAGCGTTGTCGTTAGCTACTATGCTACTGACTGTTGGCGTGTTGCGGCTCCCCTTGAACGTGCATGGTGGATGGTAACTTTTGGCTTTCGCCCCAAAACGGGCGTGAAAGTAACATAGTCCTTGTTCTGCTGACTGCCGCACAGCAAAAGTTGGCCGTTCATCTGAACATTGTGCTGCAACTCTCATAACCGGGTGACATGCCCCCACGTAAGAATTTTTTGCAAAATAACCCCTCAAATTATGACTTCTGGTGAATATTGTGGAAACTAATTGATACATTTAGATAAATATATTTCATACATTATAGCATATTATAATACAACTTATTAGGCCTACACTACCGTTCAAAAGTTTGGGGTCAGTAAGATTTTTTATGTTTTTAAAAGAAGTATCTTCTGCTCACCAAGGCTGCATTTATTTGATTAAAAATACAAACAAAAACAGTAATATTGTGAAATATTATTCCAATTTAAAACAGCTGTTTTCTATGTGAATATACAGTAAAGTGTAATTAATTCCTGTGGTCAAAGCTGAATTTTCAGCATCATTACTCCAGTCTTCAGTGTCACATGATCCTTCACAAATCATTCTAATATGAGGATTTGATGCTCAAGAAACATTTATGATTATTATCAGTGTTGAAAACAGTTATTTACTTTTTTTTTTCATGATGCTATGATGAATAGAAAGTTCAAAAGAACAGCATTTATCTAAAGCTTTTGAAACATTAAACACTACCGTTCAAAAGTTTGGGGTCAGTAAGAATTTAAATTTTATTTTTGGGGGAAAGAAATAAAATAAATCAATACTTTTATTCATCAAGGATGAGTTAAACTGATCAAAAGTTACAGTAAAGACATTTATAATGTTAGAAAATATTCTATTTTAAATAAATGCTGTTCTTTTGAACTTTCTATTCATCAAAGAATTTTGAAAAAAAAAATTACACAACTGTTTTCAACATTGATAATAATAATGAATGTTTCTTGAGCATCAAATCATCATATTAGAATTATTTCTGAAGGATCATGTGACACTGAAGACTGGAGTAATGATGCTGAAAATTCAGCTTTGATCACAGGAATAAATTACAGTTTAAAATATATTAAAATAGAAAACAGTCATTTTAAATTGTCATAATATTTCACAATATTACTGTTTTTTTAAATTGTTTTTTATCAATTAAAAAAATTGGGCAGTCATGGCCTAGTGGTTAGGGAGTTGAAATGGTGACCCAAAGGTTGCTGGTTCGATTCCAGAACCGGTGGGAAATGACTGAGGTGCCCTTGAGCAAGGCACCTAACCCCTAATCGCTCCCCGGGCGCCACACAGAAAAGGCTGCCCGCTGCTCTGGGTGTGTGTATCCACGTTTGCAGTGTGTGTGTTAACTACTCACTACTCTGCTCCTAATGTGTGTGCATTAACTTGGATGGGTTAAATGCAGAGGTCAAATTCTCTTCGTCACGTGTCACTTTCACTTTACTTTATCAAATAAATGCAGCCTTGGTGAGCAGAAGAGACTTCTTTCAAAAACATTAAAAATCTTTACTGACCCCAAACTTTTGAATGGTAGTGTATATATTTATAGAATAGCAAAGTAGGCCTAATCAATATACAAGACTGAAGCACATAGATGTCAAATATAAAGGCTATCATGATCATTTTGCCAACAATGAACCATGGATTTGTTTAGTTTATAATACGTTTTATTTTTAACTTAAACAAATACAACATATAACATTCAAAACTCATCGGCTTAGACTGCATTTGAAGAAAAATAAACAACAGTTTTCTGTAGCCTTGTGCGAACTTATTCAATAGAATTAGACTTCTAGAATGTTCATTCCAGTGCAAAAAATTATATTTTTAATTTAATTAGACAACATTTTAAGGAAGTGTAGTGCAAATATCTTTATATAATTATACTTCCATTATAGTTAACATTATTTCCAGTGCAAAACAATAATAGCCTACATAAAAAAACAGCTAATAAAGAATTTTTATTTATTTATTATATTTTATTTTATTTAAATAAAATTTATTTAAATATAAAATATTGCACTCAAATACTGCATACCCGCTGTTGTCACTTGTCGTCATCGTTGCTACGATACGAGAAATTAGTATCTACCGCACCGTCGGGTTTTTTTTCTTGTCATAGCCTACAAATGTCTTCGTTCATAGTCTGACATTATAACATCGTATCTTCACTTTTCCTCGAGCGACTGGCCAGAATCCAGTCAGAGTGTCTGACTGACTGAGGTGAACAGCACATTGCGTGAACGCGGCAAAAACTCCCGTGAACCCGAAGTTTGTTTGTTCATCGTTAACCAATCTGATTGGTTATTGCATTATGAGCTCAACAGAGACTTGTGTGATTGGTGGTAATGCTCAACGCTGAAAAAAAAAAAGTATAAAAAGTAATCTTGCATGCCATGTGAGCATCTTTACCTGTAATGCGCAACACTTTCCTTTAGTTTGACATTTCACGTTTCGCATTTCAGTAAAAGTCGTTATAGATAAATTTTGACTGTGTAGGGGGATTTTTTTTTTAACCATTGAAGTTTAAGAACCTGGGAAATGTAGCAATTTAATTTCTTCATTTCCTTCATCTGGTTACTGTGACAACGTGCGTCCATCACCACATTAGCTGTTCTTACAATATAATTTTCTTTTTGCTATAAAAGTTATGATGAAGATTTTAAAATATGATCTATCTATCTCTCTTTCTATCTCTCTATCTATCTAAAACTAATTAAATTAAACTTTAAACTAATTTAAACTTTAAACTAATTAATTAATTAAATTAGTGTCTGAGAGCCATTGAGACTCATTTAGACTTATAAACTCTAAACTCACACTTATAAACTAATTAACTTATAAACTCATGAATTTATAGACTTATGAACTCTTAAACTCATAAATTAATAAACTCTGAACTCTTAAACTCATTTAAACTTATAAACTCTAAACTCATTTAAACTTATAAACTCTAAACTCATTTAAACTTATAAACTCTAAACTCATTTAAACTTGTACACTTATAAACTCATCAATTTATACACATATAAACTCTAAACTCAAACTCTGTGTGTCTGTGCGTGTCTGCTTGTGTGTGTGTGAGTGTGTGTGAGAGAGAGAGAGTGTTTATGTGTGTGTGTGTGTGTGTGTGTGTGTGTGTGTGTGTGTGTGTGTGTGTGTGTGTGTGTGTGTGTGTGTGTGTGTGTGTGTGTGTGTGTGTGTGTGTGAGAGAGAGTGAGTTAGTGTGTGTGTGAGTGTGTGTATGTGTGTGAAAGTGTGTGTGTGTGTGTGTGTGTGTGTGTGTGTGTGTGTGTGTGTGTGTGTGTGTGTGTGTGTGTGTGTGTGTGTGTGTGTGTGTGTGTGTGTGTGTGAGAGAGAGTTAGCAACCGCTTAGAAACACCATAGCAACCACCCAAAATACCCTAGCAACACCATAGCAACCACCCAGAATACCTTAGCAACCGCCTAGCAACCACACAGAACACCCTAGCAACCGCCCAAAATACCCTAGCAACTGCCTAGCAACACCCTAGCAACCACCCAGAACACCCTAGCAACACCCTAGCAACCACCCAAAATACCTTAGCAACCGCCTAGCAACCCCATAGCGACCACCCATAACATCCTAGCAACCGCCTGGCAAAAAACGTTTTGGTCCAAACTTTCTCAAGCCAACTTAAAGTTTGTCTCGACGAACTTTTGCATCTAGCTTCGGATGGGAGACCGCCAGGGAATACCAGGTGATGTAAGCATTATTATTCTATCTATCTATCTATCTATCTATCTATCTATCTATCTATCTATCTATCTATCTATCTATCTATCTATCTATCTATCTATCTATCTATCTATCTATCTATCTATCTATCTCATCTTTCTTTTTTTCTAGCTAATCTATCTTTCTTTCTAACTTATCTATCTATCTTTCTAACTAACTTATCTATCTTTCTTTTTTCTAACTAATCTATCTATCTTTCTAACTAAATTATCTATCTTTCTTTCTTTCTTTCTATCTTTCTTTCTTTCTAACTAATCTATCTTTCTAACTAACTAATCTATATTTCTTTCTTTCTTACTAATCTATCTATCTTTCTAACTAACTTATCTATCTATCTATCTATCTATCTATCTATCTATCTATCTATCTATCTATCTATCTATCTATCTATCTATCTCATCTTTCTTTCTAGCTAATCTATCTTTCTTTATAACTAACTTATCTATCTATCTTTCTAACTAACTTATCTATCTTTCTTTTTTCTAACTAATCTATCTATCTTTCTAACTAAATTATCTATCTTTCTTTCTTTCTAACTAATCTATCTTTCTAACTAAATTATCTATCTTTCTTTCTTTCTAACTGATCTATCTATCTTTCTAACTAACTTATCTATGTTTCTTTCTTTCTTACTAATCTATCTATCTATCTATCTATCTATCTATCTATCTATCTATCTATCTATCTATCTATCTATCTATCTATCTATCTATCTATCTATCTTTCTAGCTAACTTATCTTTCTTTCTTAATAATCTATCTATCTTTCTAACTAACTAACTTATCTATCTTTCTTTCTTTCTTACTAATCTATCTCTTTCCAATTAACTTATCTATCTATCTTTCTTACTAATCTATCTTTCTTACTAATCTATCTATCTTTCTAACTAAATTATCTATCTATCTATCTATCTATCTATCTATCTATCTAACTTATCTTTCTTTCTTAATAATCTATCTATCTTTCTAACTAACTAACTAACTAACTAACTAACTAACTAACTAACTAAGTTATCTATCTTTCTTTCTTTCTTACTAATCTATCTATCTATCTTTCTAACTAACTTATCTATCTATCTATCTATCTTTCTATCTATCTATCTATCTATCAAACTAATCAATCTTTCTTTCTTTCTTTCTTTCTTTCTTTCTTTCTTTCTTTCTTTCTTTCTAACTAATCTATCTTTCTTTCTTTATTTCTAACTACTCAATCTTTATTTCTTTCTCTCTCCATTTCT